>NC_066584.1:373265901-373583818 GCF_024323335.1 Lathyrus oleraceus
TCTGCCACCTCAATTAATGAGGGAGATCTGATGGCCCTTGTTTTTTCTCATTTTATTTAATTTCTGGTTTTATATTTTAATTAGCTTATTTTGTTTAATTCATATTAAATTCATTTTTAATCCAAAAAATATGGGACTTTCACCAAAAATCTTTAAATATTTTCCTCTTTCATTTTCTGAATTAAAATTATTTTTTGGATTAATTTTGATTTTTTAAATGAATTAATTTTTTTTGTGCATATTTTTAATTGTTTAAAAATACTTTTGACTTTTCAAAAATCATGAAATTTTTTGTCTAAGATCCTTTGACTTTGTTTGACCTAGGATAAATCTCTTGGCTATTTATTTGGTGTTTTGAAGAGATTTTAGGTTTTGACCAAATCAAATTGAATTTAAATGCATTTTTAATTTGATTTTTAATTGATTAATTGTGTAAAAATTATGTTGAGCCATTTTTATTGACTTGTGATGTTTAACTATTTGTTTGGGCCTTGGTCAAGGTTGATTTGACTTTTGTTGAATTAAAATCATTGGATTTAGGGGATTGATGAAATGTACATTTCATCTCCCAAAATGAATGAATGATTTTAATTTGGTAAAATTCCTCCCATGACAAATTTATGTTTCTCTCATCTTCCCTCCCTCTTCATCTTCATTCCCATTCTTTCCCATCCCTTTCATTGACCAATGAAATCTCAAGATCCTAAGGCTAGTTGGTTCATCAATAACCTTGTGTTAGATGAACCAATACAAGTAGGGATGAGATAGGTCCATTTTTTGATCTTTTTCTTTTAGTGTGTGGTATGTTTTAGGAGTTTGGTTCATTATAACAAATCTCTAACATGCATTAGCACCTAAATTTGTATTGTCCAGCCTCAGATAGTTGTGACTTCTATATAAGTCCAATTAGGATTGCTTAACATAGAGTTAAATTTTGACCCTAAAGGCATAGCATTCTAGTAAATGAGATTGTAAGTCTCCCATCTTTCATGGTATTCTGTGGAAACTTGGCCTTTTTTCCTTCCTTTGGAAGATGTCTTGGTTCAAGGATTCATGCTTGTGAATAGATGGTTGAGTGTTCTCCAAAGAATGACTTAATCAATTGAGAAGCAAAACTCTACTAACATCTAATTAACCTTGACTAACATTTGACTAACTCTTATTAACTTTGCTTTACTTTCAAGTCATTTACTTTATGCAATTTAATTTTTAGTCATTTACCATTCATTGTCATTTACATATCATTCAAGTTATTTATGTTTATGCCATTTTGACTTTGCTCATTTGAGCCATTATATTGTGATTGTATATATTTGTTTGTGTATTTTGTTTGTGCGTATGGTCTTAGGACCTTAAAATACCTAATAAACAACAAAAACCCTAAAAAAGTGTTTGTGTGGACTGTTGGGTTTGATCTGAACTTTTGGACCTAGGGTTACGCAACATTCCATATGCAAAAGGACTTCGCCAATGCCAACATTTCTAAGACTAAGTGATTGTGATATGAGCTTTCATTTGATGCAAGTATTAGGATCCACTGGAATTCATATGCTACATGGTCTTGATGCAACTGTTATTTTGGTCACATGCCTAATGTCTTATTCTGAGTTAATCAAGGAGTATTTCATCTGATGCATGAGAAGGCAAAGAAGACTGCTAGTTGTGCGATTTGCTTGCTTGGATGTGGTTATCTTTATTTGATGCCTGGATCTTCAAGATGTCTGATATTGCTAATTGCTTTTTGATAATTGCTTGATTCAAAGTCCAAAGGGAAAGTGGGTTTTCTATATGACATTCTTGTCTGTTGGATTGCATCCCATTAGTCAGATCTTTTCAACTCTTAACTTTTAATTTTATGCTTAGGTTAGCCTCTTCATCAACTCCCACTTCTTAAATTTCAAAATCTCTCCCCTTTTTCCAAAAAAATTCTTTGCTTGTGATTTCAAACTCAGGCCTTATTTCAAATAGAAACTTTGGCCTTATGCCAATGAATTTTCAAACTCTTTTTTCTAAATTAAATTTGTAAATAAACTTAATCATATTGACTTAAAATTTCAAAAGACAAAAAGAACTAACAACTTCATTCAAACATTTGGGCCCTTTGTGCCTCTTTTAACTTAAATTTTGATTAAAAGCAATCCACCCATTTTGAAATTGATACCACGAACTACGAGGTTTTGATCCCTCATTTTTATGTTGGTACGTAGGCACGAGACCGGAGGTCTTCTCAAACACAAAAATATAATCAATGAGTTCTTTTCTCATCCCCACACTCTATTTTTCTCAAACATCTTTTATACCAAAAACACATACACACATAAAAAAGGGCTCCCTATGAGTACCTAGGACACTTTGGGTGCTAACACCTTCCCTCTGTGTAACCAACCCCCTTACCTGGAATCTCTGGCATTTTATTAGTTTTGATTTGAAAACTTCTTATCTTTGGGTTTTGTTCGTACTTTTCCCTTTTCCTTTGGAAACAATAAAAGCGTGGTGGCGGCTCTGGTTTTATTGACGTTAAGTTTATCCATAGCTTGATGGTCATGAATTTACCGATACACCATGGAGTAGCATGGATGTGAGGTGTGCTAATACCTTCCCATTGCATAACCAACTTCCTTACTTGTTTCTCTTTTCCTTGGGATTTATCCATATTTTTCCTTCCCTCTTTTGGGATAAATAAAGTTTGGTGACGACTCTGTTGTATCTTCGAGAGTGTGATGCGTTCGATGAATATTTCACGTAGCTTTAGCTAGCGACTCTGCTAAGGACCTCTGGTTTTCTAACTAGAGAGAGTAGAGCCTAGTTTTGTTTGTTCTTTGTTTGCTTGGGTGCTTATTTTCTTATTTGCCTGTTTTTAGCTTTTATGTTGTTTACTGCTTATTTTATTGCTTTAGATTTTCATTTTTTTTTGCGAACCATGTTTTGGATATTATTGTGGTACTCTCTATGGGTTGGGGTTGATGATCCACGAGAGAAGCTCTATATCTGAGCTCGAGCATAAACACATGCTAGTATCGTGACTATAGTCGTGGAGACCTACTTGGAGTTAGTCCTCGTTTAGGTTTAACATGAGATGCCACACCTAAAGAAGATCCTTTTGAGGCATCATTGTTCGACGAGTCATTTGTTTCAAACAATGGTTTCCCAATGGAGATCCATGACTCTATGGACCTTTTTAGGGTTACCTTTGAAGGTTAGTTCACACCTGTGAGTGGGATATTGGGTTCTTTTGTAGGAAACCAAGACCATGCATACCTTCATTATCATGTAACGTCAGACATTTGAACCTGTGCATAGTAGTATTTACCGTTTATCTAGAACATGTGGCACTTGTGAATCCATTATGCTTGTATTATCATTACATCACTTTAAATTAATTTTTAGCATGTTAATTTTCAGGAGACCATCAGTTTGTCACTTGAGGTAGTTCATTCAATTATGGAGAAATCTAAACGAAGGAATACATATCAATATAAACTCAGAGAGTCCAAGTTTGATGAGCTTAAGAAGCTTGGTTCCTTGTTGATTTGTGAGCATTAAGATGTATTTAAGAGGGATTATGGTAATATGTTGGGTGTTCTGATGACCAAGGTAGATTCGGGGTTGATCCTTACTTTTTCCCAGTTCTATGATCCCACGCTGCATTGTTTCACGTTCTAGGATTTTCTCCTAGCTCCTCCTACTCTAGAGGAGTTTGCTCATATTGTTCATATTTCAGTTAGAGATCATATTCCTTCCATGGGTGTTGTTGGATTTCTAGAGGTTTCTTTGGTTGCTCAAGCTCTTCATCTCGAGAAGACGTTGGTTGAATCTAATCTTTGTATAAAGGGAAACGTTAGAGGTTTTATTTAGAAATTTCTTTTTGAGAAGGCCACTTTGTTTGCTAGTAGTAGAAGTTGGGATGCCTTCTCTATTGTTTTCTCTCTCCTTATTTATGGGTTGGTACTATTTTCAAATATTGAAGGGTTCATTGACAAAACTGATGTTACTATTTTTATCTCTAGAAATCAGGTGCCTACTCTCTTAGTTTATGCCTTCTTTTCTTTCCATTCGAGAAATCATAAAAGAGGGGGGACGATCAATTGATGCATACCTTTGCTTTACAAGTGGGTTTTAACTCACTTGCCAAGAAGGGGACCTTTTGCAGACAACGTTGGAGCTTTGAAGTTGTCTCCGAGGTTGGTGTCTTTGAATGATAAGGATGTTGTTTGGTATTGTTGTGACTATGATGGGGTGGAGACTATTTACAGTTGTGGAGATTTCTATAAGGTTCCTCTTGTTAGTGTCTGAGGTGGAGTCATGAATTACAACCTTGTTCTTTCATTGTGTCAGTTGGATTATCAGTTGAAGGAAGAACCTGAAGCCTAGTTGTTAGAGGAGTTTCTTATAACCGAAGGGGTTGAGGATGCAGATATGATGAAGAGGATGTTGGTGTAAGCCCTGGAGGTCAATACTTTTGGTAGTTGTATCGAATTATTTATTAATAATAAAAGGCTTTTTCTTTATTATGTTTGTTTAGTAAAGTCCCTAGAATAGATAGTCCATTTAATGTATCAAGTGTGACTTAATCATGAGATCCCATTAAACATAAGGACAATATTCTTAAAGTGTCCGCAGTCGAGCTTTGTTGTGAAGTGGGATAACATTAAAGCATTAAGACTGTTATGTATATACACTGATGATCATGTCTCATGGATCATGGATAAGGAGTTATCAAGTCTTAAACATAGGTATGAATATTAGGAGTAATATTTATACTAGATATACCCGCTATGAGAATACCATATAGAATGTTATGCAAAGTTTCATAAGTTATTCTCATGGTGATAGTGGTGTATACCACCCTTCGACCTGAAACCACTATGGACCCTAGATGTAGAGTTGAGTGCTTTATTTCTGATCAAACATTGCCTGTAACTGGATGACCATAAAGACAGTTTATGGGTACTCCACGAAGCATGCTGAGGGACATGAGTGACCTAGATGGAATTTTCCCATCCTGCGTAACAGGATAAGTGTCTACGGGCCCAATATTGAACTGGACAAGGATGACACGGTCCATGCCTTGTGTTCAATATAGACATAGGGGAAAAAGGGTAATTATACACATAAGTATTATCACAAAAGGATTTGTCAGATCACATGACATTTTCGTGTCTTGGGTAGTAGTGATGTGTTGCTAGATACCGTTCATTATTTATTATGTTAAATACGTGATTTAATATAATTGCTAATGTCGCAAAAACCTACAAGGTCACACACAAAAGGACGGATTGATGAGAGATAGAGTAACTAAGGAACACCGTAAGGTACGGTGCACTTAAGTGAATTGTAGAACATCGTAAGGTACGATGTTCTTAAGTAGAATACGAAATATGGTAAGGTACTACACGCTTAAGTGATTTTGGCATATCATAAGATATGGGCCACATAAACTTAAGTGGGCTTTTTAGCTTGCATCCCACACAAGTGGTTCTATAAATAAAACCCTTGTGCAGAAGCATTTGTGCAGTTGTAATTTCGTTTATCTCTCTCTCTCTCACTCACTCAAAGCCTTCATTTGTAGCAGCTAGCATTGAGATTGAAGGAATCCGTTCGTGTGGACTGAGTAGAGGCGTTGTCACCATTCAACGTTCGTGATCGCTCTGTATATTTGCATCAAAGGTTTCAATCGCCACAAGAGGTAACGATTCTATCACTGATCATGCCCATTCGTATGGATCACTAAAGGAGAAATTTTTAAATTCCGCTGCATTTTGGATCTCTCTTCTCATTCAGAGGATACGTCGTGCTTGGGGAAAAGTTCACCGTATATGGAAGAAGGAATTTGGAAAATAGAAGTGCATCACAGTAGAGTCATATACAAATTCAGTATGATCTAGAGCCGAGAGTATCAAGCTCCCATATCCATCGGAAACTTCCATGATTTTTAAGGCACCCAAGCCTTTTATTGTTATTATTCTTGAGGAAAATTCTCTTAAGAAGACTATCAAGAGTTTAGAGAAAAAGAACTATGATCTCCGATCTAATCTTGGTAGGCTTACGAGAGAGAAGGAAGACTTGGAGCTTAACCTCAACCAGAAGAGAGAAATGACATCCCAAGCGATGGAGGAAGCCCAAAAAGAGTAGTTCAAAAGGAGGAAGGTAGGTGACACATTGAAGGGGACTATTGATAGCTTGTTCATCAAGAAGAAACACCTCTCTGACACCCAGTATCAAGCCTGCGAGAGGGAGATCAGTTGCCAAGACCAGCTTAAGAAGTTTCGTGAACAGTTTGAGGGTTGCAAGAAGGATTTGAAGGAAGAAAAGATTTATACTAAGAGGTTAGGGGGTTCTTTATTCCAGCGCCAAACAGAACTTGACCAGCGGTTTAAGGAGATTCGAGAGTTTAAGGGTCAAGTGCATCAAAACCGAGAAGAGAATGATCAACTTCAGCAAGAGGCCACACATTGGGAAAGGAATAGTCATCACCTACAGGTTCTTTTGGATCAAAAAGAGGTTGTGTTGCAGAAACTGTTGGAGGAATCTAGTCGTATCCCATAGCTCCCTTTATCCAGTGTTGTCTTTTGCTTTGTATTTAAGGCCAACTTCTTCTAGCTCATTGAGCAGACTCCTGAGTTGTATTAATTGGCGCTTTTTAGCTATTTGAATGGAAAAAGATTCATGGTTCTATTTGTGTTATTTCCCACAATTGAATGACTATTTTATACTATTTGACAACTGATGGTTTCATTGATATTTAAATATTTGCATACATCTCATTCATTCATACATACATACATTTTTTATCCAGAAAACCAAAAATACAAAATGCTTGTATTCATCTTCATCCTCTTCAGAAAGACGATGACTCACCGATACTTCACCAGATCCAACTGAAAGAGAATTATGTTTGATTTTGAACAAGAGAGCGTTGTAACAAGGGAGGATCTAGCTCAACTCCAAGGACATATGGGTACCATTCTGGAACATCTGCAGGCTCAAAGGGACAATGTTGTTGTTGTCAATTAAGTTGATACTACTATGGTGACTTATGTTGCTGACACAACTCCTGTTGTGATGAATCCTATTGACCAAGTTATTCAATCTTTTTCATCTTGCTAAGCTTATGGAAAAGATCATTTGGCCCAAGTTTGGCTCAAAATGCATGAGGGAATCAAAAGTTATGGTGTCATCAACTTGGGACCTCAAAATAACCAAACATGCCTCAAGCTGCTTGACCAATTGCCCAACCTAAAACTCAAGTCACTACCTCAACTTCCCAGGCATGTAAATTTCACCTCAAACATCCTTTGGACTTGATTCTTTTTGCATCATGTTCTACTCCTTGAAGACATCATTTGGCTCAAAGAAAATTGGAAAAGGCATAATAGATTGGAATTGTCCCAAGCATGAACATGGTAACATGAACTCTGTTTTGGCACGAACCCGTAAGTTGCAATTACAAGTCAATCTTTATTTTAGGACCACTTGCACATGTGCAAACATTTCATTATGTCAAAACACATGCAAAAAAGCTACAAACGACTTCATTTCATCAGCAAATCACACTTTTCATGTTGCATTTCACACGGATTGCAAAACTCAAAACCTATACCCTAATTCACACGAGTTTACCTCTAATTTGCATGAACCGTGATCTCATTTCATTTCCTGTAAATAGGAGAGTGATTTGCCTTCATTCCCAAGCATCAAGATCTAAGAAATCTCTGCCTCACTAAAACTCAAAAGCACCAAAAAAAAACCAGTCACTCATTTCTTTGATTCAAGTCCTTTTGCCTTCAAATTTCTATCCAAAATCCTTCACCAACATCATCAAAAGTTGTCTGAAGCATTACCGTGGTCTGAAACTCCTTGCAACCTTGTTTTCAGTTTCACCATTATTGACCTCAATCTTCGATTTGGACAAGGTAGTTGCGAGTGAAATTACACTTCAAACAAGTTACCATTCTCTTTGTGTTGTTCCACTGATTGAAAACCCTCATCTCTCTTTAATTTATCTTTTGATTTGGAAATTTAATTTAACTTTGAAGTTCTAGGGTTCTTCACGAGTTTGAGAAAATTCTCTCTGCTCGGAGCAAATCAATTGCTCTAATGCAGAGAGATAGGAACGATGATGGTAGTAGAAGCTTGCACGCATAGTGTTTGAGATCAAAGCTCTCAGTTCTTTAATTTGCAAAATAAAAAATCTGGAGGTTGAAGACAAAGTGCTTCGCGCGCTTCAGAGGGAAATTTGAATCCCTTGGCCAATCATGCCGCCCCATTTCACTAGCCATTATATTTGAATATTTCTCTTTCTATTTTATTTTAATTTTATTTCTTTTTATTTCAAAAATCATTTTAATTAGCTCCTTTATTATTTTTTAGTTCAACTTTTTTTCACAATTTCATAAAAATATTCTCTACCATATATAAGTTTTCCATATTTTTTAAAACTAATTTTGAATTTAATTTATATTTTATTTTATTTTCCATTTAATTTTCATTTAGCATTTTTATTTTAATCATTTTAAAACATTTTTCACCCTAACTTTTAAGTCAAGTTACGTCTAATTTTGTAGAGCTCCTCCATTTTTCTTGGACTTTTATTTGATGTTTTGATACCTCTTTGACATTTTCTCTTTTATTTTCTTTTGTAAATCATTTTCATTCATCCACTTGATGTTTTGACTTAAGTTGATTGCTTGGTTGATGAGGTTTTCCATATCTCAAATCATTGATATATGAACTTGAGGTTGATTCAACCTTCTTTGATCCAAATTTGTTGATAGATGATCATGAATCATCTTCAATACTTTGAATCAATGATAGGTTACCCCTCGATGCGCCATATTTTGAGTCATTTGATTTATGGATAGATTGATCCCTGTCTGATTACCTTAACTCTCCACTAATTCTATTTTCATCTCTTCTCTTCTTTTGCTTTGATAATTGTGTGACATGTTGTAGGAGTGACCTTGGACTTTGGACTTTTACTTAGGTTGTAGATCTTTGTTTGACTTGGAATGACCTTGGACGCATGGACCTTGTAGACACTTTGACTTGCTTTGCCCTGTTGAACTTTTGAGCTTGTGATTTTATTCATCTGCTTTATGCCTCTTGCTTATTGCATTCATCTACTTAGTCTCTGTACACTTTACACACACATGGCTTTCTCTTGGGCTACCTAACAATGAGACATAGTACAGTACACTTTGAACCCACATGGATTTCTCTTGGGATACCGAACAATGAGACCTTAGGCTAGTTTTGTATGATCATGCATATTGTTTGTTCATCAATCTCACTCATTTGATTTGGCTTGAACAAATTCCACTTTGATCAACTAGATCCTTTCATCTGTCATATTCCCTTTGTCTTTGTCAAGTGACCATAAGTCACTACAACAAACAAGACCTTAGACAGCGCTTTTTTTAGCCTTAGACAGCGCTTTAAAGCGCTGTCTAAACCTCCGCAGCTAAAGGTTTAGACAGCGCTTTTTTAAATCTTAAAAGCGCTGTCTAAGCCCCCCCCCCCCCTTAGACAGCGCTTTGGCCAAAAGCGCTTTATAAGACCCTCTTATTTTAAATTTTTTAGGTATACCTTAGACAGCGCTTTTGAAAAGCGCTGTCTAAGCCCCACCCCCTTAGACAGCGCTTTGGCCAAAAGCGCTTTCTAAGACCCTCCTATTTTAATTTTTTTAGGTATACTTTAGACAGCGCTTTTCAAAAAGCGCTGTCTAAGCCCCCCCCCCCCCCCTTAGACAGCGCTTTTGCCTAAAGCGCTTTCTAATCCCCCCCTTAGACAACGCTTTTTACCAGCAAAACCGTCAGCTTTCTCAATGAGATCATCAATGGAAACAGCACCTAATTGATCTTTATTTTCACCGAGCAGTGATGAAGAAGGATACATGTTAGTCCCCATCCCTAGACGCCTTCCCGTTTCCTTACCTATTGCGAGTTGATCACCTGAAAGTTTTTTTTGTAGCATGAGTATAGTTTGCATTATATAAAATCATTGACTCAATTTCAAATGACGGTGGTACTGTGATACAACGTACCAGTGATCATTTTGACACTAACGCCAAGATCAAGAGCTCTTCTGATTGTTTCTGCGCTATCATGTCTCGGAGGGTCAAAAAGAGGGAGAAGAGCAACAAACTCCCATGGTCCTCCTGCACTTTCCTTACTTCCCTCCGGTACTTCCTATATGAAAAAAAAAACTTCGGTGCTAAGGAAAGAATACATGATAATTGACTTATCTGATTATGAAGAATTCGTAAGAGGGAAATAAACCTGTCTTGCAATCCCAAGAGAACGAAGTCCACGTTCTGCAAACTTGTCAATCATCGCATGAACCTTCCGTTCGATTTCTGCCTTGTTTTGTGCAAGATTGAGAATCTACACAGTATATGAGAAAAGTTTATCAATGATCGGTAGGTTGCGTGGTTCTTGAAAAGCGAGAATGAATTATGTATTACCTGCTCTGGTGCACCTTTGCTAACCCTGTGCATATTACCAGCACCATCAATGTATGTAAGGGCAGTTCTTTTATCAGTTGGATTAAACGGAAGGAAATGAACTTCTTTTATTCCAGCTCGTGCCTTGCGAAACCAAAGGACTATTAGTAGACTAACCAAATTTCAACTACACAACATGATGGAAAACAAACTTTGAAGAGTCTGTACCTCCTTTGGGTCTGCCAACATTGAAACGATTGCGCAATCAATTGCATCTTGGTTCTCCATCCTTGATGCTCTTGCAGCCATAAGTACAACCAAATCCTTGCCAACACCTTTGGCAAAAACCTGCCAGATATTCATGATTGTTAGGGGAAACAAAGTTAATATACATCCTGGTCAAAGATTGTTTCAGTCAGAATTCAAACTCGGGTTTTTCCGAATACTAATATTTATCTGTTTGTATACTTTTGACAAAAAAAGAAACTTATGTCTCAAGTAATTGCGATGTTCTATTTTATCTTTAGAAAGAATAAGATTAAAACCTCAATCATTTCCTTGTCCACTGTAAGCTTGTTAAGAGTTAATGTGCCTGTTTTGTCACTGCATAACACATCCATTCCGGCCATTTCTTCAATAGCAGTCATTCTCTTTGTTATAGCACCCTGCAACAATGATGCATATGATCAAAACTTGACAACATCTTTAAAAAGCTACTGAAATGTTGGAATAATCAATGTACTAATTGCAAACCTGCTGAGATAACTTATGTGAGCCAATAGCCATTGTAACTGAAAGAACAGTTGGCATTACAATAGGGATTCCTCCAATTAGTAGCACTAAAAGGTTATCAATACCGTTTCTGTAACCATATCCGTGGACGCCGTATATCACAATGATTTCAATAATCATTCCAATAGCAATTGAACAGATGCAGAAATTTCCAATAGATGTCAAAACCTGTAATAATATTTGTCACGCAGTGAGCATTACTATCACAACATTCGGTGATGTCAAATAGTGGCTATAACAATGTAAGTATAGTGGAATTTGAACAAATCGATTTTGTCTGCGATACACTATTTAGTATATTATGTACCTGTTGGAAATGTCCAACGTGTGTTGTGTTTTCGACGAGATGAGCTGCCTTTCCGAAAAATGTGTGAACTCCAGTTGCTATGACTACGGCTTCAATTTCTCCTTGCTTGCAAGTTGAACCAGAATATACTCCTTCTCCGGGATGTTTAGTCACAGGGAGTGACTCTCCGGTAAGAGCAGACTAAAAGTACAAACAGCAAAAACATAACTTCAATTATAAGAAATCTAGAATCTGATATCAACATCAATAAAATCGTGGAAGATATTATTCGTTGTGACGCTTGAATCATGCATCAGTAATTTCAAAGTACTTTATAGATTTTACCTGATCAATCTTCAAAGGGTCACCTTCAAGGAGACGTGCGTCGGCAGGAATGATGTCCCCTAGCTTGATGCTAACTATGTCTCCAGGGACCAATACCGAAGCATCTTCTTCGCTCCATTTTCCGTCACGAAGTACCTATTAATCAAATATAATTAGAAATCAAAGAAACTATGAGCAAGACAAGATAACAAAGAGATTATAAGAGAAGAAGAAGAAGAACCTTTGCTTTTGGAGCCAATCTTGCCATAAGGGCAGCAGCTGCATTACCAGCATTATTTTCTTCTATGAAACTTATGGTTGAGTTTATAATTAGCAAAATAATTATGCCAACAAAATCTTGATAATCTCCTCGCTTTCCCTGCATAATCAAAGCGTTGTTATATTAAACCGGTTGATATTAAAAACCATTGTTTTAAAACCAGGACCGAAGATCTAGCGGTGAGACTTCTAGATAATGGTTCAATAAGTTGAAACACACTGATTGAACCAGCAGACGGACTAATCGGTTCTTAGTTCAACCAGTTAAACTGGACGGTCTGGTTTTAAAAACACTAGTTGAAAGTTCAAACATGACTTTTCACCTTAACAAACTTCTACCACCAAAATCTTTCTTGTATGTATTCCATAATCCTTTTGTAAAATGAATAACATTTGTAACTTTCAAATCAAGTTAACCAAAGGTTATAAGAGTACAGTTTCATAGTTATTCTAATTTTGTATGATTTGAAATAATGAAAACCATTGAGAAATAACAAAACAAACAAAAAAAGGAAGAGACTTACCCCTCCATGTGCCATAGCAATGGCCATGAGAGCAGCAGCTTCCATAACCCATGACAAAGGATTCCACATAAACCCTAAAAACGCAACCTTAGTGGGAACTGCCTCCCTTCCTCTCTAATTGAGTACCACAAACCCAATAACCAAATTAAAACAACTAATGTAGATTGAATTGAAAAAAAATCAAAGCCAACATATTGGAGTTGAGATACGGAGAATCCAAGGGAAGAAAATCCCACTTTAAGCAAAAAATAAAAGGATAGCCACTAACAAAATAGTAGAGCAGTCGCAACACAATGATACGAATTACATACATAATTATGTAGCTGTAATTGAAACAAAATCGAAGTGATTTACAATTGGCACACCTAATGTACCTGATACACAATGCAATTCAAATGAAACCAAAAGAGATATTATAGTGGCCACATATTGCAAAGACAACACAAAACAAGTTTTGATTATTTTCTAGCTACACAGTTGCGACATAGTCAAAATGGTTTATAGTTTGAAAGAACATAATATATTAAATATGTAATGCAAATAAATGGAAACCAACATGGATATCATAACAGTAACAAAGCATGTCACCACAACGTGTGATTATATGCAGGGCTATTGTAATATTAACACGAATATACATGCAACCCGAAACACACTTCGACATAAAAGTATACTGCATCAAAACGAATTTACACAACATAGACAACACGACAATGGAATCCTATCGAAACAGAAATGGATATAACAACATTAACTCAAATGCAAAAAAAAAAAACAGAATGAATTATGATCATTTACAATGTTATTCTAATGACAACGATCCAACTTTTACCCTGAAACACATTCTACCATAAAAGCAAATGTAACAGACACATAATTATTCACAATATAGCTATTATGTAACCAATCAAACCATACCCATTCTTGGACCAATTGCCTATTAATCATTAACTGTATTAAAAAGAATTATTACCGACGAGATTTTTGCAACGTTGTTGTAGCTTCTCTTGCCGTCTGTACCATGTTGTTGCAAGGGTTTGTTGTTGTTGTAAATTTTGGGAATATCGGCACGGTTGAGATTGTTGAGATGAGGAGTGCGGTGGCGGAAACGGTGGAGGTTCGGAGGTGAGAGGCGAGTGCGGCGGTCGATTGTTTGGGTGACGGCGGAGGGACCCTCGAAGGCGGAAAATAGGGTTTTCGGAAGTTGAAGGAAGAGAAAGTAAAGGATCTGTTTTAGATATTTTGAGGAAGAAGTGGGTGATATGGGGATGTCGTGTTTTGGAGTGTCTGCGTGATGTTGTGTGAGTTGAGAAGAAGGTTATGGCTGATGGAGATTGAGGGGAAGAGGAAATGGCGGAAGTTTGTGAGGTGAGTGAAGAAGAGGGAAAACAAAAGAACAGAGAACGAAAATTGAAATGGAGTCTGAAATTTTATTTTAATTAGACCTTAGACAGCGCTTTTGTGGAAAGCGCTTTCTAAGGTATGCCTTAGACAGCGCTTTCCAAAAGCGCTTTCTAAACCCCCCCTTAGACAGCGCTTTTGGTTTTAATTTTTTTTTTAATTTAAAGACTTTAGACAGCGCTTTATCAAAAGCGCTGACTAAGGTCTATATTTAAAAGCGCTTTCTAAAAGCGCTGTCTAAGGGGGGGTCTTAGACAGCGCTTTTAGAAAACGCTGTCTAAGACCCCCCCCTTAGACAGCGCTTTCATTATTTTTTTGGAACATTTTCCGTGTTTTATTTTAATTTTAACCTTAGACAGCGCTTTCTTTTAAAAGCGCTGTCTAAGATGCGCTGTTAAAAGTCATTTTTGGCGTAGTGAGTCTCTTGGTCAATTGATGGCACTTGTCTCTGTTACTTAGAGCTTCAGCCTCTCAACAAGTATAAGACTCCCAGTGGACTACAATTTCCTCAGCAAATCTCAGACATCTGACTCATCCCCACGAGCATCTTTGGGAACCTGCTTCAATAACTTGTCAGTCATTGACTAGGCTTGCATGCCACGAGCCTTAAGAAATAGAAAATGATGAGAGGGGATCTTCCTTACCCTTATCTAGAGTATCTTTGTGCATATAATATAGACCCTAGTTGCTCAGAGTATTCATTTTTATTCATAGACTTTGTGCAATTCCATCCAATTCACTGTCAAGTCTGTAACTTGCCTTGTGGCTCCTTTATCTCTCCTTTTGGTTTAAACACCATTGCAATCATCTTTTTTAGGGACACACCTTTCATGGTTAACTCCCTATCCTTTTCTTTGGGACACACCTTGTGGCGGTAAAAAAATTGAGATTAAGTTATTGATTAACGTAACTTATAAAGCAAGAGTCGCCACCGCACTTTTATTATTTCCAAAGGAATGGGAAAAAGAATGAACAAAACCCAAAGAAGTTTCTAAAACGAAAATACTAAAAAGAGATAAGGGTTCGGGGGTTGGTTATGCAAAGGGAAAGTATTAGCACCTTAAACATCAATAGTATTCTATAGGAACCTGTCGCGGCGCGAAAAATACCCAAGCGTAGGGAACGCTCGAAATATAAATAAAACAGAGTCGCCACCGAACTTTATTTATTCCCAAAGAGGGAAAGGGGAAATATCGATAAAACCCACAAAAATAAAAAAGAAATGGTCGTCGCAACCAAATCGGATTTGGGAGTCGGTTATGCAAGGGGAAGGTATTAGCACCCCTCACATCCATCGTACTCGATGGGACCCATTTAGCTAGTTTCGTGTTAGAGTGTTAGCGTGATATCGTTTGTGATCTTCTACTTATCGGGTGAGGAAAGAGAAAGAAAGAAAGGAAAGACTTAGGGTTTTTAATATTAATGTGCCTGACAAGATTTCGCAATCCTACTCCTACGTATCTCCAGGTGCTATGAAGAACTCAAGGCATACGTAGTTCTACCCAAAGAGAACTACTGGGTGGATTGCTTTTAAAGAGAGTGATGCTTGGATCACATTTGAGCGATTAAACCTTTACTTGCTGCTCACTCTTGGAGGCTGAAGTCTTTGTTTGTTTCGCATCAAAATGGATATTGCATACTCTTTTCTGAAAATATTTTCGGAGTCGCACAAGGGCGGAAAATAAGTTTGATGAGTTTGAGTTGATTTTAAGCGGAGACAGGCATCCAAGCAGGGAGCTCTACTGCAGTACTCGAATGCCCGAAAAGGAAGAGGCCTAAGCCCAATCACTCTCTTTTCATCCAAAAGTTTATTATGAAAATGTGTGGCAAATTAGGTCAAAGTTCATTAACGAAAGACGATTAGTCAGACAGAGAGCTCTGCAGCAATGTCTAAATAATCGGGAAAGAGAAGGTCGATACCCAATCAATCTTTTTCTTCTATAAGAGAAATGACCCAATTCTGGTAATTACTGTATGTTAATATGGAAGACGAATGTTTGAACATTGAGCTCTACAGCAGTATCCTAACATTCGAAACAGAGAAAGTCTAAACTTAATCAATTTCTTCCATTTTTATTGTGAAAAAATTTTGAAAATAGGGGACGACTTGACGTTGGATCAAGCGTCTGAAGTTGACTTATGAAAATAATTTGGATGTGGCGGGGGCATATTTGACTTTGTAATCAATTTGGATTTAATTTAGGACGAAAGACTCGACGTTGGATCGAGTGTTTGTTTTTGTTCTTTTCTGGAAGGGTTGATTTTAATCTTTTATTAATAATCAACTAGTACAGTAAAGTAAATGAAAGCGGTAAATTTATTACACATGTTTAGGAATGGGGGTACAGTTTATCGAATGGGGATACAACACGATAATTGAATTATATAAGCTTTGAAAGACAATTGAAAAAAATAAAAGAATCTCGTTGTAAGAAGGCCCAAGAGAAAGCCAAGGGACTCGAAGTAAACATCAGAAAGTAAACTTAAAAAGAAATTTAGCACAATATTAAGCAATTGTAAAGCGAGGTAAGAATCACCCTATCCGAGGTCGGTCAACAAAACTCTATGCGTGTAAGCAATTTCTAAAGTTAAATTGAATTTTTAACTTTAAGATTGCTACGCATCTGTGAAAAACCGACGGGTCAATAAATCAATTCTTTTATTTAATATTTAAAAGAAAAAAAAATTAATCAATAAAAAAATCTAACAATAATGATAAACAATTTAAATAATAAATAAATTTAAAAAATGATGATTAAAAATATCAATAACTAATAATTAGCAACAATAAAAGTAATTAACATTAATAATAATAAAACATAATGATAATTAACAACAATATTAATAGATAATAATAATAAGCAAAAATAATTAATAATTAACAAAAATAATAACCATAAATAATAATAAACAAACAAAAAATATTAAATATTAACAAAAATAAAATAATAATAATAATAATAATAATACTTATATAATATTAATCTATAAAAAGTTATCAGTATATAATGAATAACTTATACGAATAGTAAACAAGTCAAATGACTTGTTTCAATCCCTAAGTACCAAACAACTTTTAAATTAAATAGTGCATAAACGAACCGCCATCGGCATGTTTTTTTTTTATAATTTTGCAAAGAAGCTCTTTCTTTATACACATATAGGTACTTGCTAAGAATGATTAAAAAAACAAAAGGATAAACATAGTATTGCAGGAACCTCTTTCTACCAAGTTGTAAGAATAAGAAAATGCAGCAGATACAATAAAATAATTGTGACAAAAATGTAAATGCAACGAAACTCGACGAAAGCATCTTGAAACGTGATATCCGCAATAAAACTTGAAAAAAATAAAAATAAAATTGCAACATCATTTTTATGCAAAATGAACTCAAATCCAAACACAAAGAAAAATAACATCGAGTAAACACATCCTATATCTGTAAACAATATTTCAAAACGGAAACGATACGAGACTAAAATGGAATCAACAAGCTTTACAGAACTTACACATAAGAACTTCCAGCAATGGACAAAAGAGAGGTGTTGTGTCTTTGAAGGTGGAGGCAAGTTAGTGGTGTACGGAGGGATCTGATTCGGGTGATGGTGCACGAGTTTTAACCGATGGAGAAAGTTTTATAGATTGGGTTTAACGACGAGTTTCGGTTGAAGGAGATGTGAAGGCTTGGTTTGACAAGGTTGTATTTGAGTTGTTGTTATGGTTTTAATAAGGAGAGAAAAATAGAAGGAAATATTTGTTTGACTTGTGTGTGTGGAGTTATACGAGGTTAGTTGAAAATGAAAGTTATAGTAATGTATGGTATTGAGTAGAAAGAAGATATCATGGTACTTTCTTAATAATTTTTTTTCTTTCAAAAAAGATGATATATTGAGAAATCAGGGCATTAATGGTGATTGATATGATGTGAGAGATTTTTTGGAAGAGGTTCACGTGAAGAATCTCATAATTTCTTCTGTTCCTCTTTTCTTTCTTTCTTTTTTTTAAATAAATAAACTAGCAAAACATTACTATTAAACAAAATATTTAATATTGGTAATAAATTTTAAAAAAGAAATATCTTAATAGTAAAATAAAAGATTTTGTTATGTTTCAGTAGATAAAAAAAAAGTTTCAAAAGGACTAAATCAAAATAAAACTCAAACTATTATAAATAATCGAAATTAGATCAAAAAATATAGAAAATTATATTTAATTATTACGAATATTTTTGTTAAAGTTCAAAAATAAACAAATAAAAAAGAATAAAAATTAGACGTAAAAGTGTTCAAAAAATTAAAATGAATGCACCAAAATGATCAACGCAAAATAAACTTCTCAGAAACATTCAAATTTTGAAATAAAAAAAATGACCAGTTAAAAGGTTCAGGCTGATTAAAAATGCGACATACAAAGTAGTCGAAAAAATAAAACGAGCACACCAGGTTAAGTTACGTAAACCGTAGATTAAGAAAAGTAATGTCTGAAAGCTCAATTTTGAAATTTTTCGCCCGTTAATTCCAAGTATGATTGAGGAACGATGCGACCGTCTGTCTGTAGATCCAAAAAAATTAACCTGGCTGAAATTTCAAGCATTATGCGAAACAAAATGCATGTTGTGATAAGTATAAAATGCAAGCGTCATGTAAATGAACTGAATTGCTGACTGAATAATCGTGAACAGATAACCAGATGCAAATGAATTGCTCTTGGACCATTTTACTGTTGATTCTCAAGCACAAACAAAACCTACAAAGATTCAAACGACGATAATACTCTTGATTATCACTTTCCAAACCTCTAAAATACGATGCAATAAAAATAAGCGATGCAACGAGATTGAGAAATCAAGTCTTTTGACTTCTTAATCAACAGACGACTGAATTAGTATTATCAAAGTCAGATGAAATGTCAAAATTCCTGACTTTTTACCTGAACCCTGATGAATGCTTTAAACTGATGAAATACACGACAAAATGGATTGCTTTATGCTATGTTGATGCGAGTGAAAACTCAGGGTAAAATTTAGGGTATGACAGCTGCCCCTATTTAAACATATTTAATTAGAGGATATGAAGAACTCTTCTTCAAATCATCATGGTGAAATATAGTTTAAATACCAAACAGACCCAAAATTTGCCCTCTTATGTAGAAGAATAATATGCTTATGGTTATTATCAAATTCACTTGGATTTAAGAAATACTCTTGATTTCTTAATCAACAGACGTAATGCAAATGAATGCAACGAGATTTAGGAAATACTCTTGATTTCCTAATCGTCGGGTGATATGAATGCAATGAAGGTTAATAAGTACTCTTAACTCCTTAAAAATGAATATGAATTAATTGATAAATACTCTCGATTTCTCAATTGTGAGATGACGAATGATATGTATGTTAAGAAGTAATCTTGACTCCTTGGAGATGAACAAATTAAGAAATACTCTCGATCTCTTAATCATCACACAGATGAATGAAAATGCAGATGAATTAAGAAATACTCTTTATTTCTTAGTCATGAATGTAAATGAAATGTATATAAGTTAAGAAATACTCTTGATTTCTTAATCATCGGATGATAAATGATATGAGAAATGCTCTTGATTTCTCAGATGTTATACAGGTTAAGAAGTACTCTTGACTTCTTAAATATGAAATGGTATGAGTTAAGAAATACTCTTGATTTCTTAATCATGAATGTAAATGAATTGAGAAATGCTCTTGATTTCTCAAAAGATATGAAAGTAAATTAAGAAATACTCTTGATTCCTTAATCATGAATGTAAATGAATTGAGAAATACTCCTGATTTTCTCAGATGACATGCAGATGAGTTAAGAAATACTCTTGATTTCTTAATCATGAATGTAAATAAAATATGTATGAGTTAAGAAATACTCTTGATTTCTTAATCATGAATGTAAATGAATTGAGAAATGCTCTTGATTTCTCAGATGACATGCAGATGAGTTAAGAAATACTCTTGATTTCTTAATCATGAATGTAAATGAATTGAGAAATGCTCTTGATTTCTCATATGAAATGCAAATGAATTAAGAAATACTCTTGATTCTTAATCATGAATGTAAATGAAATATGTATAAGTTAAGAAATACTCTTGATTTCTTAATCATGAATGTAAATAAACTGGGAAATACTCTTGATTTCTCATATGATATGCAAATGAATTAAGGAATACTCTTGTTTTCTTAATCATGAATGTAAATGAAATATGTACAAGTTAAGAAATACTCTTGATTTCTTAATCACGAAAATGCATATGAATTAAGAAATACTCTTGATTCCTTAATCATGAATGTAAATGAGAAATGTTCTTGATTTCTCAGATGACATGCAAATGTCTGGGGATGAGAGAATCACGTTCAGTTGCTCTTGACTGACATTAGGTACTCCTGGGAGAACAAATGATCATATTCAGTTGCTTTTGGCTAAAGATGTCATATTCAACAACTTTTGGCTGAAACTGATGCATTCAACGACTCTTGGTTGAAGTAAACCGGTGGAAAATAAAATAGTATTCAGCTGCTCTTGGCTGAAACTAATGCATTCAACTGCTCTTGGTTGATGCAAATTGCTGGAAAATAAAATAGCATTCAACTGCTCTTGGCTGAAACTAATGCATTCAACTGCTCTTGGTTGATGCAAATTGCTGGGAAATAAACAAAATGCTTCCTTTGGGGAATAACCGCATATTCAGCTGCTCTTTGGCTGACAGAAGACTCTTTTGGGGAATGAGAAGATCCCAGAGACTTGCTGGGGAGTTCATGAAATTTTGCTGGAGAAAATACAATGTTGGAGAAACTCTGTGTGGAGTTATCTACTGGGGAAACCAAGCAGAAATTCCGTTGACACCAGAGTTCCAAAGGGAGAACATCAATCACCTTGCTGGGGAAGAAAATTGCATTGAGAATCAACACTAACAATGATCAAATTCTGAAAGTACTTACTGAAGAAAAGGAATGTTCTACTCCTGAGAACACCCCTTGAATCTTCATTCTGCTGAGGATTACACTGAACTTTCTTGAGAGGTTGCTGAACTCGGCTGAGGTTTATGCATGATCTGTTTTTGTACATGGTATGCAAAATGAATGTGAATGCATGAATATATTAGTTTATGCATTTTGTGGGTATCAAGCTCGGATTCCCCAACGCCTTTTCTTGGATAGTTCTGTCATTATGAAGATGATTTTTTGTTGTAAAATATCTTGATTTCTGCTTTTCCGCCAAGCGGGCTTTAATGAGGACTTCTTGCTTCTGGAAGAAAATCCATTTCAAACTTTCTTTAGATTACGAAGATCTAGGAAATGTCCCACTTCTTCTGAACCGGATGCATTATTGTAAACCAACAAAAATTCCTTTTACACTTTCAAAATCAAAACAAATTAAAGTTTTCAAAAGCTTTGTCGTTTCCACTATTTTAATGTTTTTATCTTATCAAAAAATAAAAAGAGACATTAAGCAGAAAAACAGAAATAATTGGTAAATCAATGTTCAACTGAACAAATTTATTTGATGAGAAGAATAACTCATACATGGGGTTCATGAAGATGTAAACCCCTCTAAGAGGAGATTACAGAGAAAGAAGGCAAGTAAATGGCAACAAAAATTCAACTGATTTTCCAACGAAATACAACTTTGCTATTTTCCCCTATGTCCTCTAGTCTTCATTACTTTGCTTCTGGAGATGGTAATTGGACTGTTTTCTTCCATCTGAGCTTTATTGCAGTGTTGACTTGTGTCGCAGTAGTATTACGCCTTTGGATATTCCCTAACTTTTGCGCGAACTGCTCCTTAAGAGTTTCAGTTCACCGGGAGATTTTACCCTTTTTTGCTTAAGTCGCCCTTTCGGGTTTTCGACTTACCGGGCTTAATTTTTTTGTTTATCCCTAATTTTTGCCTGAGTTGCCCTTTCGGGTTTTCAACTCACTGGGATGCTCATTTTTTTTTAAGTCGCCCTTTCGGGTTTTCAACTTTAGCGAGCTTTTATTATCCATCTCTTTTTCTTAGGCATAATACTTTCTGACTGCATCAGAATTGACGGGGTGTGTCAACTCGTCTCCGTCCATGTTCGTGAGAACTAAAGCTCCACCAGAGAAAGCTTTCTTCACCACAAACGGTCCTTCATAGTTTGGAATCCACTTGCCACGTGAATCCTTCTGGAGGGAGATTATCTTTTTCAAAACTAGTTCACCTACATTAAACTCTCGAGGTCGGACCTTCTTGTCAAACGCCCGCTTGAGTCTCCTCTGATATAACTGACCATGACACAACGCTGTCATCCTCTTTTCCTCGATTAGATTGAGCTGGTCAAATCTGGTTTGAATCCATTCTGCTTCTTCTAATTCTGTCTCCATCAAGACTCTCAGTGAGCGAATCTCAACTTCTATCGGTAGCACAGCCTCCATGCCATAGACTAGTGAGAAAGGGGTTGCCCCTGTTGAAGTGCGAACAGTTGTTCGATATCCGTGCAAAGCAAAGGGTAGCATCTCGTGCCAATCTTTATAAGTTTTCACCATCTTCTGAATGATCTTCTTGATATTCTTGTTAGCTGCCTCCACAGCTCCGTTCATCTTTGGCCTATAAGGTGACGAGTTATGATGTTCAATCTTGAAATTCTCGCACAACTCCTTCATCATCTTATTATTCAGATTTGATCCATTATCAGTGATGATCTTGCTAGGAGTTCCGTAGCGACAAATTATCTCTTTCTTGATAAACCGAGTGACGACTTGCTTTGTCACATTGGCATAAGAAGCTGCTTCTACCCACTTAGTGAAGTAGTCAATGGCAACCAGAATGAACCGATGTCCATTTGCAGCTTTAGGCTCAATCATACCAATCATGTCTATGCCCCACATTGAGAATGGCCATGGAGCTGATAAAACATTCAGAGGAGTAGGTGGCACGTGCACCTTGTCAGCATAAATTTGGCACTTGTGTCATTTCCTGGCATAGTGGTAACAATCTGTTTCCATTGTCAACCAATAGTAACCAGCTCTAAGGATTTTCTTCGCCATTGCATGTCCGTTTGCATGAATGCCGAAAGAACCTTCGTGGATTTCTTTGATGAGTAGGTCGGCTTCGTGTCTATCCACGCATCTGAGTAGAACTAAATCAAAGTTTCTTTTGTATAGAACACCACCACTTAGGAAGAAATTGGCTGATAACTTTCTTAAGGTCTTTTTGTCTGTGATGGATACATCATTTGGATACTCGTGCTTCTCAAGATATCGTTTGATGTCATAAAACCAAGGCTTGTCATCTGTTTCTACTTCAACTGCCAAGCAATGTGCTGGCTCGTCTAGACGTTGAATTGTAATAGTAGGTGATTCGTTAGCCCACTTGACCTTGAACATAGATGACAGAGTAGCCAAGGCATCGGCTAGCTGATTCTCCTCCCTAGGAATATGATGGAAATTAATCTCATCAAAGTAGGGGATTAGCTTCATGACATGCTCTCGGTATGGGATCAAATTGGGATGGCGGGTCTCCCAATCTCCTT
Source organism: Lathyrus oleraceus (assembly GCF_024323335.1). NCBI lineage: Eukaryota > Viridiplantae > Streptophyta > Magnoliopsida > Fabales > Fabaceae > Lathyrus > Lathyrus oleraceus. The sequence continues at coordinate 373,289,470 of NC_066584.1, forward strand.
TGATTTGATAGATGACAAGTGTTGAGTCCCCATACACTTCAAGAATCTTGATTCGTAGGTCAATAGCTGCTTCAATTCCCAAGATACATGCTTCATACTCCGCCATGTTATTGGTGCATTTGAAACATAACCTTGCTGTGAAGGGAAGATGAAAATCCTTTGGAGAAGTTATAACAGCCCCAATTCCGTTACCCAATGCATTTGAGGCACCATCGAACACGAGCGTCCACCGCGATCTTGGTTCGGGTCCTTCTTCCGGGCCTGGAATCTCATAGTCTCTTATGTACATGACGTCTTCATCTGGGAAGTCGAGTCTCATCGATTGATAGTCCTCCACTGGCTGGTGCGCAAGGTACTCTGATAACACACTACCCTTAATGGCCTTCTGAGTTACATACTGAATGTCATATTCTGATAACAACATTTGCCAACGAGCGATTCTGCCAGTTAATCCAGGTTTCTCGAAGATGTACTTGATGGGATCCATTTTGGATATTAACATTGTTGTATGACAAATCATATACTGTCTCAGACGACGAGCAGCCCATGCTAATGCACAACAAGTCTTTTCTAGCATGGAGTACCTGATTTCACATTCTGTAAACTTCTTGCTCAGGTAGTAGATAGCATGCTTTTTTCTACCCGTCTCATCGTGTTGCCCCAGTACACATCCCATGGATTCATCGAGTACTGTCAAATACATAATGAGAGGCCTTCCTGGAACTGGTGGCACTAAGATTGGTGGTTCTTGCAGATACTGTTTGATTTTATCGAATGCACTCTGGCAATCATCGTTCCACCTAACGGCTTGATCTTTTCTTAACAACTTGAATATTGGCTCGCAAGTGGCTGTCAGATGCGAGATGAATCTAGAAATATAGTTCAATCTGCCCAAGAAACCACGAACTTGCTTCTCTGTCCGAGGTGCTGGCATCTCTTGAATAGCTTTGACTTTGTCAGGATCAACTTCTATGCCTCTCTGGCTCACAATGAATCCTAGAAGCTTTCCTGATCTGACTCCAAAAGTGCATTTAGCAGGGTTTAAGCGCAGTCTGTATTTCCTCAATCTTACAAACAACTTCTTCAGATGAATAACATGCTCCTCTTCTGTCTGAGACTTGGCAATCATGTCATCCACATAGACTTCAATCTCCTTATGTATCATATCATGGAAAAGAGTCACCATGGCCCTTTGATAGGTTGCCCCAGCATTTTTCAGGCCGAAAGGCATTACCTTATAACAGAAAGTGCCCCATGGTGTAATGAAAGTTGTTTTCTCCATATCTTCGGGAGACATTTTAATCTGATTATATCCTGAGAATCCGTCCATGAAGGAGAATACAGAGAACTGAGCTGTGTTATCTACCAATACATCAATGTGAGGTAACGGAAAATCATCTTTGGGACTAGCTCTATTCAGGTCTCTGTAGTCTACTGTCGCAACCTGAAAAATACAGTGTGCGAAAAAAACAACCGGCGAAAGAAAATGACAGAAGAGTCGCCACCGTGCGTTATTCATCCCAAAGGAGGGAAAGGAAACGCTCGAAGTAAACCTGAAAAAAGGAAAGGACAAGACGGGGTCTCGCAACCAAATCTTGGGTTCGGGAGTCGGTTATGCGAAGGGAAGGTATTAGCACCCCTACGCATCCGTAGTACTCTACGGGATCCACTTTTGTAGTTCTTGTCTAAAGGGTGCGGGTTTACCTAATGTGTTTATTTACTAAAAGGGTTAAGAGAAATGACTCGCGCGGATGTCGCATCCACTGCATACGTATCTCATCTGAATATGAGAATCAGAGTCTTCGTAGCTCGGCTGACCTATGGGTTGGGGGATGTGTGCTCGCTAAGACATCGCGTCTTATGCCTACGTATCTCATCTGGAATGAGAATCAGAGCAAGTCGTAGTTCGGCTAACTACGGGGTTATGGATTGGGTTTTGGACGAACGACGTCACTACGCAATCTACCGGATGCTCGACCTTTGGAGACTTACTCGCCTGTAGTAGAAGGAGTAAACGTGTTGCTTTGGGTTTTAGGGTTTGGGATGCTCGAGGGCAAAAAGGCAGTCCTTGACGAAGGAACCGCGCTACATGTGGGGATATGAATACAAAACACAAAACATGTATCTCAAAGTAAAATGCCACCAAGGGGCTCAAACATTGCCTCCTATCGAGGTCTTCCAGCTAAGAAAGCGGTAAAGTATGAGAAAGGGAAAAAATTACCACACGGATAAAGATCCGAAGCTATAGCAGTTAAAGGGGCAAGAAACCCTGAAATGTCTCCAGCTGGACCGTCAAAGGAAATCAGTCAACACGAATAATCAGAATAAAACTCCAGGGGGTATCCCACAAATAAAGTGGGAAACCACGCGAGTGTCTCTGCGAAAGCCATGTGAGCCCTCACAAAACTCGACAAAGGGTTAGAGCAGCAGGATGAAATCAAGAGAAAACAATGCCATGGAAACACAAGACATGTTAGAATAAACAAAATAGGGTAACCAGAGTTGCCCCTAAATCAAAATGTAACCACATGAATAATTCCATCAAAATTCACAAAAGGCTCACAAAAAAGGTATCAAATTCACCCATAATACCTCATACATTTAGAGCATTCAAATAAAAGGCATAAAGATGATGGATATAGGGCAAACCTGATTGGAGAGCTTGATTGAAATTGAGTTGCACCCGTGAGGTTTACAAGTTGAGTTCCCTTCAGGGTTTGGAGGCTGCTCTGAACTCTGTTAGTTCTTCTCTCACTATCTTTTTCCTCGGGGTTTTGCTTCTCTTCCTTCTTTCTCCAGTGAATCTCCCAGTGTAACTCCAAGTGTCTTTTCCTCTACTGAAACCTCAGTATTTATAGACTGATTTTCGTGGGTAGTGGGCTCAAATGAGGGAGACCCAAGTCCAAAATAATTTGTTATATTTTATTTATTTATTTATTTTATTTATTTAATTAATTAATTAATTATTTTTTTTTTTTTTTTTTCTTTTTTTTTTTTCTTTTTTTTCATTTTTTTTTTTTTTTTTTCGTTTTTTCTTTTTTTTTTTCTTTTTTTTTTTTTCAGGAAAAATGAAGGGTAAATTTTGGGGTATTACAGCTGCCCCTATTCAATCAACTGGAGACCTGGAAAGAAGATAGCAGCGGCTTTCGTGCTTTCGAGGTATCAAGGGATTGAATACAATAAAAGCCCAAAAATTTGCACTGAAGTGAAGTGAAGTAACAATGTCTGTCAGAATCGGCAAAGAGGTGGTCTTGAAAGAAGAATTCGTCTGGTACGGTGAGAGTCAGTCTGAATATCGAAAAAGAATGTTAAACTGGATACCAAAATAAATGGTAACACAGAAATAACCATGGCCTGAATGCCGCTCATCAGTCTGAATACTGGAAAGGATTTCGATCTGAACATCGGAAAATTGGCCTGAATTCCACAAGTCACATCGACCTGAACGTCGGAAACTTCTTCGATCTGAACATCGGAAAGACTTGGCCTGAATGCCACTTTGATCTGAATATCGGAAAATTGGCCTGAATGCCACAAGCTGCATCGACCTGAACGTCGGGAACTTCTTTGATCTGAACATCGGAACACTGGCCTGAATGCCACTTCGGTCTGGATATCGGAAAACTGGCCTGAATGCCACTTCAGTCTGGATACCGGAAAACTGGCCTGAATGCCACTTCGGTCTGGATACCGGAAAACTGGCCTGAATGCCACTTCGGTCTGGATACCGGAAAACTGGCCTGAATGCCACTTCGGTCTGGATACCGGAAAACTTCATGCCTGTCAGCATTGGCAGAAATAGGGAATGATAATAGAGGCGGCGCATGGGCCGATGACACTTGCTGGGGATAACAAAGGTAAGTCATGAACAATCTTCAGTCTGAGTACTGGAAACAACTTCTAGCTTATCACTTGGGATACCGAGAATGTTTTATGCTTACATGCGTATGTTTGAATTTTTCAATGGCGTAATGCTCCATGAAAATGGAAATGCTACGCGATTTGGAAGGATGCAATGCAATATGATTCTACATGCAGGGATGCGAAATGCTGGGTAGAATGCCAAGCCGAGGCAAGGGGATCTGTTGGGGAAATGATTACCATCCTCTGGGCTCTGGCCAGGCTGCTGGAGATACACACCACAATGAACTCTGTGGGGAGATGACTAGCCATGCAGTGTTCTGGCCATACCGAGACTCTGATCGGGGAAAGAATGGCATTGGAAGCTTGCTGCTGAGGAAAGCTACAATGGTTCTGGCAACCACGATTTGCGAGAGATGACTCAGCAGGGGGAGCAAACACTGATACGGTACCGAGGTTCTGCTTCAAGGAAAGAAACCATGGATCTGGCATTGGGATTATCGATCTGGCATCGAACTCTAAGGAGCAGCCACTTCTGCTGGGAAGATAAAGTCTGGCACTGTCAACCCCGTTGGGGATATGTAGTCTGGTACTGTCAACTCTACTGGGAAGTGTATGTCCTGAAACAACCGCTTGGGGAAGTACGGTGGTGAGAAACTGCTGGGGATTGAAGAATCCAACGCTCTGATCAGCTCTGTAGGGATAAGACACCGAATTTGTCTGTTGGTGACTTCACTGGGGAAGATATTCACGATCATCTGCAGGGAATTTTAAGGAAATGCCCCGAGGGTATCTGTTCTGAATAGACGATCCAAAGCACTTAAAATTTACAGCAATTTTAAATGTTTATTAAGCATGTACCTGTAAAGCCCTTACGTGTCATGATGCAATGTTTATCAAAAATTCGGACGTCATTTTTGCAAACAAAACAGTAAAATGAAAATGAAAACAGAGATATACTGAATAACATGATTTTATTGATTGAATGGCCTCTGAATAGGCATTTACATTAGGAAGCAATCCCTGGAAAGAGGTAATCGCACAAAAGATAAAAACAAAAATTAATCTAATGGCAATGTGAAATGGATTTCTATTGGGTTCCAATTCTGCTATGACTTGCTCGTCTTCAAGATCCTCCAGATGATCAGCCTTCTGAAAAAGTGATTGGACTGTTTCCTACCTTTCGAAAATTTCCAGTCATCGACATGAGATGAGATTCAGGACTAACTCAGAACGCAGTCATTCGCTTAATCCCTAACTTTTGCCTGGATCGCCCTTTTCGGGTTTTCAATCCACCGGGATACCCATTTTTGCCTAAGTTGCCTTTTCAGATTTTTCAACTTACCGGGTGTACAATCTTTTTTTATTTTTGTCCCTAATTTTTGCCCGAACCTTTTCATTTTCTTGGTTCGCCGGGATGCCCATTTTTTGCCTGGACTATTCTTTTTACTGTCCAGCGGGTCTATTTTATGCGAAGTATTTTTTAACTGCGTCTGAGTTCACAGGGGAAGTGAAGTTTTCACCATCCATAGTTGCAAGCATTAAAGCCCCACCATCAAAAACCTTGGTGACAATATACGGTCCATCATAGTTAGGAGTCCACTTGCCCCGGTGATCTGTCTGAGGAGGAAGGATCCTTTTCAACACTAAATCTTCGACTTGGAAACAACGAGGACGCACTTTCTGATCAAAGGCTCTCTTCATCCGACTCTGATACAACTGCCCATGACAAATGGCTGTCATTCGCTTCTCTTCGATAAGACTCAACTCATTGAACCTTGTCTGGATCCATTCAGCTTCGTTTAGCTTGACATCCAACAAGACTCTTAGGGAAGGAATCTCCACTTCAACAGGTAGGACTGCTTCCATACCATACACAAGGGAGTAAGGGGTTGCCCCGGTCGATGTACGTACTAAAGTGCGGTACCCATGCAAGGCGAAAGGTAGCATCTCATGCCAATCTCTGTACGTGACGACCATCTTCTGCACAATCTTCTTTATGTTCTTATTTGCCGCCTCAACAGCGCCGTTCATCTTAGGGCGGTAAGGGGAAGAATTGTGATGCTGAATGTTGAAGTTCTGACACAACTCCTTCATCATTTTGTTGTTGATATTAGAACCATTATCAGTAATGATTCTTTCGGGAATCCCATAGCGACAAATGATTTCTTTCTTGATGAAACGGGCAACCACATGTCTGGTGACATTCGCGAACGACGCTGCCTCGACCCACTTGGTGAAATAGTCGATGGCAACAAGGATGAAGCGATGCCCAGTGGAAGCAGTCGGCTCAATCTTTCCAATCATGTCAATGCCCCACATAGAAAACGGCCACGGCGAAGACATCACATTCAGAGGATTCGGCGGTACATGCACCTTATCAGCATAAATCTGGCATTTATGACACTTCCGAGCATACTTGAAACAATCTGATTCCATGGTCATCCAATAATAACCCGCTCTCAACAATTTCTTAGCCATTGCATGTTCGCCGGCATGAGTACCGAAGGAACCTTCATGAACTTCCTGCATTAACATGTCCGCCTCGTGTCTGTCCACGCATCTGAGCAAAACCATGTCGAAGTTCCTCTTATACAGCACATCGTCTTTGTTCAAGAAGAAACTGCCTGCCAATCTTCTCAAAGTCTTTCTGTCATTGTTGGATGTCCCTGCAGGGTACTCTTGATTCTTCAGAAAGCACTTGATATCGTGATACCAGGGCTTGTCATCGACTACCAGTTCAACAGCAAACACATACGCGGCCCTGTCAAGGCGCATAACATCGATCCTGGGAGCATGGTTCCAACGAATTACCTTGATCATGGAGGATAGAGTAGCAAGTGCGTCTGCCATCTGGTTCTCATCACGAGGTATATGATACAATTTTACCGTTGTGAAGAAAGTCAAAAGTCTTCTCGTGTAATCTCTGTAGGGGACCAGAGTGGGCTGGAGAGTATTCCAATCACCATTCACTGGATTGATCACCAGATCTGAATCTCCGAAGATGTCCAGAGTCTTGATTCTCAGATCAATGGCTTGCTCAATACCCAAGATACAGGCCTCGTACTCAGCTTCGTTATTTGTGCACTCAAAAGTCAAACGAGCGGTGAAAGGCATGTGGGCACCTTTCGGAGTAGTAATAACAGCGCCAATTCCACTTCCTCTAGCATTGACAGCCCCATCAAACAACAAAGTCCACTTTTCGTTTGGATCAGGTCCCTCCTCAACAACTGGCTCTTCATAGTCTTTCATCTTGAGGAACATGATGTCTTCATCAGGGAATTCAAACTTCATTGGCTCATAATCATCAATCGGTTGCTCGGCAAGGTAGTCTGACAGAATACTCCCTTTGATGGCCTTCTGTGACGTGTACTGAATATCATACTCTGTTAAAATCATTTGCCAACGAGCGACCGTTCCGGTGAGAGCTGGCTTCTCGAATATGTATTTCACTGGATCCATCTTAGAAATCAACAAGGTAGTATGGTTCAACATATACTGTCTCAGTCGGCGAGCAGCCCAGGCCAAAGCACAGCAAGTTTTCTCAAGCTGCGAATATTTGATTTCACAGTCGGTAAACTTTTTGCTAAGGTAGTATATGGCATGCTCTTTTCGACCAGACTCGTCATGCTGTCCCAATACACACCCCATCGAGTTCTCGGTCACTGACAGGTACATTATCAGAGGTCTCCCAGGAACTGGAGGTATAAGGATTGGAGGTTTCTGTAGATACTCTTTTATCTTCTCAAAAGCCCTTTGACAATCTTCATTCCACCTGATAGCCTGATCTTTCCTCAGCAATTTGAAAATTGGCTCACACGTGGTTGTTAGGTGAGAGATGAACCTTGCAATGTAGTTCAACCTCCCTAAGAAACTACGGATTTGCTTCTCTGTTCTTGGCTCTGGCATTTCCTGTATAGCTTTTACTTTGTCGGGATCCACCTCAATCCCTTTCCCGCTAACGATAAAACCCAGCAATTTTCCCGATCTCACCCCGAAAGTGCACTTGTTCGGGTTAAGTCTCAGTTTGAATTTCCTCAAACGCTCAAACAGTTTCTGCAAATTCAACAAATGTTCTTCTTCTGTCTGAGATTTGGCAATCATATCATCCACATAAACCTCGATTTCATGATGAATCATATCATGGAACAGAGTTACCATAACTCGTTGATATGTTGCTCCGGCATTTTTCAGACCAAACGGCATCACCTTGTAGCAGAAGGTGCCCCATGGGGTTATGAAAGTTGTCTTTTCCATGTCTTCTGGTGCCATCTTGATTTGGTTATAGCCAGAAAAGCCATCCATGAAGGAGAATACCGAGAACTGAGCTGTATTATCCACCAAAACATCGATGTGAGGTAATGGGAAATCATCTTTAGGGCTAGCTCTGTTCAGATCCCGGTAGTCGACACACATCTGTACCTTTCCATCCTTCTTAGGTACTGGGACGATGTTTGCAACCCATGGCGGATAATTGGTGACTGCTAGAAACCCTGCATCCAACTGCTTTTGCACTTCTTCCTTTATCTTGACAGCCATCTCTGGTCTTATTCTTCTGAGCTTCTGCTTGACCGGAGGACAACCTTCTTTGAGAGGCAAGCGGTGTACCACGATGTCTGTGTCCAGCCCAGGCATGTCCTGATAAGACCAGGCGAAGATGTCAACGTATTCTTGCAGCAATTCAATCAGCCCTTTCTTCACATCATCTCCCAAAGCAGCCCCTATCTTGATTTCTCTCTTGGCGTCCTCGGTGCCGAGATTAATCACTTCAACAGACTCTTGATGCGGTTGAATGACCCTTTCTTCCTCTTTTAATAACCTGGTAAGTTCTTCAGGGAGTTCACAGTCTTCATCACCCTCTTCTTCAGCTTGAAAGATTGGATTTTCAAAGTCGAAGCGAGCCATAGCAGAACCGTTATCAATAGGATCCGGTGTTGTGCATCTGCATGAGTGATGGTATGTGCTTATGAGTGTGAATAAGAAGTGAAAACTAAACAAAACATTGCCATTTTTTTATTTTGAAAAACTGCAAAAATAGAAAGACAGGGAACGAAATATTTGAATGCAAAAATACGTCCTTTATTTATGATAAAAATGCAAGTGTCACATAGATGGGCCCTACAATGAGTCATTACGCCCTGGGCGGAACGTAAGACTTGGATATGCATGAATAAACAAAGAAAATTACTCTTCAAGAAGAGTGACTTGGATAATCTCTTCAGAAGACCAATTGTTGATGACTTCACCCGGGATCCTCGGACGCACCCAGTTGTCAATGTCACAATCACTATCCCCATCTTCTTCGTTGACTGCAGCGACTAATTTGACTTCTCCTTCAACCATGTTAACGTTGGCTCCACCATGCTGGGGCATGGGATTGTTGACGACATTCGGAGCCGGTGCAAGGTCGATGGCCTTTGAATCTATGAGGTCTTGAACTACGTGCTTAAAAGCTTTGCAGTTCTCAATGTCATGGCCAGGTGCCCCAGAGTGGAAGCTACACCTAGCGTTCGCGTCGTAACCTACCGGAAGTCTACCAATAGGAGGAGCCAGAGTGCGCAGCTGCACAAGTTGTAGTTGTTGAAGACTAGAAAGCAACTGGGCGTACGACATTGGAAGGGTGTCGAAACGCCGGTCCATCATCCTTTGCCTCTGTTGATAAGCGGGTTTGTTACCCGGTTGTTGCTGCTGTTGATACTGAGCTGGTTGACGTTGTGATTGTTGTTGTTGTAGTGGTGCTGCAGCTGGAATGGTCACAGCCGCAACATACGGTTGCTGATGATAATTCTGAAAATTATTCCTCCGGTTATCCCTGTTATGATAAGAAGATATGGCATTCGCATCCCCTTCTCTCCTCTTCTGTCCCTGAATGAACGGCTTCTTCACCCCTGATGAGGATCCACCTCCACTCTGGATCTTGTATGTCTTTAGGTAATTCTCCACCCTTTCTCCAGTAGAGACCACATCAGCAAAGTTGGAAGCATTGCAACCTACCAGACGCTCCAAGTAAGGTTCAGGCAGCGTATTCATGAACATGTTGGCCATTTCCTTTTCCAACATAGAAGGTTGAACACGGGAAGCTGTATCCCTCCAGCGTTGAGCGTATTCCCTGAAGCACTCATTGCTTTTAAGAGACAGATTCTGAAGTTGAGTTCTGTCCGGAGCCATGTCTGCATTATACTGATACTGCTTCACGAAAGCCTCTGCCAAATCCCTCCAGCAACGGATGTGGGCTCTGTCCAGCCTCATATACCATTCCAAGGATGCCCCAGCTAGGCTATCCTGGAAGAAGTACATAAGTAGCTTCTCGTCATCAGAGTACGCAACCATTTTACGGAAATAGGCTTGCACGTGAGTTTTGGGGCAAGAGCTGCCATTGTATTTGTCAAATATTGGGACCTTGAATTTCGGTGGCACTCTCACACCTGGGACCAGCCCCAAGTCAGCAACATCTACTCCCAGAGGATTCTGTCCTTCCACTGCCTTCAACCTTTCTTCCAATCTTCTAAACATGGGGTCCATGCCAAAGTCTTCCTGAAGCAAGGGGAACTGATCATCCTGACCATCCTGAATGGGTTGTTGACCGGAGGTGACATGTAGGATTGGGATAGGCCCCGGTCCATTGGGACCATTAGCCTCTCCAGCTGGAGGATCAGCCAACGTCTCCGGTTGAGTAATAGGGGGATCCCTCTGTACCAACAATCTAAGCTCCTGCTGTCCTTGAGCCACCCCTTGAACCAAATCCATGAATTGATTCATGCGAATCTTCATCTCGGCGAGCTCTGCTTGTAGGCTTTCCATTACTCTCTGTTGATTCCTGCGGGTACCGTATCGGTGAATGCCTGAGTCAGCTATCCTGCTGATGGAACACCAAACAAACTGAGAACATTGTGGCGGTACCTGTTATGCAAGACATGCGGATGACTATGCAAATGCAATGACATGTTTATCAATTCCAAAAGTATTCTACCCCCTTGATTCCAGTCTCACATTTGATAAATAGTGTGAAAAGAAAGACTAAGCCGTTGATGAGAACCAAGAAAATTCCGACTAGAATCAAGTAGAAGATATAAACCCCACAGAAATGGATAAACATGTGTTAAATGATATGAATGCAAATGATGTGATGCAACGATGTGAATGCAATGCAGTGGCATGTCAATCAGGATTGCTGTATCTGCTTGAACATCTGTCAGGTTGCACTGTCTGGAGAGAAATTAAGAGTACACCAAACAAAGGTCATGGGATGGATCATGTTATCCTTAATATCAACCACCCATTTTGGCGGATTATGGTTTACACCTTATCAATACCCGAGTTTCATTGATATTAAGGATACCTGATCGGATCAACCATGAATCAAGGGTTTGTCGCAAGTCACGAGCATGGAGTTTAGGTTAAGAACCACCCAAAAGGAGTGTACTAAGGTTTAAACCTGCCAAACATGTTCTACAAAAGGTTCCCATAGTAATAATCCCATCTTTCGGATATTATCAGAGGAACGACTACTCGTATTCCAACAATATTCTCAAGAGAGACTCTTATGAGTGTAGTATCGCGTAACAATCGTATCAAATCTTACATTTGAACGACTTTCGCACTACGTCCTACGAATAGGCCAAGATGGGTTAGGTAAACTAAGGTCCTTGGCTTCTTAGGTCTATATTGGAACAAGTAATGTCTAACCACAACTTACTTATGTGACATTATTGATCTCAACATGACCTCCACTAAGTGAATGGGCTTGCAAGTCAACTCGCTACGGAATACTCCACACAAGTTGACAGGACTATGCCATTCTCCTATCTTAAGTGCACTCGAGTTCGGGTATAGAACTCATCTCACAAAGATCACCAAGCAGCCATAGCCAACCAACAGATACAACAATGATATGTACACAATGTAATAAGGTAAAGCAGGTAAATAAATAACTGTACAACAGCATGAACACCCAATAAACAAACAAACTACAAAAGCTAGGAGGCACTCGCTTAGGGAAGATGGACCAGCAAGAGGTCAACTTCTTAAAATCCCCAGCAGAGTCGCCAGCTGTCGCAACCTGAAAAATACAGTGTGCGAAAAAAACAACCGGCGAAAGAAAATGACAGAAGAGTCGCCACCGTGCGTTATTCATCCCAAAGGAGGGAAAGGAAACGCTCGAAGTAAACCTGAAAAAAGGAAAGGACAAGACGGGGTCTCGCAACCAAATCTTGGGTTCGGGAGTCGGTTATGCGAAGGGAAGGTATTAGCACCCCTACGCATCCGTAGTACTCTACGGGATCCACTTTTGTAGTTCTTGTCTAAAGGGTGCGGATTTACCTAATGTGTTTATTTACTAAAAGGGTTAAGAGAAATGACTCGCGCGGATGTCGCATCCACTGCATACGTATCTCATCTGAATATGAGAATCAGAGTCTTCGTAGCTCGGCTGACCTATGGGTTGGGGGATGTGTGCTCGCTAAGACATCGCGTCTTATGCCTACGTATCTCATCTGGAATGAGAATCAGAGCAAGCCGTAGTTCGGCTAACTACGGGGTTATGGATTGGGTTTTGGACGAACGACGTCACTACGCAATCTACCGGATGCTCGACCTTTGGAGACTTACTCGCCTGTAGTAGAAGGAGTAAACGTGTTGCTTTGGGTTTTAGGGTTTGGGATGCTCGAGGGCAAAAAGGCAGTTCTTGACGAAGGAACCGCGCTACATGTGGGGATATGAATACAAAACACAAAACATGTATCTCAAAGTAAAATGCCACCAAGGGGCTCAAACATTGCCTCCTATCGAGGTCTTCCAGCTAAGAAAGCGGTAAAGTATGAGAAAGGGAAAAAATTACCACACGGATAAAGATCCGAAGCTATAGCAGTTAAAGGGGCAAGAAACCCTGAAATGTCTCCAGCTGGACCGTCAAAGGAAATCAGTCAACACGAATAATCAGAATAAAACTCCAGGGGGTATCCCACAAATAAAGTGGGAAACCACGCGAGTGTCTCTGCGAAAGCAATGTGAGCCCTCACAAAACTCGACAAAGGGTTAGAGCAGCAGGATGAACTCAAGAGCAAACAATGCCATGGAAACACAAGACATGTTAGAATAAACAAAATAGGGTAACCCAGAGTTGCCCCTAAATCAAAATGTAACCACATGAATAATTCCATCAAAATTCACAAAAGGCTCACAAAAAAGGTATCAAATTCACCCATAATACCTCATACATTTAGAGCATTCAACAATAGAAAGGCATAAAGATGATAGATGATAGGGCAAACCTGATTGGAGAGCTTGATTGAAAGTGAGTTGCACCCGTGAGGTTTACAAGTTGAGTTCCCTTCAGGGTTTGGAGGCTGCTCTGAACTCTGTTAGTTCTTCTCTCACTATCTTTTTCCTCGGGGTTTTGCTTCTCTTCCTTCTTTCTCCAGTGAATCTCCCAGTGTAACTCCAAGTGTCTTTTCCTCTACTGAAACCTCAGTATTTATAGACTGATTTTCGTGGGTAGTGGGCTCAAGGGATGAGGGAGACGCAAGTCTAAAATAATTTGTTATATTTTATTTATTTATTATTTTATATATTTTATATTAATTAATTAATTATTTTTTTTTTTTTTTTTTTTTATTTTTTTTTTTTTTTTTTCTTTTTTTCTTTTTTTTTTTTTTTTTTTTTTCTTTTTCTTTTTTTTTTTTTTTTTTTTTCTTTTTTTTTTTTTTTTCTTTTTTTTTTTTTTCTTTTTTCAGGAAAAATGAAGGGTAAATTTTGGGGTATTACATCTACACACATTCGAACTTTTCCATCTTTCTTCGGAACTGGCACAATATTAGCAATCCACTGCGGATAAGTTGCAACAGCTAGAAATCCTGCATCAAACTGCTTCTTGACCTCTTCTCTGATCTTGACAGCCATGTCTGGTCGAGTTCTTCTCAACTTCTGCTTGATGGGCGGGCATTCCGGCTTCAACGGCAGCTTGTGCACAACTATGTCGGTGTCGAGTCCTGGCATATCCTGATATGACCAAGCAAACACATCCACATATTTATGTAGTAGCTTGACTAGTTCCTCCTTCACATTTTTTTTCAAAGCAGTTCCGACCTTGACTTCCTTTCTATCCTCCTCAGTCCCCAGATTGATCACATCCACTGGTTCTTGATGAGGCTGAATCATCTTTTCCTCTTGTTTCAAAAGTCTGGTCAACTCTTCTGGGAGTTCGCAGTCTTCCTTACCATCCTCTTCAGCTTGGTTAATCGGGAGGTCGAAGTCATAGGGAATTATAGCATTGTCGTGTTCAATGGATCCAGTTATTAATGATTTGCATGGAAATGATTTTTCTTTTTAGAGGAAGATATTGAAAAATGAAAGTGATGTGAAATAAAAATTGCCATTTTTTGTTGTTGTTTATTTGTTTGTAAAAAAATAAATTAATTAAAAAGATGAAAGACAGGGATCTCAAAAAATGTGCTTTGTATTGATGATAAGGCTTAACTATTAACACAAAATGGGCCCTACAAAGCTATCCATATGCCTTGGGCATGGCATTGGATGTTTTTAGAAAACAGTAAATTACTTTGAAAAAGAAACTATATCTGGAACATCTGTTGCCTTCCAGTTAGTGAGAGCGGCATCCGGAGGTCCACGAAACACCATCTTGGACAAATCTGGATCTTCATCTTCAAGAGAATTCACTTGATCATCACTTCGGAAACCAGCTTTGGAGAATATTTCCTGGATGCTAGGAACCTTCCCCTGATGTATCTTCTGATCTTTGAAAAGTTCAAAAGAAGGTAGATATCCTAATCCACACTTGTCTTTCTTCTCTGGCAATTCAATCATTGTGCCCCAACTTCCAGGGCAACCAGCTTCAATTGCAGCTTTCACACTCTTCCACGAGGTCATGACCCCCTTGGGTTCTTCAACAAGTTTCGGCTTAGTCTGGACCACATTGACCACTTCAAGGGCTTGGAGAGGAGTTTCAACAATGTCTTCACCTACTTCAATGTATCTGAAAGAAGTCAAATGGCTGACGAAAATATCTTCCTCTCCGGATACTGATATCAGCTTACCAGAAGTAACAAACTTCAGCTTCTGGTGAAGTGTCGAGGTGACAGCTCCAGCAGCATGAATCCAAGGTCTACCTAATAGACAACTATAGGCAGGCCTAATATCCATTACCTGGAAGGTAATATGGAAAGTTTGAGGGCCAATAAGGATTGGGAGGTCAATCTCCCCAATAACTGTTCGCTTAGACCCATCAAAAGCTTTCACTATCAAAGCACTGGGCCTCATCTGCACCCCTTCAATATTCAATTGTGCCAGGGTAGTCTTAGGTAACACGTTCAAGGATGAACCTGTATCTACCAGTACTCGAGCCAAAGTAACATCTGTACACTGAATGGAAATATGAAGCGCCATATTATGTTCTCGCCCATTAGGGGGTAAATCATCATCAGTGAACATCAAACAACTACTAGCATTGAGATTAGCAACCACATTATCAAACTGAATAACACTGATGTCTTCTGCCACATAAGCTTCGTTCAAGAACTTCAATAGAGCAGTCCTATGAGCCTCAGAACTCATAAGTAGAGAAAGAATGGATATTTTTGAAGGAGTTTGGTTGAGCTGATCTACGACCTTGTAATCACTCTTCTTGATGATCTTCAAGAATTCTCTATCCTCTTCAGCAATCACTGCTTTCTTAGATGAGCCTTCTCCTACTTCTGGAGGATTCACCTCTTTCCCCTTTGTTGGTTCAACTGTTGGTCCACTTTCTTTGTTTGGGATCACTTCAGGAGAGAAAACCCTTCCACTTCGAGTCACACCACTAGCTCCAGCAATGTTAGTCACGTCTGGCTCTTTCAAGATTACTGGTTTGTTACCCACATAAACTACAGGCTCATAGTTCCAAGGCACGGCTTTGGTACTGTCAAATGAGAATGGAGCGGGAACATGGATAACCATGGGCTCAATCTTCTTCACTGGCTCTAGGTCAACATTTCTCTGATAAGGGACCACAAAAGGCTTGGGAAGCCTCTCTTGATCAAATATAGGCACAATCACAGCAACATCATCATCAATCTTTTCTCTAGTGAACTGAATAACCCGCTGATCCATCAAACGTTGAAGACAAATTTTGAATTCACCACACTGATCAGGGTTGGATGAACACACCACACAATTATCATGTACTCCATTCATCAATTCTGCTTCCATCAATCTAGCATGGACCACTGTTAAAAGAGTCTTCAACTTGAACACATCCTTTATCAATCCATCATCAGTTGAACTTTCTATAGCATTGACACCTGAACTATCATGTTTAGGTAAAGGATTGTTCCCCACATTTGGAACATCAGCAAAAGACAATATTTTCTGATCTATCAACTCTCGGACCCGGAGCTTGAACACTTTGTAATTCTCTGTTGTATGACCCTCTGAATTAGCATGAAAGGCACATCTAGCATTCTCATCATACCAAGGCTTATGCGGCTTCGGCATTGGAGGTAATTCCCTTGGCACGACAGTCCCATTCTGAATCAGATACAGTAGCAATTGAGTGTAAGTCATTGGGATAGGAGTGGTATTCACATTATTGTACTGTTGATATGGCCTCTGTTGATTTGGTCGTTGCTGCTGAACTGGACGTGGTTGATTATTCTGTTGATTTCTCTATTGATGTTGAGGTGGAGGAGTCTGGAACTGAGGTTGTGGAGCTTGATATTGAGGAACTGGAACTTGATAATGAGGTACCGGAGCTGGAATAGGAACATGAGCAATTGGACGATAAGGCATGGTTGGATATTGAGCAGCTGCTACGTAAGGGTACTGATAATAAGGCAGAGGAGCAGGAGCCCTGGGTGGTACCCTTCTCTGAGAAGAAATGGCACTAGTCTCACCCTCCTTCCTCTTGAATCCGTTGAAAGGCTTCTTCAAGATTGGTTGACTGCTGGAACCTCCTTGGATTTTACCACTCTTCAGTCCTTCTTCTACTCTTTCTCCCACGATCACCATGTCAGAAAATCCTGTGGACACACTACTGATCAATCTTTCATAATATTGGCCCTGAAAGGTTCCCATGAAAATGTCAATCAATTCACGATCAACCAGCGGCGGGTGCACCCTTGCAGCCAATTCTCTCCAGCGTTGTGCGTATTCTTTAAAAGATTCATTGTCTTTCTGGGCCATACTCTGAAGCTGAGTACGGTTTGGTGCCATGTCAGTATTATATTTGTATTGATTTGCGAATGCTTCAGCCAACTCATCCCAAGTGTGGATGTTGCTACATTCCAACTGCATGTACCAGTCCAAAGATGCCCCAGTTAGACTGTCCTGAAAGCAATGGATCATGAGCTTATCATCTCTGGCATAGGCAGCCATTTTTCTGCAATACATTTTCAAATGTATGTTAGGACATGTGAGTCCTTTGTATTTTTCAAATTCAGGCGCTTTGAATTTTGGAGGAATCACCACGTCTGGGACTAGACACATCTCCAAGGCACTTAAACGGGTTGAGTTATGTCCTTTCAAGATTCTTAGCTTTTCGGCCAGAGCACGACACATCAAGATAGCCTCAGAATCTTGGGCAGCAGTAGGGATGACCACTGGAGTAGCTCCATTGTAATTCTGCATTTCAAACTCGTCTTGGAGCTCCTCATCAGTGCGGGGAATGACCACTTGATTGACTATCGGAGGTCCTTGCGCAGCGACTCCATCAGCTACTCCAGAAGTATGTGCAGGTGGAGGCACATGAGTTCTTTCAGGAGGTGGAACAAAACCTGGAGGAAGACCGTAGATAACGGGATTTGGAATAAGAACTGAAGGTCCTGACTGAAGAGCAACCCCTTGAACTAGAGCATCGTTCCTTGCAGCAGCAGCAACACGAGCCTCTTCTTCCCTGTAACACCTCAAAATTTGCCCTCCTCTCTTGGGACTAGCTTAACATATTGCATATCATTTTAGGTCATCAGGCATTGCATATTGCATATCATGTGGTTACATTGTGCAAGTTATCCTCCTAAGTCTTGATCAGAAGATGAAGGGGTCATGTGCAAGCCTAGGGTTTTATTGACTGATCATTAGCCATCTGAGGATTGGACTGTGAATTAGGGTTTCATGATTCTCAAGGGGATTGGTCTTCATCTTGTTTGAAATGATTCATCATCATCATCATGGTTTATCATCAGAAGATTCAAGTGTTGAAGCATATTCCTTGAGATTAGGGTTTTGACCACTGGTCAACCCTAATCAGTTGCATTGGGCCAATCAGGGCATGGCAAGGAGATGGGGTCTATGATGGATATGGGGATCATTTCGTGATTGTATTGAGCTTATGGAGGCTAGGGTTTCATCCTTGAGCCATTTCATCAGAGGATTGGAGCTCAGATTGATCAATGCATTGCCAGATTCATCTATCAGTTGAAAAAGTCAACTGTGGTCAACTGTGCTTGATTTTATGGATTTGGAGATGGGAGAGAGTTGGATACACTTCATTCATGTTGGAACAAGTGTTATTTGACATGTCAAAGCTCAAGAATGAAGAAAATAAAGTCAGACAAAAAATTGCCAAAAATAGAAAGTGACTTGTAATGGAAGTTTCCAAAAATGGAAAGTTTTTCACCACAAGACCACGTGTCCAAAAAAGCTTCAAATGGAAATTTGTTCAACATGAAAGTTGTAGATCTTGGTCTCACCTTTCCAAAAAGTCCAAGAACTTGAAATTCCCATGTATGGTTGGCAAGTTATGGTCCATTCAATTTCAAAAAAGACCTATAATCAAAGTGGCATAACTTTCACATGGAGTGTCCAAATTGAGTGATCTTTTTATGTGCAAACTCCATTTAACATGTAATTTCATGGTGCATAATTGAAATTCATCAAGAATGGTCAATGCAAAAAGTCAATTTTCAAGTGTACAGTTAAAGATCCAAGGGCAAAATGGTCCAAGTTGAGAAATAATTGGAATTTTGGAATGGGAGTTTTTGCAACACCTCACATTCGCCAATTAGAAATTGTCTCAACTGTCATAAACTTTCAAAGTCCAATATTTGACTAAGTCATTTTGGAATTGCACTTGAAATTGCATATTTTGGCATAGCATGTTGAAAATGAAAATTACAAAGCCAATTGCCATGAGACAAGTGCCAACACATCACAGCTGGTATTTGGAGAGTGTGTGAGCTGTCATACAGCTGTCACAAGCCCCAGGGTGAAATGTCCATTTTGCCCTTGCTTTGTAAAATTGCATTTTTGCTAATTACATCATTTTTGGTTAATTTGTGATTAGAGATGGATTAAGTGGAGGTATATAACATTAATCATAACTGAATGTTGATGACAATCACAATTCACAAAGTTTTCTAACTGATTTTCCCTCCAATTCTCCAAATTCATCAAGAAGCTTCAAGAACCAAATTCAACCAAACTCCTTCAATTCTTCATCAATTCGAGTGATTCTTTTTGATTTGTGCTCTATGAACATGGATCTTCAACTGTTTTGAGGAAGCATCACCATAACCTCACGAATCGGGACTGTTCATCTTTGGTTCAACAATGGCAATTTGCAATTTCTTCCAATAGAAGCAACTTCGAGCTAACCTGAGCACTCCAGTCAACTTCCTGAAGCTTCTCTTGCATCTGTTTTGGATCATTGCGCGCCAAGGCTTCAAGAATCATCACTGCCATTGCAAGGTACATAAAATTCGAATCTCTTCATTTCCTTAACTATGCTAGGGCTTGTGTAGTGCGTTCAACATAGAGTAGCATGATGCTCTTGGTTTTGATTATGATTAGCTGATGAATGAGATATTGTGATTTTAAGATTTGAATGCCAAACCTAAATCGCTCGATCCGGATTATACAGTTAGAATTAGGTGAAATAGGTTACACATTCGTGATCCTCATGCTCAGACCTTTCCAATGGATATCCGTTTGTTAATTTTGGTGAAGTTTTGATGTTCATGTGTTCTTGAATTTTCTGGAATTTTCTTGATGAAAAACACAAGGCCAGGCGTGTTTGATCCACTTGTTTTCCTTTCCAATTTCAAATTCTTGTTTACCGCCTTCGTGAACCAACCAGGAGGCGCCATGCAGTCTTTTCAAAACGACGCCGTTTTGGCGTACTTCATCAAAATTGCAAAATTGCCACTGATCCATTTAATTATTAATATTTCTATTTCTTTTTCATTGGTTATTTCAATTTTGTTACATGATCTTTAAAAAATCATAGAGAGCTCATTTTTCATCCAAATTAAGTGAGGCTTTTTGCATTATTCTCATGAGAATGTGTAGAATTTAATGATATTTTTTGTGAATTTTTTGCATGTGTAGAAAAATAAAATGCTTAGGGATTGTTTGATGTGTCACATTTTTGTACACTTTGCCATATCTATCATGAAATGCTCATACATTTAAAGAAATGAATGAAAATTTTTGTGCTGATTCTGGACATGTTGATGGTGATTTCCATGTAGAGTTTGTGAATTTTGGATACTTGGTTGATTAGATATGATTTTTTGAATCTAGGTGTGACAATTTGTGTCACACCTAGCTAGGTCAACTTCATGAATTTATTTGCATGACCTAGGATTGTTTGATTGGGTTGAAATTTTGCATGAATGATCATTGATGTGTTGAGATAACATGAGAATTTTTCTGGATTTTTCTATGGCATTTTCCATTTGATTGATAATTTTCTTCACTGTTGGTTCATTGTGCAACATTGTGTGACACATGTTTGTATATCTTTTGTGAAATTCTCATATGGTATTGGATGAATGTGAAATTTGGTATGCTGATTATAGACACATTGTAGGACATCATGGTTTTGGTCCCATTCATTTCTTAATTGTTGTCACTGTTTTATGAATTATTGAAATGGATGCTTGCTTGGATGTCTTGAATTGGCTTGTATAATTGTGTCTGGACTTTTTGATTTTCATTGACCTACTTTCTTTTGTCCAATTGAGCTGAAAATTGACATGCTACTTGTTGATTGTGTCCTGTTTAGGTGTGAATTATTTGAGGATTTTTGGAATTGTTTTGGTATGACTTTGATTGAAGTCATTCTGTTTGGACTTTTGGTGTTGTATTTGACCTAGTTTGTGGTATGTTGTACATGAATTGATATTGGTGAATGATATGAGCATGGGACCAATTGCATTTGCTTTTGAATTGCTTGAATTTGATTTTGAATTGGTTTTGCTTGCTGTTTAGAATTTTTTATCACCTTTGGACCCTAGGCTTGGCCTAGTGGTCTTGTTTCTCACATTTGGTGTGGATTTTCAGGATGAAAGGCACAATGCTTAAGGAGATTGCTTCAAGGCAATTTGAATTGAGTTTGGTTGATGTTTATGAACTAACATGACCTTGTTTTGTAGGTTGTGAAGCTTGAGCTTGAGCTTATAGCTTGCACTTATGTGCATTAACTTGTGTTGACGGTACAGATTAACATTTGCTGTTTATTGTTGGTTTGCCTGAGTACTGATGATACTTGATTGATTTCAGGTACATTTAGTCGCTTACAGTTCTTTAAGAACTTGCTTGCTGTTGCTTGGTTTTTTAACCAGTTGAGGTAGAATCTCTATACTTCATGTAGTCCGGAAGACCTGGCCTGTTACCTGGCCAGGCAACTGTCTGAAGTCCTCCTTAAGAGGCGATGATTGTGTTTGTTTACTTTTGTGCCAAGCAGGTAAAGACCTCTATGAGGCAATTGGCGGAATCCAAGGGATATGCAATCTATCCCCCGCTATTCTGTTGAGTCGTCCCTCTGCTCACACCACTGTGTTGACGCATTGGGACACAAACCCAAGATCTTGTACTTTGTACAGTTGTGTCAGAGTCTTTGAGCGTAGAAGGGTTCCATCTTTCTGAACCCACGCTCCTTTGTCTGAAGCTCTCCCTGGTCAGGGATAAGAGCTGTGAAGTCTAATCTTCACTCACCTCTCATCTGTTTCACCTTAGCCCCGCAATGGCAAGGTTAAGAGCGAATACTACCCATGTACAGATGACTTGCTTCGGCAGTCAAACCCATTGTTTGAGCCTCACTTGACTGGTTATAGTGTGTGCTTTGTGAATATTTGTTTGCTCTGTTTGCTTGTATGCTTGTATGCTTGCTTTGTTCCTGGATAGGATTAGCTTGCAGTTGTGCAAGTAGGTAGAAACCACAACTTAGGGTTAATGATGCATGATAACACTAGGCTCGAGTACAGCTCCCTGGTAGTGTGTCTTCCCTTGGTTTCTGGCTAGAATTTCTTTCCCTTTCAGGGGAACTACATCGCCCTGATCCTTGTTCCAGACGAGGTATGTAGGCAGGAGACCGTGCGAGGTCTCTCCGGGCACCCTTTTCTTTTTTGCGTGTGTTTTGTTTGCCAGCTATCAGGCTCGAGTTCCCGACTCCCTGTTAGTCTGTGTGTTCAGTTTCTTCTGACGTCTCAGCGTCTTATTGGTGTTTTGTTTGACAGCTACCAGGCTCGAGTTCCCGACTCCCTGTTAGTCTGTGTGTTCAGTTTCTTTTGACGTCTCAGCGTCTCTTCTTGCTTGCTTGATGACTTTTAGGTCCGAGTTCCCGACTCCCTATTAGTTTCTGTGTTCTTTTTCCCTTTGAGGGGAACTACATCGCCCTGATCCTCGTTCCAGACGAGGTATGTAGGCAGGAGACCGTGCGAGGTCTCTCCGGGCACTTTTTTTTCTTTTTGTGTGCGTTTGCTTGTTAACCCTGCTTGTGTGCGTTTTGGTTCGGATGCCGATGTAAGTCCAGTGATTGGCGGTCGGGCTCCACGTTTGCCCTCTTGTGTCTGTTTTGGTTCGGATGCTGATGTAAGTCCAGTGATTGGCATTCAGGCTCCATGTTTGCCTGTGTTTTTGTTTGTTTGTTTGGCGTGCGTAAGCCGAACTACGGCAGCTCTGATTCTCGTTCCAGACGAGATATGTAGGCATAGGATGCGACGTCCTATCGAGCTCTCTTCTTCTTAACCCCACCTGCGTTCCTTGTGTGTGTGTGATGTTTTAGCAACCTTTTCTTTTCTTAGAGCGTGGATCCCGTCGAGTACGACGGACGTGAGGGGTGCTAATACCTTCCCCTTGCGTAACCGACTCCCTTACCCTTTCTCTTTGGTCGCGAGACCATGCTTTTTCCAGGTTTCTCTGAGCGTTTCCTTTCCCTATCTTGGGATAAATAACGCGCAGTGGCGGCTCTGTGTTGTTTTCTTTTTAGCCCGCCGGTTATTTTTTCGCGGATGCGACAGCTGGCGACTCTGCTGGGGACTAACACAAGATGTTGGCCTGTGCTGGTCCATCTTCCCTAAGCGAGTCTCTCCTAGCGTTCTAGAATAGTTTAGGTTGCTTTGTGCCGCTTTATTTATTGCATTTATTATTCTGACTGTATATATTTGCATAAATATTTGCATGCATCATACTATCATGTTGCCGTCCTCTGTGCAGGTGGTTCCTCTGTTTGGGGTGGGTGTTCTGAGTGGGGCTAAAACCCAGGCCCGAGTATACACCTAGGATTAGTGTGGTCTCGCGTTCCTCATTTGCTTTATCAGCATATTGTTGTAACGTGACATACCACAAGCCAGACGAGGTTCATTTGATAGTGCTTTCCTCTGTGGGGTACTCCACTTTGGTTGAGTTACTTCATCTGAACTATTGACTCTGGTGACCGTTCATTTCCCGGATCTTTGGTTTAGACGATCTCAGGAGAGCTACAATGGCACACCCGAAAGGGCAAACCCATTGAGTATCTCTGCCCGATTGTCGAGACTATTATCCGCCTTAGGATGACCTGATTAGAATTTACCTGTGAGGGGAGGGTGATTCTTTCAGATGCATGTTCAGATGGTGACTCATATGGAGACTTTTGGGTTCCGTTGATCAGAGTCCTATTTATAAGTCGGATTTATGGTCATTTATTTCAAAGACGCCGGAGTGCTGTCCGAGTTATTTATCAGTGGGGATCCGTTTATTTCAGGATTCCCCGGGCCGATTCAGAGGTTGTGGGTATCTGTTCAGAGATGGTTTGATGATGATGATGATGTATCTGTCTTCCGTTTATTTCGGAACCCTTGAGATGGATTGGTGGTTACTTGTTCCCTCAGATGGTTATGATCAGTTCAGAAACCAGGCTTCAGTGCAACAGATGACCAGAGGACTTGGAGGATGGCAATGCATTGCATTCATACATCTGCATCATTTTGCATTCATCTGCACCGAAACTATGTCTAGCCATATGGGGAGTATTATGGATTGAGAATCTGGTTGAGAGACATCTTGAAAGTCAGAATGTTATTGTCGAAGTATTATCTGTCTCGATGAAACCAGGATCAAAAGACAGAAGCTTCCTCGTATGAATAGACGTTGCATTCATGCATATTAACCTGTTTGCTGTTTTGCAGGTGTCAGTTCTAACCTGTTTGATTGACACAAGAATGATGAATCCGCCCAACACAGACATCCTCGAGCTGAAAGAGAAGATGGGAGAGCTGATCAATGTCATGCAAGAGTTCGCCTTGGGGCAGAAGGTCATTGCTGAGAAGGTGGGGAGGATTGAAGACTGGTTGAAGAAGGGGAAAATGCCAGGAAATGCTTCGTCGTCTGGAACGAAGAGATCCTTGGGTGATGGTCAGCATAAGAAGGAGGATAGCGCGAGTGTTGTGAATGTCCATGCCCAGAGAGGACACGGTAGGGGTCATTACTACCAGCATACTGCTGCAGTAATGATTCCTATTAGTAATCAGTCGGTACAACAGCAGCATCAGTTCCCTCAACAGAGAGCACAGGGAGCTGGGAGCCAAGTGAGAGGAAAGGGGGTCGATCGCCATTTTGACAAGCCACCCATGCCATATGCTGTTCTGTTTAAAGGGTTGATGGATCTTGGGTTGGTTCGGCCGAGGATGTTAGCTCCATTGAGATCAGATCAGAGGCCACCTAACTATAATGAGAACGCCAGGTGTGAATTCCATTATGGTGCGCCTGGGCACAACATTGAGGGTTGTAGAGCCTTCAAGCATACTGTCCAAGATCTGGTGGATTCTAAGGCCCTCAATTTTACATTGTCATTGAATGTTAATGCCAATCCCATGCCGGCGCATGGTCAGGCAATGGTGAGTGCAATTGCTGAAGATTCGGATCACGCCTGTGGGATGGGTGAAGAGACTGATGGTAACTGCAAGTTTGATGGTTGGATAAAGCCGTGCGTACCAGGAAGCTGGAAGGCTTAAAAAGGGATCAGCACTGACACTCATCTGGAAGAGTAATATTTTCTTGTTTTCAGTCTTTATTTGCATGAAAGCCATACGTGTTGCCCGACACGTAATGGTCCATTGTAAGGGCCACCTCATGTTTAAATTTGCATTTTCTGCATCATTAATAAATGGATGTTTTTCAGTCAAAAAGCGGTGTTCCCTGTTTTTCATTTATTTTTGCAGTTTTAAAACAAATAAAAATGGCAATGTTTGTTTTCATTTTTCCTTTTTGATTTGTCTCGTTCCGACTTCAAAAAAAAAATTCTTCGGATCTCATTGATAACAATTCGGTTACACCTCATATGACTTCGACAATTCGAGCAATCAGGCTGAAGAAGAAGGCGAAGAAGATTGTGATCTGCTGGAATTAGCCAGGTTGTCAAAACAAGAGGAGAAAGTGATTCAGCCGCACGAGGAGCGGGTTGAGGTTGTTATTCCAAGCACCGCTGAGGTCAGAACGGAAGTGAAAATGAGGCCGCTTCAGGGGCAAGTCGAAAGCAGAATGGTAGCCCTGTTGAAAGAGCATATGTATACTGTCACCTGGTCGTGTCAGGATATGCCAGGTCAGGTACCAATGTCGTTGCGCGCAAGCTACCATGGAGAGAAGACTGTCCTCTAAAGAAGCAGAACGCCAGTGCCTGTATCAGAGAGCCATGGTGACTTTGTTTCATGATATGATTCATTATGAAATCCAATGCTATGTTGATGACATGATAGCAAAGTCCCAAACAGGAGAGGGGCATCTGGTAGACCGGGGCAAGTCATTTGATCGGTTGAGACAATTCAAACTGAGGTTGAATTCAAATAAGTGCACTATCAGAGTGCGGGCCGGTAAGCTGATGGGGTTCATTGTAAAAGAGGAATCAAGGTTGATCCTGCTTAAAAAAAAAAAAAAAAAAAAAAAAAAAAAAAAAAAACGCCTGAACCGAGAATAAAAAGAGAGGTTCGTGGTCTCCTGGGTAGATTGAACTACCTGTCATGGTTCACATCTCACCTAACAGCCACGTGGGAACCCATTCAAGAGAAAAGATCAAACGCTCAGGTGGAATAATGATTGCCAAGGGGCATTGGAAAAATAAAAGAATAAGTTGCAGGAGCCTCTGATTCTGATGTTTCCCTAAGGAGCAATTGTTAATCTGGTACTTGACAACCTTCGAGGGGTCTACGAGGTGTATTGGGTCAGCATGACGAGTCTTGTCGAAAAGAGCATGCAATTTACCTTAGCAAAAAGTTTACTGACTGTGAAACAATACATTCACTGCTCGGGGAACTTGATGTACTTTGGCATAGGCTGCTCGCCGACTGAGACAGTATATGCTGGTTCATATCACTTTGTGGATTTCGAGATGGATCTGATCAGGTAGATTTTTGAAGAGCCAGCAATGACTGGACGGGTTGCAAGAGGGCAAATGATTTTGATTGAGTACGATATTCAGTACACCGCTCAGAAAGCAATCAAGGGGAGTGTGTTGTCTGATTACCTCGCCCAACAACCCGTGGAGAATTATCAACCGATGAAGTTTGAGTTCCCTGATGAGGACATCTCGAGGTGCTCAAATCGAAAGATTGTGAGGAACCGATCCCGGAGGAGGGGCCTGACCCTGAATCCGAACGGATTCTGATGTCTGATGGGGTTAATATGGATGAGTCAGTGCCGTGTTGGCTACGCAAAAAAGGGATCCCATGTTCCCGTCGTTTCCCGGATAATATTTGAATGCACCAACAAGGGTGGCTGAGTACGAAGCTGGTATCCTGGGTATCGAACTGCGGTGCGGGAGTCTACTGGGGCAAAGCCTTTCTAGATGTGTATGGAATGGAAGATGTGCTACCGGTTGAGGTCCAGATTCCCTCTTTGAGAGTCCTGATGGACGTGAAATTGCAAGAGACGGAATGGGTAAGAACCCGGTACGAAGAGTTAAGCCTGATTGAAGAAAAGGGGTTGGCAGCCATCTGTCATGGGCAGTTATACCAGCAGAGGATGAAGCGTGCTTTTGACAAAAAGGTACGACCTCGGGTGTATCACGTGGGTGATACGGTGCTGAAAAGGATCCTTCCTCCTCAAAATGATCGAAGGGGCAAATGGACACCGAATTATGAAGGTCCATTCGTGGTCAAGAAGGTCTTCTCTGGCGGAGCCTTGTTGTTAACAACCATGGATGGCGAGGATTTTCCATCCCCTGTGAATGCGGACGCAGTTAAAAAATACTTCGTGTAAAGAGACCCGTTGGACGAAAAGAATAAAATAGTCCAGGCAAAAATGGGCATCCCGGCGAACCAAAAACAGAAAGAAAGGTTCGGGCAGAAATTAGGGATATAAAAAGGAAAAATGTACACCCGGCAAGTCGAAAACCTGAAAAGGCGACTTGGGCAAAAAAGGGTATCCCGGTGGACTGAAAACCCGAAAGGGCGGTCCAGGCAAAAGAGGGATTGAAACGAATAACTGCGTCTAGCATGATCGTTTGCGCTTTGGTTAAAGCATCATGGATAATACCCGGTGGGGATCAGTCAGAAACGTCTTGTTCAGAAGGCAGAAAGCATGGAGAGTCTGAGGACATATGGGGTGTAACCGAGTTGGAACTCGATGAGATCACGGGTTTCACATTGCCATTAGGATAGATTTTTCCTTTTGTGCGCAATTACATCTTTTCAGGGATTGCTTCCTTTGTATTGCTCAATTTGAGCCACACACTTTTTCAATCAATAAAATGCATATTCAGTCAAATAATTTTGTTTTTTGTTTTTCATTACCGCTTTGATTGCAAAAACATCTGATTATTTTGATAAAGAATCTTGCATTTTAAGACATACAGGTCCCTTCCGATGCATGTTTATAAGATTGAAAGCTTGAAATCTTATTTGGAAGGTTGAGTGACCCAAGTGTTGAAATCTTGACACGCCTGGGGCACGGTTTTATCTGACGATCTGTTTTGCAGGTGTTGTTAGATATTTTTTCACTCACTTGCAGGTTGTGATGTGGAAGCTGTTGATGAAACAAATCCCCACGGAGTCCAATCAGGGACAAGGGACGATGAAGAGACGATGAGACGTACGTCAATTCTTGAGGATAATCAAGAAGACTCTTCAAAATCGGAAGATTGGAAAGTCTGTAGAAATTCCCCGCAGGGTCCAATCAGGGACGAATGAATGGGTAGAGAACAGTGCAGAGACGTTGAGACGTCTGACGACCTTTGGAATTAATCAAGAAGACTCTTCAAAGTCGGAAGATTGAAAAGTCTGTATAATCCCAGGAGTTCGATCTTCGTCGAGCGCAGAGCGGTTGGGAATACAAGATGATGGAGCAGAAAAGGTCCAGACGAGTCTGGGAGTTCTCAAAAGTGGAAAGCCGATACGAGATTGGGAGGTGGATACCATGGTTCGACGGGTCGATGGGTGTTCTGTACCAACTTTTCTCATTTCCCCAGCGAGGTCCCCAAGCAGAATTAGAGGACCAAATCCCCAGCAGATCCAAGGTCTATGGTTCCCCTAGCTGGGTCTGGATGGTTATCCCCGGCAGGTTTAAAACGGTGTTTCCTCAGCAGCCAGGCTTGAAGGTTGCTATTCCCCGAGTGGAGCGGGTTTCAATGAAATATATCTCCAGCAGTGTTCATCCTACCAGTGGATTGGATGAGTTTCCGTAGCGGACTGATATTTGCATCCCCAGTTGGGTTGATTCTACCTATGGATTGCATGGGTTGTCCCAACGGAGTGGCATTCGCTTCCCTAGCAGGGTCAGGATGGTTATCCCCAGCAGGTGTTAGATCGATGCTTCCCCAGTTGCCAGGCCTGGAGGTGGCTGTTTCCCAGCAGGTGTCAGATCAATGCTTCCCCAGTCGCCAGGCCTGAAGGTGGCTGTTTCCTGGCAGAGTATCTGTGAGCATTTTCCCAGTGAAGTCGTCAGGTATCTGTGAGGGTTTCTCGAAGCAGAGTTGGGATCGATATCCCTAGCAAGTCAAAGATTGTTGTATCCCCACAGAGTGCATTGGTGGTTCTTATCCCCAGCAAATTCCCGAGCGGATTGGGTGCAAAGGAGGTTTCCCCAGCAAGGGTTGCCTATTTCCCAGCAGTAGTGCTATTCCCCAGCAGGGTGGAGTTGGAGCAATGGCGAGTTCCTCAGCAGAGTGTCTCGTGCTTCCCAGAAGAGTCCCTTGAGGGGGATATTTTTTATGCATTCATCATGTAAATAAGCATAGCATATTGCATAGAAAAAATAAATAATCGCGTAGCATTTCCATAATTATGGAGCATTACGCAGAAAAATCAATCATGCATCATTGCAAGCATAGGCTAGTCTCAAGCCGTGGTTACCGTTTGAGATATGGTTCTGCCAGTGGGTGAAGATGCTACTCGAGCCGTGATTACCGTTTGAGGAGTGGTTTCACTAGTTGGAAAATCATCAGTTACTCGGGCCGTGATTACCGCTTGAGATTTGATGTTCTCCAGTAGTGCGATACTGGAGGAAATGTTTCCGTCGGACAGAGATGGAGATGTGACGCGTTCAGCGCGATTCAAGCCGTGGATACCGCTTGATATTTGGTTTCACCGGATGGTGAAGATGTTACTTGGATAAGTTCAACATCGTGACGCGATCAGCGCGATTCAAGCCGTGGATACCGCTTGATATTTGGTTTCACCGGATGGTGAAGATGTTACTTGGATAAGTTCAACATTGTGACGCGATCAGCGCGATTCAAGCCGTGGATACCGCTTGATATTTGGTTTCACCGGATGGTGAAGATGTTACTTGGATAAGTTCAACATCGTGACGCGATCAGCGCGATTCAAGCTGTGGATACCGCTTGATATTTGGTTTCACCGGATGGTGAAGATGTTACTTGGATAAGTTCAACATCGTGACGCGATCAGCGCGATTCAAGCTGTGGATACCGCTTGATATTTGGTTTCACCGGATGGTGAAGATGTTACTTGGATAAGTTCAACATCGTGACGCGTTCAGCGCGATTCAAGCCGTGGATACCGCTTGATATTTGGTTTCACCGGATGGTGAAGATGTTACTTGGATAAGTTCAACATCGTGACGCGATCAGCGCGATTCAAGCCGTGGATACCGCTTGATATTTGGTTTCACCGGATGGTGAAGATGTTACTTGGATAAGTTTAACATCATGACGCGTTCAGCGCGATTCAAGCCGTGGATACCGCTTGATATTTGGTTTCACCAGATGGTGAAGATGTTACTTGGATAAGTTTAACATCATGACGCGTTCAGCGCGATTCAAGCCGTGGATACCGCTTGATATTTGGTTTCACCGGATGGTGAAGATGTTACTTGGATAAGTTCAACATCGTGACGCGATCAGCGCGATTCAAGCCGTGGATACCGCTTGATATTTGGTTTCACCGGATGGTGAAGATGTTACTTGGATAAGTTCAACATCGTGACGCGATCAGCGCGATTCAAGCCGTGGATACCGCTTGATATTTGGTTTCACCGGATGGTGAAGATGTTACTTGGATAAGTTCAACATCGTGACGCGTTCAGCGCGACTCAAGCCGTGGATACCGCTTGATATTTGGTTTCACCGGATGGTGAAGATGTTACTTGGATAAGTTTAATATCATGACGCGTTCAGCGCGATTCAAGCCGTGGATACCGCTTGATATTTGGTTTCCCCGGATGGTGAAGATGTTACTTGGATAAGTTTAACATCATGACGCGTTCAGCGCGATTCAAGCCGTGGATACCGCTTGATATTTGGTTTCACCGGATGGTGAAGATGTTACTTGGATAAGTTTAACATCATGACGCGTTCAGCGCGATTCAAGCCGTGGATACCGCTTGATATTTGGTTTCACCGGATGGTGAAGATGTTACTTGGATAAGTTCAACATCGTGACGCGATCAGCGCGATTCAAGCCGTGGATACCGCTTGAAGGTTTGGTTTCACCAGATGGTGAAGATGTTACTCTGAGGAGTTTAGCATCATGACGTCAGATCAGCAATGTTCCCCAGTAGTGCGATATTGGAGGAAATGTTTCCGTCGGACAGAGATGGAAATAAAATCAGAGGGCGTTACGCGATCAGCGCGATTTTCCGGGGTCCAAATGGAGAAAAGGAGACACGAGGTGTTTTCTGGAGATGGGGTTCATTATTTTGGCAAACTGGAGAATGGGGTTCATTATTTTGGCAAACAGGAGAACGGGGTTCAAATGCAGTGATCGGGGATCATTCGCGAAAAAGAAGATTTCGGGGTTCAAGAAAATGAAAAAAGAGCGATCATCAGAAATTTCGGGGTTCGAGAAAAGCATAAAAAAGAAAGGAATAATAATCCCGAGCGGATGTGGTATT
The DNA here is from genome assembly GCF_024323335.1 of Lathyrus oleraceus. Classification (NCBI taxonomy): domain Eukaryota; kingdom Viridiplantae; phylum Streptophyta; class Magnoliopsida; order Fabales; family Fabaceae; genus Lathyrus; species Lathyrus oleraceus. The sequence goes on from NC_066584.1 coordinate 373,320,865, forward strand.
CGGACCATGGTTATCCCTGCGTTACCATTTATTTTGGTATCCAGGTCGACGTTTTTGTTTCGGTATTCAGGCCGACTTTCTCCGTTCCAAACGGGATTTCTTTTTCAAGATTGTTTCTTCGTCGATGCTGACGGGCGTTGTTAATTATTTTCCCATCAGAGTGCAAATTGTTCGTCTGTTCTTGGTATTCAATCACTCTTCATCCTGATCATCTGAAAGCCGAGGCTATTCATATCGACAGGTTCACAGTGGATTGAATAGGGGCAGCTGTAACACCTCAAAATTTGCCCTCCTCTCTTGGGACTAGCTTAACATATTGCATATCATTTTAGGTCATCAGGCATTGCATATTGCATATCATGTGGTTACATTGTGCAAGTTATCCTCCTAAGTCTTGATCAGAAGATGAAGGGGTCATGTGCAAGCCTAGGGTTTTATTGACTGATCATTAGCCATCTGAGGATTGGACTGTGAATTAGGGTTTCATGATTCTCAAGGGGATTGGTCTTCATCTTGTTTGAAATGATTCATCATCATCATCATGGTTTATCATCAGAAGATTCAAGTGTTGAAGCATATTCCTTGAGATTAGGGTTTTGACCACTGGTCAACCCTAATCAGTTGCATTGGGCCAATCAGGGCATGGCAAGGAGATGGGGTCTATGATGGATATGGGGATCATTTCGTGATTGTATTGAGCTTATGGAGGCTAGGGTTTCATCCTTGAGCCATTTCATCAGAGGATTGGAGCTCAGATTAATCAATGCATTGCCAGATTCATCTATCAGTTGAAAAAGTCAACTGTGGTCAACTGTGCTTGATTTTATGGATTTGGAGATGGGAGAGAGTTGGATACACTTCATTCATGTTGGAACAAGTGTTATTTGACATGTCAAAGCTCAAGAATGAAGAAAATAAAGTCAGACAAAAAATTGCCAAAAATAGAAAGTGACTTGTAATGGAAGTTTCCAAAAATGGAAAGTTTTTCACCACAAGACCACGTGTCCAAAAAAGCTTCAAATGGAAATTTGTTCAACATGAAAGTTGTAGATCTTGGTCTCACCTTTCCAAAAAGTCCAAGAACTTGAAATTCCCATGTATGGTTGGCAAGTTATGGTCCATTCAATTTCAAAAAAGACCTATAATCAAAGTGGCATAACTTTCACATGGAGTGTCCAAATTGAGTGATCTTTTTATGTGCAAACTCCATTTAACATGTACTTTCATGGTGCATAATTGAAATTCATCAAGAATGGTCAATGCAAAAAGTCAATTTTCAAGTGTACAGTTAAAGATCCAAGGGCAAAATGGTCCAAGTTGAGAAATAATTGGAATTTTGGAATGGGAGTTTTTGCAACACCTCACATTTGCCAATTAGAAATTGTCTCAACTGTCATAAACTTTCAAAGTCCAATATTTGACTAAGTCATTTTGGAATTGCACTTGAAATTGCATATTTTGGCATAGCATGTTGAAAATGAAAATTACAAAGCCAATTGCCATGAGACAAGTGCCAACACATCACAGCTGGTATTTGGAGAGTGTGTGAGCTGTCATACAGCTGTCACAAGCCCCAGGGTGAAATGTCCATTTTGCCCTTGCTTTGTAAAATTGCATTTTTGCTAATTACATCATTTTGGGTTAATTTGTGATTAGAGATGGATTAAGTGGAGGTATATAACATTAATCATAACTGAATGTTGATGACAATCACAATTCACAAAGTTTTCTAACTGATTTTCCCTCCAATTCTCCAAATTCATCAAGAAGCTTCAAGAACCAAATTCAACCAAACTCCTTCAATTCTTCATCAATTCGAGTGATTCTTTTTGATTTGTGCTCTATGAACATGGATCTTCAACTGTTTTGAGGAAGCATCACCATAACCTCACGAATCGGGACTGTTCATCTTTGGTTCAACAATGGCAATTTGCAATTTCTTCCAATAGAAGCAACTTCGAGCTAACCTGAGCACTCCAGTCAACTTCCTGAAGCTTCTCTTGCATCTGTTTTGGATCATTGCGCGCCAAGGCTTCAAGAATCATCACTGCCATTGCAAGGTACATAAAATTCGAATCTCTTCATTTCCTTAACTATGCTAGGGCTTGTGTAGTGCGTTCAACATAGAGTAGCATGATGCTCTTGGTTTTGATTATGATTAGCTGATGAATGAGATATTGTGATTTTAAGATTTGAATGCCAAACCTAAATCGCTCGATCCGGATTATACAGTCAGACCTTTCCAATGGATATCCGTTTGTTAATTTTGGTGAAGTTTTGATGTTCATGTGTTCTTGAATTTTCTGGAATTTTCTTGATGAAAAACACAAGGCCAGGCGTGTTTGATCCACTTGTTTTCCTTTCCAATTTCAAATTCTTGTTTACCGCCTTCGTGAACCAACCAGGAGGCGCCATGCAGTCTTTTCAAAACGACGCCGTTTTGGCGTACTTCATCAAAATTGCAAAATTGCCACTGATCCATTTAATTATTAATATTTCTATTTCTTTTTCATTGGTTATTTCAATTTTGTTACATGATCTTTAAAAAATCATAGAGAGCTCATTTTTCATCCAAATTAAGTGAGGCTTTTTGCATTATTCTCATGAGAATGTGTAGAATTTAATGATATTTTTTGTGAATTTTTTGCATGTGTAGAAAAATAAAATGCTTAGGGATTGTTTGATGTGTCACATTTTTGTACACTTTGCCATATCTATCATGAAATGCTCATACATTTAAAGAAATGAATGAAAATTTTTGTGCTGATTCTGGACATGTTGATGGTGATTTCCATGTAGAGTTTGTGAATTTTGGATACTTTGTTGATTAGATATGATTTTTTGAATCTAGGTGTGACAATTTGTGTCACACCTAGCTAGGTCAACTTCATGAATTTATTTGCATGACCTAGGATTGTTTGATTGGGTTGAAATTTTGCATGAATGATCATTGATGTGTTGAGATAACATGAGAATTTTCTGGATTTTTCTATGGCATTTTCCATTTGATTGATAATTTTCTTCACTGTTGGTTCATTGTGCAACATTGTGTGACACATGTTTGTATATCTTTTGTGAAATTCTCATATGGTATTGGATGAATGTGAAATTTGGTATGCTGATTATAGACACATTGTAGGACATCATGGTTTTGGTCCCATTCATTTCTTAATTGTTGTCACTGTTTTATGAATTATTGAAATGGATGCTTGCTTGGATGTCTTGAATTGGCTTGTATAATTGTGTCTGGACTTTTTGATTTTCATTGACCTACTTTCTTTTGTCCAATTGAGCTGAAAATTGACATGCTACTTGTTGATTGTGTCCTGTTTAGGTGTGAATTATTTGAGGATTTTTGGAATTGTTTTGGTATGACTTTGATTGAAGTCATTCTGTTTGGACTTTTGGTGTTGTATTTGACCTAGTTTGTGGTATGTTGTACATGAATTGATATTGGTGAATGATATGAGCATGGGACCAATTGCATTTGCTTTTGAATTGCTTGAATTTGATTTTGAATTGGTTTTGCTTGCTGTTTAGAATTTTTTATCACCTTTGGACCCTAGGCTTGGCCTAGTGGTCTTGTTTCTCACATTTGGTGTGGATTTTCAGGATGAAAGGCACAATGCTTAAGGAGATTGCTTCAAGGCAATTTGAATTGAGTTTGGTTGATGTTTATGAACTAACATGACCTTGTTTTGTAGGTTGTGAAGCTTGAGCTTGAGCTTATAGCTTGCACTTATGTGCATTAACTTGTGTTGACGGTACAGATTAACATTTGCTGTTTATTGTTGGTTTGCCTGAGTACTGATGATACTTGATTGATTTCAGGTACATTTAGTCGCTTACAGTTCTTTAAGAACTTGCTTGCTGTTGCTTGGTTTTTTAACCAGTTGAGGTAGAATCTCTATACTTCATGTAGTCCGGAAGACCTGGCCTGTTACCTGGCCAGGCAACTGTCTGAAGTCCTCCTTAAGAGGCGATGATTGTGTTTGTTTACTTTTGTGCCAAGCAGGTAAAGACCTCTATGAGGCAATTGGCGGAATCCAAGGGATATGCAATCTATCCCCCGCTATTCTATTGAGTCGTCCCTCTGCTCACACCACTGTGTTGACGCATTGGGACACAAACCCAAGATCTTGTACTTTGTACAGTTGTGTCAGAGTCTTTGAGCGTAGAAGGGTTCCATCTTTCTGAACCCACGCTCCTTTGTCTGAAGCTCTCCCTGGTCAGGGATAAGAGCTGTGAAGTCTAATCTTCACTCATCTCTCATCTGCTTCACCTTAGCCCCGCAATGGCAAGGTTAAGAGCGAATACTACCCATGTACAGATGACTTGCTTCGGCAGTCAAATCCATTGTTTGAGCCTCACTTGACTGGTTATAGTGTGTGCTTTGTGAATATTTGTTTGCTCTGTTTGCTTGTATGCTTGTATGCTTGCTTTCTTCCTGGATAGGATTAGCTTGCAGTTGTGCAAGTAGGTAGAAACCACAACTTAGGGTTAATGATGCATGATAACACTAGGCTCGAGTACAACTCCCTGGTAGTGTGTCTTCCCTTGGTTTCTGGCTAGAATTTCTTTCCCTTTCAGGGGAACTACATCGCCCTGATCCTTGTTCCAGACGAGGTATGTAGGCAGGAGACCGTGCGAGGTCTCTCCGGGCACCCTTTTCTTTTTTGCGTGTGTTTTGTTTGCCAGCTATCAGGCTCGAGTTCCCGACTCCCTGTTAGTCTGTGTGTTCAGTTTCTTCTGACGTCTCAGCGTCTTATTGGTGTTTTGTTTGACAGCTACCAGGCTCGAGTTCCCGACTCCCTGTTAGTCTGTGTGTTCAGTTTCTTTTGACGTCTCAGCGTCTCTTCTTGCTTGCTTGATGACTTTTAGGTCCGAGTTCCCGACTCCCTATTAGTTTGTGTGTTCTTTTTCCCTTTGAGGGGAACTACATCGCCCTGATCCTCGTTCCAGACGAGGTATGTAGGCAGGAGACCGTGCGAGGTCTCTCCGGGCACTTTTTTTCTTTTTGTGTGCGTTTGCTTGTTAACCCTGCTTGTGTGCGTTTTGGTTCGGATGCCGATGTAAGTCCAGTGATTGGCGGTCGGGCTCCACGTTTGCCCTCTTGTGTCTGTTTTGGTTCGGATGCTGATGTAAGTCCAGTGATTGGCATTCAGGCTCCATGTTTGCCTGTGTTTTTGTTTGTTTGTTTGGCGTGCGTAAGCCGAACTACGGCAGCTCTGATTCTCGTTCCAGACGAGATACGTAGGCATAGGATGCGACGTCCTATCGAGCTCTCTTCTTCTTAACCCCACCTGCGTTCCTTGTGTGTGTGTGATGTTTTAGCAACCTTTTCTTTTCTTAGAGCGTGGATCCCGTCGAGTACGACGGACGTGAGGGGTGTTAATACCTTCCCCTTGCGTAACCGACTCCCTTACCCTTTCTCTTTGGTCGCGAGACCATGCTTTTTCCAGGTTTCTCTGAGCGTTTCCTTTCCCTATCTTGGGATAAATAACGCGCAGTGGCGGCTCTGTGTTGTTTTCTTTTTAGCCCGCCGGTTGTTTTTTCGCGGATGCGACATTCCCTTCTAGCCAGAGCTTGTATAGCCTCAAAGATCTACTCGATCTTGCTTTTGACAGAGTCCATCTCCTCTCTGAAGGCAGCTTGTTCTTCTCTAACTACATCCATGATTCTTCTTGTGTTGGAGCAAGTAGCGTATGCACGTTGAGGAATCAGCTTGAACTACTGGACACGAGGAAAAATGGAATGAGTTTTTGTTTTGAGAAATGAAATGCATGATGCATATGTTAATGTACGTGGATTTAAAAATGTCTTTTATACTTACGTTCAATTTTATTTTCAGGGAACTGTGTTAGATTCCTTGTAACTTAGCAAGCATTCAAAGAGATCACGGGGAGTAAAACAAGAATGGAACCAAACTTTTTTTTTGTACAAAAGAAACTCAAAATCCTTCATTCATTCAATTCAAAATAGAGTACAAGGATTGAGTACAAAATATTCTTTCAAACATAAACGAAAGTACAACAAAAAAAAGGTCAAGCTGCAGGCTTCTGTTTGTTGAGATCTTCCAACTCTCCTTTGAACCTTTTCATCATGTCTTCACAAAGATAAATAAATTCAGTCACTGAATGAGGGATGTTGTCATTGTCTATGTCTTCCAAAGCACATCTTAGCATCAAAGGCACATTCGTAGCCATGCCATTACAGAAGTCTATCAAACTGGCAAACTTGTCTCGATACTCATTTCTTTGTTCATGTAAAAACTGGATGGTTTCCTCGCAGGCTGCCAAACTAGCATTCGCATTTTCCCTTGCGTTCATCCAATCTTCACCTTCTTGTAGAAAAGAGTCATGTCGGCCTCTCCAGTATCGTTCCCACTCATTAGCATTTTCAGCCTCCTGGCACTTTCCATTCCACATTTCAGGTGTAACCTGAGTAGCAGCCATAGCACTCTCTTTACTGCGGCGTTCTCGTTCTTCCCTTTCTTTTGATTCAAAGAGTGAAACATTGAGGTTGGCTATCTCAGCCTCAAGCGTCTCTCTTATCTCCTTTTTTTGTTTTGTGGCGAGCTTCCACCATTTCTCTTTCTCACGACAATCCCTCTCAGCCTCTTTCAATTGGCTTTTGACGGTATTCAAGCAGCTCTCAGCCTGATCTAACCCCTGTTTGACTCTTTTTCTCTTATATTCCTCCTTATCAGTCCTTTCCACATTTGCTTGAAGTTGTGTTTTCTTCCGCCCAAGCTCCCACTTATGATTATCCCTTTCTTCAGTAATTCGGAGAAGGTTCAACCGTAGCTCTTCATTCTCTTTTTCCAAACTTTGGATGACAACTTTGAGCTCTTTAGCTTCCTCCATAGTGACGTGAGTAGGTTCTGGAGGATTTGTATGCATTGGAGGCTCATAAGGGTATGGTAGTTTGTCTTGAGAAGCTCTGGCTTGGACCCAACTTGTATATGGCCCTCTAGCTATACAATTCTTCTTTCCACGCTCCCTTTTTCCTTCTCTACGAACTTTAGTCCAGGCACGACCTATCCTCTTCACCAGATCAAAGTCCTTCACTCCTTCTCCCAGCAAGAAACCTTCTAACAACTTGTCTTCTGGTTTGTCATTCATAGGAAACCCAAGTTGCCGCATAGCAAGCTCAGGATTGTAATTGATGCAACCTCGAGTTCCTATGAGTGGCACATTATGGAAGTTGCCACATTTGACGATTATGTCCACATCATCATAAACACGAGAGTACCAGGTGATGTCATTGGCAGTGAGAGACATGATTTTTTGAGACCACTTGAGGTTATCCTTGTTCTGAATAAAAGGCCCTTCGCTTGGTAAGTGAGATAAGAACCATTTATACAGTAAAGGAGCGCAACACTGGATCATCCCCCCCTTCTTCTCATTTCTCCAATGGATAGAGTGATAAACATCTGCAAGCAAGGTGGGAATGGGATTCTTGAGCAAGAAAATGCGTATAGCAGTCATGTCCACGAAGTCATCAATGTTCGGGAACAAGACAATCCCATAGAGTATCAAGGCTAACACAGCATTGAAAGCAACCCAATCTTCTTTACTTTTGAAATCTGAAGCTTTTCCCACTAAGAACTTCAAAGTGAAACCTGAAGTGCCTCCTTTTGGTCCAAGATTAGCTTTCACTTCCGCTTTATCTAGACGTATAGCTGAACCTATTTGTTGATGTGTAGGAAGTTCCCCTAGACCGGTGTAAGGGATTTCATCCTTGATACTAATGTTTGCTATATGTGAGAACTCTTCCAATGTTGGCGCCAACTGGAAGTCCTGGAATGTGAAACACCGCAAGGGAGGATCATAGAATTGTGCCAAAGTGAAAATGGCCCAAGCATCCACCTCGGTGTTCATGATAGTCAACAGGTCACCATACTCAACACAAAAGTTGTTCCTTCTGATTTTTTTCACATCTGAGATCAACCCCTTCATCAATCCTAGCTTTGGATTCCTGAACTTGAATGAATAAGTACTTTTTTTATTGCTACCCATGTCTTCTGAATGCCTGCAATCAAACGAGTCTTTAGGTCCCTTGAAAATATGCACATGTCATATGTGTTATGATTATGAAATGTTTTATGTTTATGTATGTATAGTTGGGTAGATGATCATTGGAACATTCTGATTAATTACTTCATGGAGGAAAGGTTCCAGGAATAGGAAAACCAAACAGGTAGGCTCTAGGGTTTAAAAGGTTCCTAGAGTCATGGACCCAATTCAAGAATATTATCGTCAGAACGACTAATCGTAAGACAATAATATCTTTAAAAGGATCTATTCTAGGTGAGGTCTTTATATTAACCCAACGAGTCCTAAGTCTCGTAGGTCAATACTACACAACCATCGACTCCACGGTTCTAGACACGGTTCCCAGAGTCATGGATCACACCAGACAATATTATCGTCAGAACGACTACTCGTAAGACAACAATATCCTCAAAAATGATCTATTCTGAGCGAGGTCTTCGTATTAACCCAACGAGTCCTAAGTCTCATAGGTTGACACTACACAACCATCAGTCCTAAAAGCCATAGGTTCAGGGTTCTACAAAAGGTCCTCAGAATCATAGATCGAGGTTGAAAGTATCACCGCCAAAACGACTAATCGTAAGACAGTAATACTTTCAAGGGATCTCATCTGAGTGGGGTTCTCGCATCAACCTAACGAGTCTGATGTCTCGCAGGTCAATACTACACAACCACCATCCTAACTTAAGTTTTTCTCATAGCTCGGGTATAAAGCTTTTTCTCACACAAATGCCAATAGTCCAGAAAGTTCCAATGATACCATATATCAATAATACAGCAATTGGAAATACAGATAATAAAGGCATATATAGATAGAACAAATAAGAAGTAAATAAACAGATAAAAGAAACACTCAAACACAAAAGAAACTAAATTAGGGTGGACTCGCATAGGAGAAATAAGATATCTCCCCAGCAGAGTCGCCAGCTGTCGCGGCGCGAAAAATACCCAAGCGTAGGGAACGCTCGAAATATAAATAAAACAGAGTCGCCACCGAACTTTATTTATTCCCAAAGAGGGAAAAGGGAAATATCGATAAAACCCACAAAAATAAAAAAGAAATGGTCGTCACAACCAAATCGGGTTTGGGAGTCGGTTATGCAAGGGGAAGGTATTAGCACCCCTCACATCCATCGTACTCGATGGGACCCATTTAGCTAGTTTCGTGTTAGAGTGTTAGCGTGATATCGTTTGTGATCTTCTACTTATCGGGTGAGGAAAGAGAAAGAAAGAAAGGAAAGACTTAGGGTTTTTAATATTAATGTGCCTGACAAGATTTCGCAATCCTGCTCCTACGTATCTCCAGGTGCTATGAAGAACTCAAGGCATACGTAGTTCTACCCAAAGAGAACTACTGGGTGGATTGCTTTTAAAGAGAGTGATGCTTGGATCACATTTGAGCGATTAAACCTTTACTTGCTGCTCACTCTTGGAGGCTGAAGTCTTTGTTTGTTTCGCATCAAAATGGATATTGCATACTCTTTTCTGAAAATATTTTCGGAGTCGCACAAGGGCGGAAAATAAGTTTGATGAGTTTGAGTTGATTTTAAGCGGAGACAGGCATCCAAGCAGGGAGCTCTACTGCAGTACTCGAATGCCCGAAAAGGAAGAGGCCTAAGCCCAATCACTCTCTTTTCATCCAAAAGTTTATTATGAAAATGTGTGGCAAATTAGGTCAAAGTTCATTAACGAAAGACGATTAGTCAGACAGAGAGCTCTGTAGCAATGTCTAAATAATCGGGAAAGAGAAGGTCGATACCCAATCAATCTTTTTCTTCTATAAGAGAAATGACCCAATTCTGGTAATTACTGTATGTTAATATGGAAGACGAATGTTTGAACATTGAGCTCTACAGCAGTATCCTAACATTCGAAACAGAGAAAGTCTAAACTTAATCAATTTCTTCCATTTTTATTGTGAAAAAATTTTGAAAATAGGGGACGACTTGACATTGGATCAAGCGTCTGAAGTTGACTTATGAAAATAATTTGGATGTGGCGGGGGCATATTTGACTTTGTAATCAATTTGGATTTAATTTAGGACGAAAGACTCGACGTTGGATCGAGTGTTTGTTTTTGTTCTTTTCTGGAAGGGTTGATTTTAATCTTTTATTAATAATCAACTAGTACAGTAAAGTAAATGAAAGCGGTAAATTTATTACACATGTTTAGGAATGGGGGTACAGTTTATCGAATGGGAATACAACACGATAATTGAATTATATAAGCTTTGAAAGACAATTGAAAAAAATAAAAGAATCTCGTTGTAAGAAGGCCCAAGAGAAAGCCAAGGGACTCGAAGTAAACATCAGAAATTAAACTTAAAAAGAAATTTAGCACAATATTAAGCAATTGTAAAGCGAGGTAAGAATCACCCTATCTGAGGTCGGTCAACAAAACTCTATGCGTGTAAGCAATTTCTAAAGTTAAATTGAATTTTTAACTTTAAGATTGCTACGCATCTGTGAAAAACCGACGGGTCAATAAATCAATTCTTTTATTTAATATTTAAAAGAAAAAAAAATTAATCAATAAAAAAATCTAACAATAATGATAAACAATTTAAATAATAAATAAATTTAAAAAATGATGATTAAAAATATCAATAACTAATAATTAGCAACAATAAAAGTAATTAACATTAATAATAATAAAACATAATGATAATTAACAACAATATTAATAGATAATAGTAATAAGCAAAAATAATTAATAATTAACAAAAATAATAACCATAAATAATAATAAACAAACAAAAAATATTAAATATTAACAAAAATAAAATAATAATATAATAATAATAATAATAATAATAATATAATAATAATACTTATATAATATTAATCTATAAAAAATTGTCAGTATATAATGAATAACTTATACGAATAGTAAACAAGTCAAATGACTTGTTTCAATCCCTAAGTACCAAACAACTTTTAAATTAAATAGTGCATAAAAGAACCGCCATCGGCATGTTTTTTTTTATAATTTTGCAAAGAAGCTCTTTCTTTATACACATATAGGTACTTGCTAAGAATGATTAAAAAAACAAAAGGATAAACATAGTATTGCAGGAACCTCTTTCTACCAAGTTGTAAGAATAAGAAAATGCAGCAGATACAATAAAATAATTGTGACAAAAATGTAAATGCAACGAAACTCGACGAAAGCATCTTGAAACGTGATATCCGCAATAAAACTTTAAAAAAATAAAAATAAAATTGCAACATCATTTTTATGCAAAATGAACTCAAATCCAAACACAGAGAAAAATAACATCGAGTAAACACATCCTATATCTGTAAACAATATTTCAAAATGGAAACGATACGAGACTAAAATGGAATCAACAAGCTTTACAGAACTTACACATAAGAACTTCCAGCAATGGACAAAAGAGAGGTGTTGTGTCTTTGAAGGTGGAGGCAAGTTAGTGGTGTACGGAGGGATCTGATTCGGGTGATGGTGCACGAGTTTTAACCGATGGAGAAAGTTTTATAGATTGGGTTTAACGACGAGTTTCGGTTGAAGGAGATGTGAAGGCTTGGTTTGACAAGGTTGTATTTGAGTTGTTGTTATGGTTTTAATAAGGAGAGAAAAATAGAAGGAAATATTTGTTTGACTTGTGTGTGTGGAGTTATACGAGGTTAGTTGAAAATGAAAGTTATAGTAATGTATGGTATTGAGTAGAAAGAAGATATCATGGTACTTTCTTAATAATTTTTTTTCTTTCAAAAAAGATGATATATTGAGAAATCAGGGCATTAATGGTGATTGATATGATGTGAGAGATTTTTTGGAAGAGGTTCACGTGAAGAATCTCATAATTTCTTCTGTTCCTCTTTTCTTTCTTTCTTTTTTTTAAATAAATAAACTAGCAAAACATTAATATTAAACAAAATATTTAATATTGGTAATAAATTTAAAAAAAGAAATATCTTAATAGTAAAATAAAAGATTTTGTTATGTTTCAGTAGATAAAAAAAAAGTTTCAAAAGGACTAAATCAAAATAAAACTCAAACTATTATAAATAATCGAAATTAGATCAAAAAATATAGAAAATTATATTTAATTATTACGAATATTTTTGTTAAAGTTCAAAAATAAACAAATAAAAAAGAATAAAAATTAGACGTAAAAGTGTTCAAAAAATTAAAATGAATGCACCAAAATGATCAACGCAAAATAAACTTCTCAGAAACATTCAAATTTTGAAATAAAAAAAATGACCAGTTAAAAGGTTCAGGTTGATTAAAAATGCGACATACAAAGTATTCGAAAAAATAAAACGAGCACACCAGGTTAAGTTACGTAAACCGTAGATTAAGAAAAGTAATGTCTGAAAGCTCAATTTTGAAATTTTTCGCCCGTTAATTCCAAGTACGATTGAGGAACGATGCGACCGTCTGTCTGTAGATCCAAAAAAATTAACCTGGCTGAAATTTCAAGCATTATGCGAAACAAAATGCATGTTGTGATAAGTATAAAATGCAAGCGTCATGTAAATGAACTGAATTGCTGACTGAATAATCGTGAACAGATAACCAGATGCAAATGAATTGCTCTTGGACCATTTTACTGTTGATTCTCAAGCACAAACAAAACCTACAAAGATTCAGACGACGACAATACTCTTGATTATCACTTTCCAAACCTCTAAAATACGATGCAATAAAAATAAGCGATGCAACGAGATTGAGAAATCAAGTCTTTTGACTTCTTAATCAACAGATGACTGAATGAGTATTACCAAAGTCATATGAAATGTCAAAATTCCTGACTTTTTACCTGAACCCTGATGAATGCTTTAAACTGATGAAATACACGACAAAATGGATTGATTTATGCTATGTTGATGCGAGTGAAAACTCAGGGTAAAATTTAGGGTATGACAGAACCTCTTTGAAAATCTTTGCATTTTGGCTTTAAGATGGTGTTGTTTACAAAAGATTTGGGAGGTGAGAAGAGAAATATTTTTTATAACTTTTGTGTTTGCCAAGACTTCCTGAGCCTCATGCCTACGTACCAACAAAGTGCAAAGGAGGATCAAAACCTCATAGTTCGTGGTAAAAATAACAAATATGTTTGTTTTGATTCATTTTTAATGAAAATATATTTTGTCATTTTAAGGAAAATATTCAACTAGACACTCATAAGTATTAGAACTTTACATTACCACAGAGAAGGGCTCCAACTTGGATAAAGATCAACAAGTGTACCACTAGCTCTCTTAGATGGAAAAGAATTATCATCAATACTATGGGGATAGGAGAATTATATCTCAACTATGTAAATGACTCATGTCTAAACTTTTGAGAGAAAGAATTAAAAGAAAAAATGCACAAAGGGCACAAAATAGTTTGAATGAGTCATGTATTTTTTAGTCTTTTTGAAATTGGTCTGAATATGCTTAAGATGTATTAGCATTTATTAAAAAAAATGAAAATCACTTGACAAAAGTCAAGGTTTATTAAGAAAGTGGTTCAAGTTTGAAAACAAGAAAGTTTTGAAAAGAGAAAGGAGATTTTAAAAATCAAAGAAGGAGGGGAGAAGGAGAGATTATCCTATAGCATAAAGTAAAAGTTATGGAGGAAAGATCTAACCAATAGATAGCAAGTTTTATGACATGAGTCAAACAAGAATTTCCTCCTTTGGATTAAGCCTCAAGCAAGTCAAATACGCAAAGAATAAACCATGTATCAGATGAAACCAGGATAACCAAACCAAGTCTTCAAAAGAAGTCAAAAATAAAAGGTACCAGATGAATCCCAAAGTCTCAAATCACAAGCTCCCAAAGCAATGGTCAAGATCCTTAGTCCTAAGTCCATAACTCCACAACAATGCTAAGGATAATAGCCTCAAGTCCATGAATCCAAAGAGCAGAAAATTTTTAGGTTTTTTTCCTTTATTAGTGTCTTAAAAAAAAGAAGTCCAAATGGACAAAGGAAAAAGAGCATAAACATAAACAAGGGTCCAAGTGGACAAAGAGCAAACATGATATTAGATGCTAAAATAAAAGCATAAAGTAAATAGTAAGAAATAAAGAGCATAAGATAAATGACATTAAAGTAGGGTTAATCCAATAAACTTTTAGTAAGTGATGTTAGTGATCAAAAAAGAGAAAGATGATTTGTCGTTTTTTGGAGAACACTTAACTATTCACCCACAAGTATGAAAATATGGATCTTTAAATCACCATGATAAGGGCTCCAACTTGGATAAAAATCAACAAGTATGCCACTATCTCTCATATGCAAAAAGGAAAGAATATTTTCACACAATACCATGAGGAGTAGGAGACTTACAATCTCACTTATAAAAATGACTTGCTTTCTGGAAAAATTTAGCACTATGTAACCAATCATAATTGCACTTATGTAGAAGTCACAACTATCTGAGGTCGGTCAAAAATAATGTTTGTGTTAATACATGTTAGAGAAATGATATGTAAATCATTCTCCTAAAGTTATGCCTCACAAAAAGAAAAAGAAAATGATTGACCAAACACAAAGGCTAGGAGAGTGGTCCATTACATCAATCAATACTTCATAGTACTTAGGATAAACTTATGCATCAGTCCAAAGTACCTTAAATGATCCATGATCAATTAGAAGGTAGATTTGAAATGATGAAAGTTCATCAAGCACCAATCCACACATCATGAACAAGATGGACACAAACCATCCAATTGAGCAAGAGAAAAAGAAAGAGATGAAGAAGAAGAGGATAAGAGAAACCAAACTCAAATTGGATCAAATGATTGATCAAGTCATCATCAAAATCAATCATCCATTTTGGTGGATTAGGGTTTTCACTCCATCAACGCCTAAGATCCATTGAGTTTGATGAGACCTATGAGCAAAACAACCATGATCCAATGTCAACAAAAGTACACAAAAGCCAAACAAATATAAAATGCAAAAAGATAAAATAAAATGTATTAGAAATGTTTTTTAAATGAATTTTAAAAGGAAAATAAAAGAGAAAATCCATAAAACCCTTCAAAATACCAGATAAATGGCCAAGAAAATTATGGAAGGTTGGAAATAAAATAAGAAGTATAAAATAAATTTTTCAGAATTTTAAAATGCATAAAAGTATTTTTAAACCAATCAAAATAAAGGAAAAAGGAGAAAGTCCATTAAAAAAATAGAATATCAAAAATAAAATATGGAAAAATAAAAATCTGATGAACAAAAATAAAAGAGAATTTTAGAAATTATTTTGGTATTTTATGGATGCAAAATGAATTTACTATGAATTTTAAAAGAAAAAGAAATAAAATTAGAAAAAATATGGAGTGTTGGATCTGGCCTCATTAGTTGACGTGATAAATCCAACAAATCTCAAGCTAGGGCGCTCGATGGAAATTAGAAAAAATGAAACACGGGCTCTAATTCAAAATGGACCAATCAGAACATTTCAAATTGCCAACGTGTATGGCCAAATTCAGATGACTTGAAACACTCTGATCATCTTCCCAGATGATCCCTCATCGGAGTTTCATTATTTGGTATATTCAGAACATGACACCACCTCTAATGTGATCGTCTCCTCATCATGAATTCAACCTCATGCTCCAAATTCATTTATCTAAACTGATGGGGAATTTCAGAGAAGTTTCATAAACAAATTAAATGATGAACACGATCAATCAAAACCAGATAAGTTAGAGGAAAGCATCAAAGAGTGAAGGACTATATTGTGGTAACTTGTTTTAGTTCAAATGATGATCAGGAATACCTTGTCCAAATGGTGGTAAGAAGTTGATGAAGCTCGATCTAGTCAAGGCACTTCAGGGGGTCTTGGAGCTTGGGAATTGTTGCAAAAGCTTCATAGAAGATCGAAGATGCTAATGGAATCAAGAAATTGGATTGAAATAAGCTAGAATTCAAAACACGATAGTTCAATTTTCTGGAAAAAATTTAGAGTGAAACAGGGATTTCTTGGCTCTCTCAAGCTTGGAAATGAATGCAATACGTTGCTTTATTTATAGGGAATGTTTTGGGATCCAAATATGTGTGGAATGAAGCTCAATTCATGTAAAACGAATTTGATCAGAATGTGTGGAAAGTGTGACTTGCAATCCATCAAAACTCATCCAAAGCATGCATTTTTAGAGTCAATTAACTTCTGGAGACTTGATTAAACCTGTTTAGATCCAAAACGCATGGTAATTTGGCTTGCAATTGAGATTAGTGAAGTTCAAATTTCGGATTATGGTGATTTCTTCATCTCCAAGTCACCATGTTCAACTCAATAGGGCATCTTGCTCAAAAAGCTTTTTGATCTCATTCGTCTTGCAATATGTTGACATCATATCAAAGATTACAATGTGCCAACAAAGGTTTAATTTGGATGCTTGAGCATAAAGTTATGGCATGTTGAAGTTGGAACGAAAATATGGTATTGTAACTTAGAAAATTCTAAGTCCCAAGTGGCGGAAAATGACCTATAATATCTCAAAGAATTCCATGGTCTTCTAAGCATGATTTAACTTTGATCCTTGAAGAAAACTTATAGAAGGCATGAAAGAGATATTTTTCAAAAATAATCAGCCTCAAATGTTGAAAATTGAAGAAATTATGATCCTTGAAAGTTGAGAAAAAGTCACTTGAAAATAGGTCAAATTTCACTAAGTCCACAAATGACCTATAATGTCTTCAAACTTTTGATGCCCCTCCAAGCATAATTGGCTCTTGTCATATAAAGATAAGTTGTAGAGGATATTGAGAAGAGTCATATACAAAAATAATCATTCAAAAATGTTGACAATTGAAGGATTTGTAATTCTTTGAACTTTGACTATAAATGTTGACTTTTTGATCAAACCTCATGGAATAAACTTGTTCACTTGGACTTTTCTTGCATTTCAAGGTACATGGATTACCGTGTGAACTCAAAATAAGGTGTCCTTGAATGTCCTTTAATTAAGTTTCTCAAAGTTTGAGCTAACTTGTTGAAGAACGCATGAAAATAAACACATGAACCTTTGACTTCTCTTGAGAAATAAGCCACAAGATTTTGAAATGCTCTTGACCAAAATGAGATTGAAGGATGCTTGAGAACCTTAGAGATCATGCTTTGAGTGATAGCCCCTTGAGAATCAATGGTTGAACACACTTTGCTGAGGAATAAAAGAAAACTCTAGCTGAGGAACCATGTTTGATACTCTTGATGAAAAGCCCTACTTTGCACAATAAATTTAAAGAAATGAAAACATATTTTTGCTATTTTGACTAGTGGTTAGATAAGTAATGAACATATAAATACAAAGGTAAAACACCAACAAAAAGGTGGTTGATGATCCCTGTAATAGGTAAACCCCAAAGAGGGGAGGGAGAGGACAAAGATGTGATCATGTTTGTATGCAATGATGCAAATCATATGTGGGATCTTAGGTTTTAAAATTAAGGTATGACAGATGCCCATTTTTAAGTTTCTTCAATTCAGATATATGAAGATTAAGATCTTCGTCTCGACGAGATTGATGAGACTTAAATACATAAAACCTAATTTTTGGCCCTAAGATACTGTAAAAATACTTATGATATGATATAAATATAGACAAGGATCTCTGTGGGGAATATAGCGCCACTCGAGACAAAGAACTACTGGAGAAACGAGGATACTGAAATTTCACAAGGGAATAACAGATTCCAAAGGGGAATTCAGCTGGGGACAAACAAAGTTCCATAGGGGAAAAGGAAAAACGTGCATACAAAACTACAGCATGAAACTATTGGAGACAAAGGGATGTCCTCCAAGAAAATAAAGTACTAAGAAACGTCTCGACTCGAGAATAACTATTGTATTGGCAAGAAACCAATGCACAGTTAGAAACAAACGAGCCAAATACCCAACGGGGAAGACTTATCAAAGAAAGACTTTGTCGGGGAAAGATCAATCAAAGGGGAGGCCCAACTCCACTAGGGGGAGAAATTAACTAATTATCAGCCAAGTGATAGCTTAACAAAGGTAACAAGGCCAAAAGGAAAGGTTACCAACTACCAACCAAGTGATAGCTTAACAAGGTAACCAACCAAAGGTAAAAAAATGATTATTACTTAACTATCAGCTAGGTGATAGCTTAACAAAGGTAATAAGCTCAAAAGGAAAGATTACCAACTACCAGCCAAGGGATAGCCTAACAAGGTAACTAACAAAAGTTAAAAAGGATAATACCTAACCATCAGTCAAGTGATAGCTTACCAAAGGTAATAAGCTAAAAAGAAAATATTACCAACTACCGGCTAAGTGATAGCTTAACAAGGTAACCAATCAAAGGTAAAAGGGAATATTACCTAACTATCAGCCAAGTGATAGCTTAACAAAGGTAATAAGCTCCAGGGACCAAAGTTCAACTCAGGAATAAACTGGAGAGAAACTGTCAAAGAAGACTCAATCTAATGAGGAAATAAACTCAATTGGGGGTTAATTTCATCCAGATAATGATCTGGAAAGGAAAATTGAAACAAAACATTCCATGAGGATCAAAATCTATGGGGAATTAGAAAGGATAAGCGCTTCCAGCCTAAGGTCGACACTCTATTGTAGAGAGGATGCACACACTCTGCGGGGAGAAAAATACCAAAGAGTAAGGAATACACCAAGAAATGAGAGATGCACCAATAAACACCATGATGTTATGCACATGAACATGTGTATGAATATGCTGAAAAAACAGACACAAAAGGGTTAGATTAATAACACATTACAACCGGATACTTGGGTAATCTCAACAAGGTGAAGATGTTACTGGAGATCTTGCTAGGGCTTCAGCTGAAGAAAACCCCACAATGATTGGTCATAAGCCGTCAAAGGAGCTAACTCCTGATACAATGCTTAAATCCTTCTAGAGAGAGAAAAGAAAAACATTGCTTGGAGACCCAAAGCTTAATCTTCAAAAAAATGAACTTCGCTCCGAGGGAGGGAATGGTTTGTCGGGGATGAGAAACATCCTAACAAACTCTATTATGAAGACTTGTTGGCAACTTCATTGGAGATTCTATCATTCTCACAAACTTATGATGGGGAAACTGATGGTCCTGGATACATTCATCCGGAAAATCTTGTCTTAAAGAACACTAAGCTTTTCTCTTCAAGATCTTACCATCCTTGAGATCACTATTGACATTCCTCTTTTATATTCACAAATCGGAAAATATTTGTTTCTAAATTTCAAAAACATGATTGTTTATATATCTTTTGTTTCAAAAATTATTATCAAAAATAAAAATGAAATTTCGTAAACTGAAACAAGATAAGAACAACAAACAAATGGGCAAAAAGCTTAAATTTTATTGATAGAATGGTAGCCCGCAAATAGCGTGACTCCATGGATCATTACAAAGTTGAAAAATGGTAAATACATGGAAAGGGCTACATTGAAATACAATAACCATTACTCTCCCTAACAACTTTGAATTTCGTTATGCTCAAAACTTCAATCAAGGATGATTGAATGAGAGTCTTTGATAGGCACTGTTGCTTCAAATGATCAAGTCTAGCCTGAAGCAGTTACTTGCCATAATCCTTAACTTTGGCCTAGATTGCCCTTTCGGGTCTCAATCTACCAGGATGATTATTTTTGGTTTATGTCTCTAATTTTTGCCTGGACCGCCCTTTCGGGTTTTCAATCCACCGAGAAGCTCATTTTTGCTTAAGTCGCCCTTTCGAGTTTTCAACTTAGCGAGTTGTTCTTTTATTTTTCTAGGCGGAGTATTTCTTGACTGCATCGACATTCACGGTGTAGCGGTAAATTCATGACCATTAAGCTATGGATAAACTTTACGTCAATAAAAACCAGAGTCGCCACCGCGTTTTTATTGTTTCCAAAGGAAAAGGGAAAAGTACGAACAAAACCCAGAGATAAGAAGCTTTCAAATCAAAACTAATAAAATGTCAGAGATTACAGGTAAGGGGGTTGGTTACACAGAGGGAAGGTGTTAGCACCCAAAGTGTCCTAGGTACTCCTAGGGAGCCCTTTTTTATGTGTGTATGTGCTTTTGGTATAAAAGATGTTTGCAATAAATAGAGTGTGGGGATGATAAAAGAATTCATTTGATTATATTTTTGTGTTTGACAAGACCTTAGGACTTGTGCCTATGTACCAACATGAAAATGAGGGATCAAAACCTCGTAGTTCGTGATATCAAATTCAAAATGAGTGGATTGCTTTTAATCAAAAGTTAGGTTTAAAAAAAAGGCACAAAAGGCCTAAAAGTTTGAATAAGTGTTAGTTCTTTTTGTCTTTTGAAATTTTTAGTCAATATGATTAGATTTATTTACAAGTTTGCCTTAAGAAAAGAGTTTAAAAATTCAATGGCATAAGGCCAAAGTTTCTATTTTGAAATAAGGTCTAAGTTTGAAATCACAAGCAAAGAAAGTTTTCGAAAAATGGGGGAGAGATTTTGAAATTTAAGAAGTGGGAGAAGATGAAGAGACTAATCCTAAGCATAAAATTAAAAGTTAAGAGTTGAAAAGATCTGACCAATGGGATGCAATCCAACAGACAAGAATGTCATATAGAAAACCCATTTTCCCTTTGGACTTTTGAATCAAGCAATAGTCAGCAAGCAATTAGCAATATGAAGAGCAAGGCATCAAATAAAGAAGGCCACATCCAAGCAAACAACTTCACCACTAACAGTCTTCTTAGTCTTCTCATGTGTCAGATGAAATATTCCTTGACTTGGCTTAGAATAAGGCATTGGACACAAGATCAAAATAACAATTATATCAAGACCATGTAATAGATGAATTCAAGTGGATCCCAATACTTGCATTAGATGAAAGTTCACATCACAATAATGGGTCTCAGAAATGTTGGCATTGGCCAAGTCCTTTTACATATGGAATGTTGTCTAATCTTAAGTCCAAAAGTTCAGACCAAGCCCAGCAGTCCACACAAACATTTTTAGGGTTTTTTGTTGTTTATTAAGTATTTTAAGGTCCTAAGACCATAAACACAAACAAAATGCACAAACAAATATATACAATCACAATATATGGCTCAAATGAGAAACGTAAAAATGACATAAACATAAACAAATTAAATGACAAATGAATGGTAAATGACTTGAATTTAAATTTTATAAAGTAAATGACTTGAAAGTAAAGCAAGGTTAATAATAGTTAGTGTTAGTCAAAGTTAATTAGATGTTAGTGGAGTTTTGCTTTTCAATTGATTAAGTCATTCTTTGGAGAACACTCAACCCTCTATTCACAAGCATGGATCCTTGTGTTGGTGTAAGCCCTAGATGCCAATACTTTTGGTACTTGTATCGAATTATTTATTAATTAATAAAAGGCTTTTTCTTTATTATGTTTGATTAATAAAGTCCCTAGAATAGCTAGTCCGTTTAATGCATCAAGTATGACTTATTCATGAGATCACATTAAACATAAGGACATTATTCTTAAAGTATCTGTAGTCGAGATTTATTGTGAAGTGGGATAACATTAAAGCATTAAGACTATTATGTTTGTAGACTGATGATCACATCTCATGGATCATGGATAAAGAGTTATCAAGTCTTAAACATAGGTATGAATATTAAGAGTAATATTTATACCGGATTGACCCGCTATGAGAATACTATATAGAATGTTATGCAAAGTGTCATAAGTTATTCTCATGGTGATAATAGTGTATACCACTCTTCGACCTGAAACCACTATGGATCCTAGATGTAGAGTCGGGTGCTTTATTGCTGATCCAACGTTGTCCGTAACTGGATAACCATAAAGACAGTTGATGGATACTCCACGAAGCATGCTGAGGGACATGAGTGTCCTAGATGGAATTTGCCAATCCTGCGTAACAGGATAAATGTCTATGGGCCCAATATTGAACTGGACAAGGATGACACGGTCTATACCTTGTGTTCAATATAGACATAAGGGCAAAGGGGTAATTATACACATAATTATTATCACAGGAGGTTTTGTCAGATCACATGACATTTTTGTGACTTGGGTAGCAGTGATGTGTTGCTAGATACCGCTCACTATTTATTATGTTAAATGCGTGATTTAATATAATTGCCAACGTCGCGAAAACCTACAGGGTCACACACAAAGGACGGATTGATGAGAGATAGAGTAACTAAGGAACACCGTAAGATACGGTGCACTTAAGTGGAATATGAAATATGGTAAGGTACCAAATACTTAAGTGATTTTGGACATATTATAAGATATGGGCCAAAATACACTTAAGTGGGCTTTTTAGCTTGAAGCCCACACAAGTGGTTCTATAAATAGAACCCCTTGGGTAGAAGCATTGTCACTCAGACTAACACTCAAGTGAAGACTTGGAATTTCGTTTCCCTCTCTCTCTCACTCAAAGCCTTCATTCGTACCAGCTAGCATTGAGATTGAAGGAACCTGTTCGTGTGAACTGAGTAGAGACGTTGTCATCGTTCAACGTTCGTGATCACTCCATGGATTTGTATCCAAAGTTTTGATCGTTACAAGAGATCTGCACCAAAGGTTTGAATCGCCACAAGAGGTAACGATTCTATCACTGATCATGCTCATTCATAAGGATCACTAAATGGAGAAATTTTTAAATTCCGCTGCGCCTTGGATGGCAATTCTCCTTCAGTGGTATCAGAGCCACTTACGAAACCATGAATTTGATAACTGTTTATTTTCTGTATTAATACGATTAAAGACAGAATGAATCAAAAATTAAATTGAGATCGATCAAGTTACATATATGATATATGTAATCCTGATGCAAAATACATTATATATGATATAGTGTTCTCGTTTCGTTCATTCAAACACTCAATGGTTGTTTTCCTTTGAGCGATCAATGGTCGTTTGCTTCTTGATCCGACATTAGTATGGTGAAGCAATGACGTGTTGATCAATCATACTGAATCAACAATCAAGATGTGTTTGACGATCTGAAATTGGTGCATTAGGGTTAGTGACGGCACAAGGGTTGTGTTGTCAGAGAGTTATGCGATTGGGGTTGTGATTGCACAAGAGTTGTGCTTTCTAAACACTTTTTGGAACAGTGTTAACCGGTTAACGCATATGGTTAACCGGTTAACGCAATACGAAATATTTTAAGTTTTTCAAACAGTGTTAACCGGTTAACGCATTTGGTTAACCGGTTAACGCAAGACGGAAAATAGTTTTCCAAGAGATTTTCAAACAGTGTTAACCAGTTAACGCATTTGGTTAACCGGTTAACGCAAGGCAGAAAACAATTTTTGAACAGATTTTCAAACAGTGTTAACCGGTTAACGCATATGGTTAACCGGTTAAGCAAGGCAAAATTCACCCGTTCGGCTAACTCAGTGCTTTAAAGTATCAAGTGTTGATCCGAAAAGCGACGTCGATTTTAAATGAATTGTTCATTAAAAATTTCGGTCAGGGGCGCTGCCCTTTCAACCCCGCAAGGGGCGCTGCCCCCTTGACCCCCGTCCGCTGAACGGTCAGCGGAACCACCGTCCGCTGACCGGGCAGCGGAACACCCGTTCCCGCTGACCGAGCAGCGGACCCCCGGCTAACTCTGCGTAGTCTGATCCGTCGTTGAAATTTAATTTGGTTTTAATTAATTAAAGAATTAAAATTGATAATAATAATAATGTGTTTATTATTGTCTTGTGGTGATAGGTTATGGCCTTAGTTTTCCTTTATTTGGTTTTGGGTTTTAAAATACGACCTGCGTATCGTGCCTCTCTTTTAATCTCTCAATGTAACTTCTTTTCTCATCTCACTCCCTCGTATGTAAAACGAGTTTATTTATGTAATGTAATGATATGAAGAAAGCAAAGAAGTCAGTGCCAAAGGAGGACAACCTTGAAGATCTTGCTTGGAGAAGCTTAGATCGTTGTTAGGTTAGCTTAGGTTCTCTCATTGGCTTGGGAGAACAATTGCGCTAGGGGCCATAACTGTTTCATTATGTATGTATGTATGTTGATGCATGTGAGAGGCGATTTATATGATAAATAAGCCGGTGAAATCAGAAAAATTGCAATTCCCTCAAATTAAATATTAAGTTTATGCTTTCCAAGTTTTAACACTCATCAAGACTAATATCGGATAATGTAGGTTTTGCCTACGCGAGGTGCATGTTCTATATTAGTAAGGTGCGATGGGATAATTGTAATATCCAACTGTTAAAAGAATGGGTCAAACTTAACTAAACAAATTATAATAATATTATATATGTTTGCTTTCCAAGTTTTAGCACTCATCAAGACTAGTATCGGACAATGTAGGTTTCGCCTACGCGAGGTGCATTTTCTATATCGGTAAGGTGCGATGGGATAATTGTAATATCCAAATACTAAAACGATGGGTCAAACTTAATTATAATAATATTATATATGTTTAGAAGCAAGAGTTGGGAATGATCCATATGATGGATTGGAATAAGGAGTTATTCACCCAACTGAAATTTTCGAGAGTTGTATGAGATACAATTGGAAGGAGTTCCTACCTAAATAACCTAGTTTTGTGTAATCCGCCTACGCGGACTTAGAACGAAGTGAAATATGGATCTCGACCCACTAGAAAAATCTTCCAACGGGATTTTCCGAATCAGATGATGAGGGTCATTTGTTTTGAGTAAAATAGTGGGAGCATATTTAATTAAAGGCCTAATTAAATATGTCAATGATACTTATATTTTCATTAATCCTTATGTAGATTAAATGACAGCAAACACCTCTAACAACATTTTGCGATCAATCTTTGATAAGGAAAAATTGTCTGGGACAAATTTTCTGGATTGGCACCGAAACCTGAGGATTGTCCTCAAACATGATAAAAAGTTGTATGTCTTGGAGACACCTGTTCCTGAAGAGGAACCTCCTAGTTCTGCACCTAAGGCAGAAAGAGATGCTTATAAGAAGCATATCGATGATGCCAATGAAATTGCTTGTCTCATGCTAGCTACCATGAACTCAGAATTGCAAAAGCAACATGAGAACATGTCAGCGTTCTATATGATCGAACACCTGAAAATGCTCTATCAAGAGCAAGCGAGGCATGAGAGGTTTGAAGTTTCAAAAGCCCTTTTTCAAGGCAAGTTAGCTGAGGGAGCCCCTATAGGTCCCCATGTACTCAAGATGATTGGGTATGTGGAAAACCTTGAGAGATTGGGTTTTCCCCTCGAAAAGGAACTTGCGACTGACTTGATCTTGCAATCGTTGCCAGATAGATTCAGTCAATTTGTCCTAAATTTCAATATGAATGAAATGGACAAATCTCTTCCTAAACTGCTCGCCATGTTAAGAACTGCCGAGCAGAATCTGAAGTCAAAAGGGAAGTCCATTATGATGATCGGAAATGGAAAGAGACAAAACAAAAGGCCCACTAAGCAGGGTGATAAAGGGAAAGGCAAGGAAGTTGCCAAACCCAAACCCGCCGTTGCTGCTTTAAAGCCTAGTGGAGGCATAGCAAAAGAAGGCACCTGCTTCCATTGCGGTACGACCGGACACTGGAAGAGAAACTCCCCAAAGTACCTGGAAGATAAGAAGAATGGAGTAGAGACTTCAACTTCAGGTATTTTTGTTATTGAAATTAATTTATCTACTTCTGCATCATGGGTATTAGATACTGGATGCGGTTCTCACATTTGTACTAATGTGCAGGGACTAAAAGGGAGTAGAGATTTGGCAAAAGGTGAAGTCGACCTACGAGTTGGCAACGGAGCAAAGGTTGCTGCCTTAGCCGTAGGAACTTATGTATTGACTTTACCTAGTGGTTTAATAATTCAGTTAGATAACTGTTATTATGTACCTGCAATTAGCAGGAATATTAATTTCGTTTCTTGTTTGGACAAGTTTGGTTTTTCATTTACAATAAAGAACAATTGTTGATCAACTTATTTGAATGAAATATTCTATGCTACTGCACAAATGAATAATGGACTATATGTCCTTGATCTTGAAATGCCTATTTATAACATTAATACTAAAAGGATGAAACCTAATGAGTTAAATCCAACTTACCTTTGGCATTATCGATTAGGCCACATAAATGAGAAACGCATTTCCAAACTCCATAAAGATGGACTCTTGGACTCTTTTGATTATGAATCATATGAGACATGCGGATCTTGTTTAATTGGAAAGATGACAAAGTCTTCATTCACAGGAAAACGTGAAAGAGATAATGATCTTTTGGCCCTCATACATACTGATGTATGTGGACCACTGAACATACCAGCCAGAGGAGGTTTTCAGTACTTCATCACATTCACTGATGATTTCAGTAGATATGGTTATGTGTATTTAATGAAACACAAATCAGAGTCCTTTGAAAAGTTCAAGGAATTCAAGAAAGAAGTACAAAACCAACTAGGTAAGAATATTAAAACTCTTCGATCAGATCGAGGTGGTGAGTATTTAAGCCTAGAGTTTGATGACCATCTGAAAGAGTGTGGGATCCTATCCCAACTCACTCCTCCTGGAACACCCCAATGGAATGGTGTATATGAGAGAAGAAATTGAACCCTGTTAGACATGGTCCGATCCATGATGAGTCACGTCGATCTTCCAAACTCCTTTTGAGGACATGCACTATTGACATCAGCTTACACACTTAACCGTGTTCCATCCAAAAGGTTGAAAAGACAACATATGAGATATAGAGTGGTAAGAAACCACATATGTCTTACATGAAGATTTGGGGTTGCAAAGTTTATGTGAAATGACAAATTTCAACTAAGCTTGAGCCCAAATCTGACAAATGCTTATTTGTGAGGTATCCTAAAGAAACAATAGGGTATCACTTCTACAATCCTTCTGAGGGCAAAGTGTTTGTCGCTCGAACTGGAGTTTTCCTAGAAAAGGATTTTATTTCCAAAGGAATCGGTGGGAGGAAAGTAGAGCTTGAAGAAATTCAAGAATCACAAGGCATTGATACACCTATGGATGAATAAGAGCAGGAAACACAAATAGTTGTGTAAGAGCAACCTGCTCAAGTAGAACAAGACCAGTGTAGGTCAGGCAGGATACGTCACCTACCTGAGATATATGGATATCTGATCAAGGTGATGTATTACTCATGGATTCATCAAAAACGAAGATGAGCCTTGTGTCTACAAGAAGGTTAGTGGGAGCATGATCGTGTTCCTGGTATTATATGTAGATGACATATTACTCATTGGAAACGATATCCCTACCCTGCAACAAGTAAAGTCTTGGTTGGAGAAATGCTTTTCTATGAAGGACCTAGGTGAAACAGCCTATAAATTAGGAATCAGAATCTATAGAGATAGATCACAAAATGCTTGGCCTAAGTCAGAGTACATAGATAAAGTGCTGAGACGCTTTAATATGAATGGTTCCAATGGTTATGTGTTTTGCTTAAATGGTGGTTGTAACGCCCCGATTTTTATTAAGTGTTATTATTATTAATTTTATAATGTTTGATTTATAATTATTTCGGTAAAATATTTTATTGTGTGTTAATATATTATTAGAGTTTAATTATGAGAATTGTGGTATAATAGCTATTGGGCCTAGTGGTGTATATAGTAATTAGGGAGGTGTAACAATTAAGCCCATTAGTTAGTTTTTATTTAATTAAAACAAAGAATAGAAATAGAATAGAAATAGAAAGAAGAGAAATAGAAAGAAGTAGAGAGAAGGAGGAGAAAAGAGAAGAAAAGAGAGAAAAGTTAGGGTTTGGAGGAGGAAGAGGAAATTGGAGAAGAAGAGCATCATCTTGATCAACCCAAGCTTGCTAGAACACTATAGAGTAACTCAATCATCATCTCTAAGGTAAGGGTGTGAGTTATCATTTCCTATAGTTATGAAAATGATGGGTTTTATGTGGGTAATGGTTGTTAGAGGATATTGTTGGGTTTTGATGTTGTGATTGGATTCCTTGCTTTGAAAATGTTGTTTGTGTTCTTGATGTAGTGTTGATTGTTTGTGATTATTGAACATGTATCAATTCTTTGCAAAATGTTAGGGTTAGGTTTAGAAGAATGATAAATAAAATTGTGTGTTGTGTTGTTGTTGATGGTTTGGGGTTGATGTATGTTGTGAAAAATATGATATTGTGTTGATGAATCAAAGTATGAGTAATTTCACAAATTGTGAATTTAGGAAGTGTTGGAAATTAATTGAATGATGTTTAGAATGATGAAATAAAAGTTAAATTGTGGTTAGAATGGCTTTGTAATAATTGAAAATATTGTAGTTCGTTGAATTCTGAGAATGAGACTTTTTACGGAATCGAAATCGGATGTCCGAAAGGTATTTAACGGTCAAAAACGCATTTTCTATGTTTCCTGCTAAATTCGTGGCGCGAAAGAGAGTTCGCGGCGCCAACTGAGTTGAAAACAGAATTCTTTTGTAAACTTCAAAAAGTCATAACTTTTGAACCGTAACTCCGTTTTGGTCCCCGTTCGAAGCGTTGCGAAGCTTATGAAATTTTCTACATGTTGTTGATGTTTATAGGCCATTATAAGGGCTTATTTTAATAAGTGATTATTTTGGAAAAGTGATTAATAATTGATATAGTAGGAAGCCTATTTGATTAATGAGGAATACCACTTAACTATAGTGTGTAGGTGTGCGATGTAAATAAACATAGCATGAGATTGAATTACCTAAGAGATTGTATGATGAAACAATTGATTGTGATGAATATTCTCATTTGTTTTATATATAAACATATGTATGAATGTTGGTGAAGATGATGTTGTGTGAATGCTTTTATGCATGTGAATGGCGATGTGGCCTAAATGGCAATAGCAACGTGGGCTTCGGCCATTGTGATGAGTTATGTTGATGCGATGATGATTTTGGTGTATGTGTATCATTTATCATGGAGTCACATACATTTGCATAAGCGACGTGGCCTTTTGGCAATAGCGACGTGGCATTTTGGCAAAAGCGAAGTGGGTATAAAGCCTTGGCCTTGATGGCAAAGCGACGAGTCGGTACCGCATAACATTTGCATAGTTGAGTCACATATGTTGGTTATGTTTATTTCCGCATTTTGTGATAATTGTTGTTATGTGACGGTTTATGATGTGCGGTGATATTTTGCGATGATGCGATGAATCGTAATGTTTTATGATGGATTGATGAAATGTTAAAGTGATGAGATGCTATGATGTAACATTGATGTTGTGGATGATTATTGACTTTGTTTATGATTAAATACATAAGCATTCAAGTGAAGGATTGTGCGATGTGGTAACAATATTTCTAACTTTCCGAATTTACTTATATATTGCTTATCATTATCTTGATTATATGATTTAAGTATCTCACCCTTTTGTTGTTGGCCGTTACCTTTATATTGGTAACGTGCAGGTGCTCCGCGTTGAGAGGAGGATAGTGGTAGCACACTTTTGGCGTCATTGCTCTGAATAGGATTGTAACACTCAGGGGTTAATGAACGCTTTTCATGATTTTGATAGTAACAATGCCCTTTTGTATATCATTGTATATGATAGTTGTGATGGGTATTTGTTTGCTTGTTTTCTTTTGAATGTGTAAATGTACGACTCAACTTAATTATCTAAATGATTTCCGTTGCGATGTTTTGTGTATTGCTGCTATCTGGACTAGGTGAATCCATATACAGTGTTGTTTATTATTTAACAAGGACTAAGTGGATCCTTGCACAATCGCCGTGTTGTGTAATTTGTTTAAGTGTTGATGAAATGATATATGTGATGCCTCAATTTTGTGTGATATTTGTTTACTCTGATTTTTAATTGAATTTACGACGGGTAGAATTGGGGTGTTACAGTGGCGCTGTGAGCTAGAAAAGTTCAAAGCAAGATACAATTGTTGATTCTACAACCGAGGCCGAGTATATTGTTGCCTTAAGTGCAGCAAAGGAAGTTGTTTTGATCAAAAAGTTCATTAGTGAACTTGGCATAGTCCCTAGCATTGTGGATCCCATTGGTCTCTATTGTGATAACAATGGTGCTATCGCACAAGCTAAGAAGCCTAGATCTCACCAACGATCCAAACACATACTTAGGCGTTATCATCTCATTTGAGAGATAATAGATAGACGAGATGTGAAAATATGTAGAGTACCTACACTTGACAATATTGCTGACCCACTGACAAAGCCTCTTGCGCAGCAGAAGCATGATGGCCATACTAGATCAATGGGCATTAGGGGTATGCTTGATTGGCTCTAGTGCTAGTGGGAGATTGTTGGTGTAAGCCCTAGAGGCCAATACTTTTGGTACTTGTATCGAATTATTTATTAATTAATAAAAGGCTTTTTCTTTATTATGTTTGATTAATAAAGTCCCTAGAATAGCTAGTCCGTTTAATGTATCAAGTATGACTTAATCATGAGATCACATTAAACATAAGGACACTATTCTTAAAGTATCCGTAGTCGAGCTTTATTGTGAAGTGGGATAACATTAAAGCATTAAGACTATTATGTTTGTAGACTGATGATCACATCTCATGGATCATGGATAAAGAGTTATCAAGTCTTAAACATAGGTATGAATATTAAGAGTAATATTTATACCGGATTGACCCGCTATGAGAATACTATATAGAATGTTATGCAAAGTGTCATAAGTTATTCTCATGGTGATAATGGTGTATACCACTCTTCGACCTAAAACCACTATGGACCCTAGATGTAGAGTCGAGTGCTTTATTGCTGATCCAACGTTGTCCGTAACTGGATAACCATAAAGACAGTTGATGGGTACTCCACGAAGCATGCTAAGGGACATGAGTGACCTAGATGGAATTTTCCCATCCTGCGTAACAGGATAAATGTCTATGGGCCCAATATTGAACTGGACAAGGATGACACGGTCTATACCTTGTGTTCAATATAGACATAAGGGCAAAGGGGTAATTATACACATAATTATTATCACAGGAGGTTTTGTCAGATCACATGACATTTTCGTGACTTGGGTAGCAGTGATGTGTTGCTAGATACCGCTCACTGTTTATTATGTTAAATGTGTGATTTAATATAATTGCCAACGTCGCGAAAACCTACAGGGTCACACACAAAGGACGGATTGATGAGAGATATAGTAACTAAGGAATACCGTAAGGTACGGTGCACTTAAGTGGAATATGAAATATGGTAAAGTACCAAATACTTAAGTGATTTTGGGCATATTATAAGATATGGGCCAAAATACACTTAAGTGGGCTTTTTAGCTTGAAGCCCACACAAGTGGTTCTATAAATAGAACCCCTTGGGTAGAAGCATTGTCACTCAGACTAACACTCAAGTGAAGACTTGGAATTTCGTTTCCCTCTCTCTCTCTCACTCAAAGCCTTCATTCGTACCAGCTAGCACTGAGATTGAAGGAACCCGTTCGTGTGGACTGAGTAGAGACGTTGTCATCGTTCAACGTTCGTGATCGCTCCGTGGATTTGTATCCAAAGTTTTGATCGTTACAAGAGATCTGCACCAAAGGTTTGAATCGCCACAAGAGGTAACGATTCTATAACTGATCATGCCCATTCATAAGGATCACTAAATGGAGAAATTTTTAAATTCCGCTGCGCCTTGGATGGAAATTCTCCTTCACCTTGAACCAAGACATCTCCCATAGGAAGGAAAAAAGGCCAAGTTTCCACACAATACCATGAAAGGGGGGACACTTACAATCTCACTTACTAGAATGTTATGCCTTTAGGGTCAAATTTAGATCTATGTTAAGCAATCGTAATTGGACTTATGTAGAAGTCACAACTATCTGAGGTCGGGCAATAAAAATTTAGATGCTAATGCATGTTAGAGATTTGGTATAATGAACCAAACTCCTAAAACATACCACACACAAAAAGAAAACAAATCAAAGGGTGGACCTATCTCATCCACACTTGTATTGGTTCATCTAACACAAAGTTATTGATGAACCAATTAGCCTTAAGATCTTGAGATTTCATTGGTCAATGAAAGGGATGGGAAAGAATGGGATTGAAGATGAAGAGGGGGGAGATGAGAGAAACACAAATTGGTCATGGGAGGAATTTCATCAAATTAAAATCATTCATTCATTTTGGGAGATGAAATGTACATTTCATCAATCCCCTAAATCTAATGATTTTAACTCAATAAAAGTCAAATCAACCTTGACCAAGGCCCAAACACATAGTCAAATATCATAAGTCAATAAAAATGGCTCAACATAATTTCTATACAATTAATCAATTAAAAATGCATTTAAATTAAATTTAGTTTGGTCAAAACCTAAAATCTCTTAAAAACACCAAATAAATGGCCAAGAGATTTATCATAGGTCAAACAACGTCAAAGGACCTTAGACAAAAAAAATCATGATTTTTGAAAAGTCAGAAGTATTTTTAAACAATTAAAAATATGCACAAAAACAATTAATTCATGAAAAATATCAAAATTAATCCAAAAAAATAATTTTAATTCAGAAAATGAAAGAGGAAAATATTTAAAGATTTTTGGTGAAAGTCCCATATTTTTTGGATTAAAAATGAAATTAATATGAATTAATCAAAATAACACAATTAAATAAAAAATCAGAAAATATGGAAAATCAGGGGCCATCAGATCTCCCTCATTAATTGAGGTGGCAGATCTGATGGCCAAGCGTGTGTGTTCCATGATGCACTGCAGTCAACGCGTCTCACACTTGGTATTTAAAACCAAAGGTTGGGATTAAAACAATTTAAATGGGTCTGATGGCTGAGAGGTGTGACAACACACCACCGGGGCTAGGGCTCCGGTCTTCTTCTCCGGTGGACCTCACCGGACTGGTCCACCATCAACCATCACCAAATTGAAAAACAAAGACATGGATTTAAAGAAAAAATGCTCAGGAGCTCGAATCTGGCCTCAATTTTCTCCAATTCCAAGTATATAAAAAGACACGGGGATTTGAATTTTGAGGATCATGAACTGAGTTGCTTCGATTTGACCTCAAAGTAACTCGATCTTCTTGCCTACATTGATAGAACTTCAGACAACCAAAAATCACAAAGAATGGTGAAGAATTGAGAGAGAATCGAAGAGATGAAGTTTCTGAAAAATCACCTTCGAGTTGATCCAATTCCACTTGATCTTGATCTGGATTTGCTTGCTTTCTCTTCCTCTTGCTTGCAGAAGTCAATTGAGATGAAAAGGGGAGTGAATTTCTGGAGTTTGAACTTCTAAACAGAAGATGAAGTTCAAGCTCGATTTCAAGAGAAATCTTCAGAAATTCTATGGCAGTGATGGTTTGGATCAGTCTAGCAAAGCTTGGGCGGGGTGTTGATGATAATTCTGAAGCCACGAGCTTGTTTAAATAGGCAATGGATTTGATTTTTGCACCACTTAAAATTTGCCAAATTTGGAAACCAATTTGCATGGATGCATGGGCAATGATTTGGGCCTAAGGAATCATGTAATCCAACTCCAATTCGTGTGCAAATTGTACTGAAGTCATCATGTGGAAGCATGCAAAGAAGAATGATCATTTGAATCCAAATCTTGCCAAAACAAACCCAACAAAGGAGCCATGCATAAGTCCCTCAATTTTGATCCAAATGAGATGATCTTGGATTTTTTGGAAAGGTGAGATTAAGGGGAACAACTTTCATGCTGAACACTTTTTCATTTGAAGCTTGTATCGTGATGAATTTTGAGGTGGAAGTTTGGGAAATCAAACATATTTGAAAATTTTCTAAGTCCCAAGTCAAATGTTCACTTCTTCCACCTTGAATAACTTTTTCTATGGACTTTAAATGAAACAATTTCCTTCATAAAAATTGTATCTCTTTAAAACTTCTTCAATTTGGTCACAAATTTGACATCATTTGGATTTGGCATGAAGGAGTTATGCATTTTAGAAGTTGAGGGAAATCACTTGTTCAATAGTATTGGCCCAAAATGACCTATAATATTTCCTCTTGGCACATGCATTTGCAAGTTGAATTTAAACTTCCTCCAAACATAAAAGTTGAATTATACATATTTAATTTGATCATGGAATTTAAATGGCTTTCATCTCATAAAAAATGAGCAAGTTATGGTCTTGGGAAGTTGACCTTCAAACTAGGGTTCAGACAAAATGACCTATAATCTTTCACCATAAAATATGACATTCCAAGAAAAACTAGCTCTTGACCTCAACATGAAAGTTGTTTGTAATGTCATTTTGAGTAATGTTTCTCTTGGAATCATTTTCATATGACAAAAATTGTAGGAGATGGGGTCTAAGGAATCCCAGTTTTGACCAGTTGACTCTCTCTAGTCAACCACCATGAACCATCTTGCTAGCTTGATATTCTCTTGACTTTTGGGACTGATGGAGGATCATATATGCATAATATGATATAGTGTGAAGTATCCCTTGAAGTATTTTATCAATTGTTGAAGAAACTTGTTGAAGAAGTCACACAAGATACCCAGGTGAATTAGGGTTTCCAAGGCAAACAAACTTCAAACTCTTGGTGATTTATTGATCAAAATGACATGTAAAGATCACGGGGATCCATATATGATGCCTAGAACCAATGTGAACCATTTCTTGATTGAAATCCTTGCATTGAGGGTCTTAAACCCTAGATATGAGCTTGATAGATCATGGGTGAACACACACACTACCTACAAAAGTAACAAACTATACGTTGACATATTTTTGGTATTTTGGTTAGTAAATAATGAAAAACAAAATATGATACAATCAAAAGTGCTTGGTGATATCTCCCAATGCAAACCCAATGAATGAGGGGTAAGGAGGATGCCAAGGTGTGATCCCAATGCTAATGCATATGATGAGATAGCATGAGGGATTTTAGGGTCAAAATTGGGGTCTTACACACGGGATGAGGGAGCTCCTCACCATCCATAGTCGTAAGATTCATTGCATTGCCAGAGAAAGTTCTCTTAACAACATATGGGCCTTCATAATTAGGAGTCCATTTTCCCCTAGAATCAGTGTTGAAAGACAATATCTTTTTGAGCACGAGGTCGCCTTCTTTGAATACGCGGGGTTGAACCTTCTTGTCAAATGCTTTCTTCATTCTTTTTTGATATAATTGGCCATGACACAAAGTTGTTATCCTTTTCTCTTTAATTAAATTCAATTGATCATATCTGTTTTGACACCATTCAGCCTTAGATGATTTAGATTCCATCAAGACTCGCATTGTTGGGATCTCAACCTCTACGGGGAGCACTGCTTCCATGCCATACACAAGAGATAAAGGGGTTGCCCCTGTTGAAGTGGGGACGGATGTATGATATCCATGCAAAACAAAAGGGAGCATATCATTTCAATCCTTATATGTCATAACCATCTTCTAGATAATCATCTTAATATTCTTATTTGCAGCTTCAACAGCCCAATTTATCTTAGGTCTGTAAGGAGAAGAGTTATGATGTTCAATGTTGAAGTCATCATAAAGATATTCCATCATCTTATTATTCAAATTCTACCCATTATTAGTGATGATCTTACTTGGAACACCATATCATCAAAAAATCTGATTCTTGATAAATCTGACCACAACCTGCTTGGTCACATTAGCATAAGATGATGCTTCAACCCATTTGGTGAAATAATCAATAGCCACCAGAATGAAACGATGTACTTTGAAGTTTTGGGTTCAATCATACCGATCATGTCAATTCCCCACATAGAGAAAGGCCATGGGGATGAAATAATATTTAGCAGAGTCTGAGATGATGCTTCAACCCATTTGGTGAAATAATCAATAGCCACCAGAATGAAACGATGTACTTTGAAGTTTTGGGTTCAATCATACCGATCATGTCAATTCCCCACATAGAGAAAGGCCATGGGGATGAAATAATATTTAGTAGAGTCTGAGGCACATGAATCTTATTAGCGTAAATTTGACATTTATGGCACTTCTTCACAATTTAGAGCAATCAAATTCCACTGTCATCCAATAATAACTTGCCTTTAACATTTTTTTAGTCATTGACTATCCATTCGCATGAGTACCAAAGGATCATTCATGAACTTCTTTCATTAACATGTTTGCTTCATGTCTATCCACACATTTGAGCAGGACCATGTCAAAGTTTCTCTTGTACAACACATCTTCATTCATAAAGAAATTGTCTGTCAGTCTTCTCAAAGTCTTCTTATCTTTGTTGGATGTCCCAAGCAGGTACTCCTCACTTTAGAGGAAACACTTGATATCATGATACCAAGGCTTATCATTTGTAACTTCTTCTGCTTTGCACACATGAGCAGGCCTATCAAGGTGCATAATTCTGATATTGGGTGTGTTATTCCAACGATTTACTTTATACATGGAGGACAAAGTAGCCAAAGCATCAGCAATCTGATTCTCTTCATGAGGTATATGATGAAACTCAACTTTATTGAAGAAAGATAGCAATCTTCTTGCATAATCTTTGTAAGGAATCAAGCCAGGATGACGAGTCTCCCATTCTCCTTTAATCTAATTAACCACCAAGGATGAATCTCCATATATATCAAGAATCTTAATTCTCATATCAATGGCTTCTTCAAGACCCGGATACAAGGTTCATATTCTGCCATGTTGTTCGTACAACCAAACATCAATCTTGCAGTGAAAGGGATATGAGAACCCCGAGGAGTAATAATGATTGCACCAATTCCATTACCATAAGCATTAACAGCTCCATCAAACACTAAACCCCACCGAGATCCAAACTCTGGTCCTTCTTCAGGCAATGGTTCATCACAACCTTTAGCTTTTAAGTACATAGCATCTTCATCAGGGAAGTCAAACCTTATGGATTGATAATCGTCAATTGGTTGGTGAGCTAAATGATCTGCAAGAATACATCCTTTAATCGCATTCTGAGTACGGTACTCAATATCATATTCAGACAATGGCATCTGTCAATGAGCAATCCTCTCAATCAAAAGTAGGCCTTTCAAAAATATACTTGATTGGATCCATTTTGGATATCAACCAAGTGATATGATTAATCATATAGTGGCATAGACGTTTGGTTGCCCAAGCTAAAGCACAATAAGTCTTCTCAAGCATGGAGTACCGAGACTCATAGTTTGTAAACTTCTTACTCAGATAATATATGGCATGCTCTTTTCTACCAGTTTCATCTTGTTATCCAAGTACACAACTCATGGACTCTTCTAACACAGTTAAGTACATGATTGATGGTCTTCCTTCCACTAGAGAAGACAAGTTAGGAGGTTCAAGCAGATACTCCTTGATGTTGTCAAAATCTTTCTAGCAGTCTTCTGCCCAAACATAACCTTGATCCTTACGGAGAAGCTTGAAGACTGGCCCATATGTGGCAGTCATGTGAGATATAAATATGGAGATGTAATTCAGACACCTAAGGGATCCTCTGACTTGATTTTCTGTCTTTGGTGTAGGCATCTCTTGAATAGCTCTTACTTTATCACAATCTACCTTAATACCCTTATGGGTTACAATGAAGCCCAACAGCTTTCCTGAACGGACACCAAAAGTACACTTATTAGGATTCAAGCGGAGTTTAAACTTTCTCAAATGATGAAACAGCTTCAACAAATACTCAACATGATCTTCTTCAGTCTTTGACTTAACAATCATATCATTAACATATACCTCTATCTCTTTGTGCATCATGTCATGTAAAAGAGTAGTTATGGCTCTCTGATATGTTGCACCAACATTCTTTAAACCGAAGGGCATCACTCTATAGCATAATGTTCCCCATGGTGTAATAAATGTTGTTTTTTCCATGTCCTCGGGTGCCATTTTGATCTGATTATAACCGGAGGAATCATCCATAAAGGAGAAGACATTGAACTTAGCTGTATTATCTACCAACATTTCAATGTGTAGCAGAGGAAAATCATCATTTGGACTAGCTTTGTTCAAATCTCTATAATCAACACATGTCTGAACTTTGTCATCCTTCTTCGGAACAGGCACAATGTTGGTCACCCATTGAGGATACTCATAAGTAACAAGGAAACCAGCATCGATCTGCTTCTGAACCTCTTCTTTGATCTTAGCAACCATATCAGGATGAGTTCTTCTCAACTTATGTTTAATTGGAGGACACTTTGGCTTCAATGGTAATTTATGTTCCACAATATCAGTATCAAGACATAGTATATTTTGATAAGACCAAGCAAACACATCTACATATTCTCTAAGAAGCTCTACCATCCTCTTTTTAACATCTGGACAAAGCAGTGATCCAATCTTGACTTCTTTCTTGTTCTCTTCAGAACCCAAATTAATCACTTCCAATGGCTCTTTATGAGGCTGAATGGTATTTTCCTCGTGCTCAAGTAAACAGGAAATCTCATCAGGAATCTCTTCAACCTCCTCTTTTCAAACACAGGGAATTCAAAGTTGGGAGAGGGCATAGAATCATTGTTTTCAATGGGTTTAACAATTAATCCGCGCAATGATTTTATGCTTGATTTTAGAATATGAACAAATAAACGCACAAGTATTATGGAGATATAAAAAGTAATTATTATCTTAGTTTTTTATGTTACCATTTTTCAGAAAAAGAAAAAAGAGAAAATATAATATGGGTAAACAAAATAACATTTTATTAATGATGATAAAACTTGAAACAAAGCCCACATAGATTCGTTTTCACCTTAGGCATAGTGAAAGGATTTTTTGAAAATAACAAAAACACATTACTTTGACAAGTGAAACAATAAAGGGAACGTCAACAGCAGTCCAATTATGGCACATCAATCTGGGCGTCACAAAGCTTAACGCTTCTTGTTCTTGATCATCTTCCAGGATTGTAGCAGCAGACTGATCTTTGGAGTGGATGAAACCAACATTGTGAAAAACTTCTTGAATATGCTTCAAATCCCTACAGGTTGAACTAGGAGAGAAGCCTAAACCAGCTCTGTTTTTGTTTTCCGCAAGTTCAACAACTTGACCCTCGTCCAACAGACTAACCATTCTCCACAATTTATTGCGCGTACTTCAAAGAAGTCATGGATGCCACATTCTTCTTAACAGTGTTATCAACGACAAAAAGAGTTTGGAACGGAGTTCCCACAGCCTCGTCGGCATCAATATACGAGAATAAGAGAGATGACTTACCAACATGGCCTGCTCGCCACCCACAATTACTAACTTTCCATTCTTCACAAATTCCAACTTCTGATGAAGAGTTGATGTCACTGCTCCAGCTTCGTGAATCCATGGACGACCCAGGAGACAACTATAGGCGGGATGGATATTCATCACTTGAAACATAATCTGAAATAAGCACTGGTTTATCTTCAAAGGGAGATCAACTTCTCCAATCACAGTTTTCTTCGAGCCGTCAAAGGCCTTCACAACAATTCCATTAAACCTCATCGGAGCACCTTGATAAGAGAGCTTGGACAGAGTAGACTTTGGCATAACATTCAGAGAAGAGCCAGTGTCAATCGGATGCATTTATTCACACAATTCATTCATTTTTAAATCACACCCCAATTTTATGGATAAACTTATTCCGGAAATACATCTCCATAAAATT
The DNA here is from genome assembly GCF_024323335.1 of Lathyrus oleraceus. Classification (NCBI taxonomy): domain Eukaryota; kingdom Viridiplantae; phylum Streptophyta; class Magnoliopsida; order Fabales; family Fabaceae; genus Lathyrus; species Lathyrus oleraceus. The sequence goes on from NC_066584.1 coordinate 373,360,370, forward strand.
TTCGAAAATGTATTTTCGAAAGCAGCGATGTTAACTTTCTATCTACACTTGCATGAATCTTGCTAGTATTTTTAAATGAAAAGATTTTGATGGGTTAATTTTATTATTAATTAAAAAATGTTAAACAAAATTGAGTACAATAACTTAATAAATAATTTTATATTATAAAAAATTTAATTAAAATGTTATTAATTAAATAAAATGTTATTTATATAAAAGATTTAATTTTTAGTTTTTCCTCAAATTTCAAAATATGTTAGTCCAACCTTTATTATATATTAGGTTTATATATTAGGTTTAGTGATTGAATAAATATTTAAAAAAATAGAGTTGTTTAGATAATTTAATATCAAAAAAAAATAGAGTTGTTTAGATAATTTAATATCACAATAATTAAATACCGTTATGGAATTAAAATTGGTATGGTATTAAACGTGATAATTCATTTGTGATACCGTATTAATCTAATAAATTTTATTTATTATGAAAAATAAATGGAAAAAACTATACAAATATGCCTATTTAAGAATATAGTTGTATAATTATTATTCCATATTAAATCAATATAAAATACTAAAAGAATAAAAATATTTAAAACAAATTTTGTAGAAGGTAGTGATGCAAGTGCAGAAAGTTAATATTGTTTCTTCTGAAAATATATTTTTGGAAATTTTTCGGAGATGTATTTTCATAATAAATGTATTCATAAAGTTAGGCTATAAATTCAAAAACGAATAAAATGTGTATATTGAGGTGCATTCGAAGATGAATCTCCGAAAGCGGATGATATTTTAGTATTTTCGTATGGTGTCTAAGAAAGATATAGGATGCATTAAGAAATCCTCTTAATTTTTGGATGGATTGGATGGATATTATCTTAATAGATTTTATTTACCCTATACCTCACACTTATCCCTCTTCCCCAACAATTTCAGAAATATTCCAAATTTACCCTTATTAATTTCACTTTAATATTTTACTTTTTACTATTCATTCAACTCAGTCTAAAGTAACAGTTAAAAAACCCTATTACGCGAACTGAATTACTTTAAGTACGAAATCCGGTATGTTTTTTTTCAAACTGGAAAACTTAAAGCAATGTTTTTCGGTTTATATGGTTACCAAATCGGATAACTTGTTATTTAGTAATTTGGTTCATAATGTTTATCCGGATAACTTCAATAAGTGATTTCCGGTTTATGTTTTTTAATAACCTGATAACTTATAAGTAAGAATATTCCTTTGATGATATGCAATAAAAATCAGACATGTGTAAGATACCAATGTGATATTCTCAATTATAGAAAAATTTGATACACACGAGAAGAGGCGACTAGGTGGATTAGTGGGGTTGCAATCAAGAATAAAGTGACTATTATAGTAACCCGTTCAGATACAAAAACTAGCAAGAGAGGAAGAAGTGACAGAGTTATATTTGATTGTGATGGAGGTGAAAAATACAAACAAGGAGATAGTGAAACACAAAGTACTACCCAGAAATGTGGTTTTTCATTCAAAATTAGGTCAACGCCGTCAAAAGATGGTTCTGATTTGAAGATTGACGTCAAATGTGGACTTCACAATCATGGTTTACCGGATAGATTTGAAGGTCATTCGTTTGTAGGTCGGCTTAATATTGATGATCAACAATATATTATTGATTTGACAAAATGTCATGTTCCACCAAGACACATATTGTTATCATTGCAAGAACGAGATCCGGAGAATGTGACTCGTATCACCCAAATATATAGACATAAGAGTAAGATTCAGAAAGACATCAGGGGTCCTAGAATGTAAATGCAACATTTGTTTAAGCCGATAGAGGATTTAGATTATGTTTATTAGAGTAGGAAAAAAGATTAGTCATAAGTTGTGAGAGATATCTTCTGGGCCCATCCAGAATCGGTGAAGTTGTTCAATATATTTCCTAGTGTATTGATTATGGACAGTACGTACAAGACATTAGGAAACATCAGGAGGTGAAGGCGGTATGTACTGCCTATATCCAAACTGACGTAAGCATTTGCCAGATAAGTATAGTACAATTGTGATATACCATTTCAAGTCACCCTTGTACAAGCATATATCATCAAATGGTCGATGTTGTCTATGATCCTCAAAATGGCACCAAATAACATCAATATGTGTTAATCCATCCAACACGGACCTGAGCTCATCAACCTTATGTGCTCCTTGCTTGTACATCTATTTCATCGTCTTAAAAAATCTCTCTTGCCAACAGTTGGAAAACAATCATGAATCTAACATTATTACATAACATGAATATTATCAATTAAAATTATTATAAATAAGTTAATATAAGTCAAAATGAAATTAAAATAAATGATTTGTACCTGTAGCGAGAGGCATATCCCTCAAGTTGCTTGCAAGTATATAAGGAAGTATCTCCTAGATATTTATAGAGTGTGACAAGTGCAGCTTCCCCCCCCCCCCAAACAATATCAACCACATACAGGCAAGTTCCTAAATAGTGATAAATACTTTGCCTCTACAAGAGTAAAAGTCTTGTCGAAAAAAATGGTGCAGCCTACCAACAACAGCATATAAGTTCTAGTTGCACAGTCAAATATACTCTCAGCTCACTGACGCGTATAAATTACCTTCAACCAATTTATCCTATAATAAGCACCACTACAACTACAAACCTCTTCAGTTGTCTCCTTCAACGAAACACCCAACAAGTCAATAGCCTGAGTAATAGCATCAGAATCAGTGAAATCTTGTGTAGGGTTACAGAACTCCCCCTACACGATAAATGAAGAAGACAAGAAACATCGTTCAATGTAATGGTCATATCGCCAAATGGCATATGAAAGGAAGATGTTTCTGGATGTCATCTCTCCACAAATGTTGATACTAAATTCTGATTTATCTTCGAAACTCATCTGATCAATTTGCTACCATGTGCAGCAATCTTCAATTCTTTCTTTGAAACTCTCTCTTAAAAATAATTCATAATATATGCTATAAAATATAAATAATTAACATTAAATTTGACTCAACATGAAATGACAGAGATTAAGTTACTTCGCCGAACCACAAATGGCAAACAACGTGGTCCTGATACCTCACCAGAAGAGACGTATCGAACGGTCTTCCGAGAAACTTTGGATGCAGTGGACGAGGCTCAGGTGCATCTATTTGATCTTCCTCTCGATCCGTCGACTGTTGAGGTTGTCGTCCATCACCATATCGTCGATAAACGCTCATGTCCTGGCCTCTAATGCGAGCCACTAAAAATAACAACAAAAATTGGATGTCAAAAAACACGAATCAAAAAACTGAGAACTAAGGCCCGTTTGAATGAGTTTTAGTTTTTAGTTTTTAAAAACTATTTTGGAAATTAAGTTTTAAAAAAAAGTTTTGAGGAAAATACATGTTTGGTAATCTAATTTTTAAAAATTGTTTTAAAGTTGAACAACGTTACAAATTTGTCATTGATGAAAATAGTACCATTTTTCCTTGTTTTGTCCTCTTCCTAATTTCCAAAACTAAAAACCAAAAAATCAAAACCTCTAAAACCTATTTTAGATTTTTAGTTTTAAAAACTCACAAATAGAAAATAGTTTTGAGAAATAGTTTTATAAAATTAGACTACCAAACAAATTTTATAATTTTTAATTTTTAAAAACTAAAAAACAGTTTTCCAAAACCATATCAAACAGGCCCTAAGTTCTTCGAAAAAAATTCAAAACAAATAACATCAAGGCTTGTTTTTCGGTGTAGAATATTTATGAACCGGAATACTATGAACCAAGTTCTCCGGGGTGTATTTTTTTCATGCAACAAACTGGATAACTTACTCTTGAGTTCTCCGGTGTTAAAAACAAAAGAATCGGATATATTTTGTCTGGATTCTTTGATTTGTAATTAAATCGAATAAATTCTCACGTGCTCTCACTCTCTCTAAAATAAGGAAAAAAGTTTTTAAAAAATATAATTATAGGTATTTATAGGGAGTATTTTTATTTAAATTTTTAATTTATAAGAGTATAGAGATAAATGCAGGGCACAGGGAATGGGGTAAAATATTTATTTTATCCCGCCCTAGTCTTCGGCAGAGCCTCAAAATGGAATCGATCGATTCACTATCATTTTACATGTCATCTTTGCATAAAAAGTCACCACAAATTTTGATCCAAAGGAATTAACCGCCGAATCATTAATGGGAATTTTGGGGCAACAACGAATAAAAACAAAGAACCTACCAAGACATTAAAGATTCTAAACTCAGTGGTCATCGTCACAATCACCAATGAAAGTAATTTCTCTATTTCTAAATATAAAGATAAATCAACAACATGAAGGTCACACTGAAGTTATTGAACCTCTTCCATATCTTTCGTATAATTGTTCTCAAAGTACTTCTATTGTGGCTCTTCTGGTACTCGCACCATCCCAACTCTTCACCAACAAGCTGAGAATATGTTGACACTCCTCTCATTACACAAGAGCAACATGTGAAGACCTATGTGATTCCCGTTGAACATTGTCTTTCATTACCGCCTCTCCGTGATAGGAGTATTGTTGTTGACTTTGATTTCAGTGGCGACAAACATGTCGCTCCTTTTGCAATAGAGATTTATGATGAACCAAGACCCATAAAAGAAAATACAAATTTTGAAAGATGGGCTAAGTGATGAACAAAAATCCATAACAAGAAAACATAAATCTTGAAGGATGGGCTAATGAGAAACCACATTCTCTTCCAAGTAATAGTGTTTCCAAATATGTACGTCTGCAACATTTTAAATATAGTTTTTTCTAAGCTATCACAAAAGTTTTGTAGAATCCTCCTAACTGGTTTAGGAATCAATTTGGACCAAGAACTGCAATTACATGGCACCATCAATAATCGGTGTTGAATTACTCTTTTTTACATTATTTGAAACATATTAGTAAAACCATATGATTTGGAGAGAATAGAACTGATCGAAGTGAATTATGAATTTATACACATTGAGGAATTTTCTCAGAACAACTGAGTTTCTGATTGTATTGATATCAAAGCTAAACTAAGTCAGAGTCACATACAGACATATATAATAAAATCAACATCAATGCCAGTCAGCTATACCTCCAAGTGTGGTAGATCCCACTCCCTCCCATACTTCACTGACCCCCAAGGCCTCATTATCAACACCTTCCATGTCATAGTCCCACCAGCCGCAGCCATTTGCATCTGCTCATCAAAAATATAAATAGTAATGTCAATGCAAAATTTCAAATGCACCCTCTAACAAAAGATATTTATGCATGTATATCTTACAGTGATTATATGGTTTTTGCTTTTTGCCATCGAAGTCATTTTTTATCTGCTTTTTTTGCTTCAACCTTGATTCACCTCCAAGAACTACCACATGCTTCCGAACAGTTTGGTTCTCATTTCTACCTATTAACATATAGAACAAAGAGAATCCATAGAAGAAGCAAAAAATAATAATCCAGAGTTCAATTAAAAACCTTTCAGTCATATTTAAGCTAGCAGTTTTTAAAGAGTTGCAAGCAGAGAAAGGTAGTATCTATCTGTTATCTTATCATTTCCATTTCTGACCGTTCAATGTCAAACCTCATTATCATATGACTTCATGGATATCTTTTCATGAATTATATATATCACATACATATCAACTATAAAAAATCTAGCATCATGTAATAGTTATGCTCAAAATCGTGTCTGCACCACAGCCCAAGAAACAAGTTTGCATCCTATACCAAAGTTTTTGGGGTCTTAACTCCTAACCTTAACTGAAACTTATAATGTTATGATCTGCATATTCTATTGGTTTAACCATAAGTTATCTATCTTGATAGGTTATTGAGTAACGAGACAAATCTAGGTACAGAAAAAAAGGTGTTTTTAGCATTAGACAACTCCATCTCAACTTCTCAATCAGTCTTATGCAGCTGCCCTGTCCCTGTACTCAGTACATACAACTCTCTTGTCTTCCTCTGAATAACGTATAGTTGATCAGTATATTCAGTCGAAAAGAGGGTTGTCAACCAACTATTAAATCAAACAATAAAACCCTACGAACAGTGCAAGACTCACACTTGCTAGCAAACTCAATATCAAACTGAACAAATTCAAAAATTTGAAATAATGGCATAAAGTGAAGTTCCCTAAAGAAGCATATGACAATGAACGGCAGAGTATGAAATCAGAGACATGGTGCCAACTTGATCTTCCAAAATAGACTAAAAATGGTTGTCATTATAAAATCTTTTTCATGATCATTCCAAGTAAAATTGACTCAAACAAATATCTTTCTATGACATCAATAAATTAAACAAAGAACCTCACTTGCAATCATTAATCAGTCAATAAAGTAAAAGACAACAACACTTTAATTGGATTATTTCCCTAAATAACAGTTTCAACTTTCCCATAAGAATAACAAATAACAGAGCCAAAACTAAATAGTTAATTTTAAAAACCGCATGCTCAAATACATCGGAATAGAAATCCAAACCTTCAAATGGATTTTTCCTTTTCCGAGATTCTTGACGATCATTTGCCACTGAATTTTCTAACTGATCAACATCTAATGGAAGAACAAAGTCGCATTTTCCCTCTTCTTCAGTATGCTTGAACATTCCCAAAATCAACTTCTCATCAGCAGTTGCAAACTTTCTCTCTTCTTCAGTCTGTTTGACGCTTCCAACTTGCTCACTCGACGGTATTCTCAAACCCAAAGGTGATTGAAAAGGCGTCAACTTCCCCTATTAAAAAAAATTAGAAAATAATAAATCAACACACTTCAACCTGTCCCATATATATTAAATCAGCCCAAAACCCTAAGAGTAGTTTTTGGTCCAGAATTTTAAAAATGATATAAAATTACCGGAACTGTATGAGGGGCTGTTGAAGAGCTATGTAGTTTGCCAACAAGGAAGTGAGAAAGCGATAAACGAGTAGATTCGCACTTACGCGAAGCTTGATTTGTCGAACTTGCTTCGGAATCATGAGAGCTGGATTCAGCGAGAGTGACAATGTTATGAAAAATTCATGGAGATATTGAAGTTGAGGAATGGAGTGGGATAGAGAAGACTTACGGATTTGGAGGGAGAGAGCGAAATGTTGAAGTGATGGATCGTTGTCCGAAAACCCTAATCGGTGTGGGTTTTTTTGGTTTTGACTTTGAGTTCATTGCGCTGGAAGGGAAATTGAGTAGAATTTTGAGGGAATTTTAATTTGTAGGTGTGACTGTGTGAGTGAGTGATACACTCGCTAAACTTCATTCCGAGAAAAGGAAATTCAAAAACTCAATTTTGTAGTTCGCGCCAAAATAATGGCTTTCTTAATATGATCGATATTTTTTAAAATTTAATAAATTTATGTTAAGAAATTAAAATAGTCAATTTTTTTAACCTTCAACACCTATCATTTTAGATATTTTCTCTCATATATTAAAACTATTTTCCTGTTCATTTATTGATTTGGGCGTTGGAGTGTTAATCTTATAGGTTCACCCTTAATATGTCATGTCGGAAGCTCATTCCACCTCATCAAAACTCAATCTCATTTGATATTTACCTATTTATGGTCCCTATGCGAAACGGTGGTGTCGTCTGTGGGAATCTCTGTTTGATTCTCTCGAATAATGTAAAAATCATTATCACAATTAGATTCTTCTGATTCCGAAGTAATAAATCATTATCATGTTCTCACTCGAAAGAAGACGATGGTGTATGATCCAGTTGTTGAAGTCACCACAAATTTATCAACTCAAAGATTATCCCCTTAATTATTCATCTCTCTGATTGATGGTGGATCATTTGGCAAGGAATATGAGAACAAAAAGCATCCAATGTGAAACTCTTCATAGTGTGGGTGGTAATTAGGAAGCTGGAAGAAGACAAATATATCTTAGGGTTTCGAGACGAAAAAAAGTGGATGGAAGTTTCTAATGTGAAGTTTTTACTAGTCATAACTGAAGGAGAAGAGCGATCCAAAACGCAGGGGAATTTAAAATTTCTCCTTTAGTGATCCTTACGAATGGGCATGATCAGTGATAGAATCGTTACCTCTTGTGGCGATTGTAACCTTTGATGTAGATCTACGGAGCGATCACGAAGGTTGAACGATGACAACGCCTCTACTCAGTCCACACGAACGGATTCTTTCAATCTCAGTGCTAGCTTCTACGAATGAAGGCTTTAAGTGTGTGTGTGTGTGTGTGTGTGTGTGTGTGTGTGTGTGTGAGAGAGAGAGAGAGAGAGAGAGAGGGAGAGAGAGAGAGAGAGAGAGAAACGAAATTGCAACTGCACAAATGCTTCTACACAAGGGTTCTATTTATAGAACCACTTGTGTGAGCTGCAAGCTAAAAAGCCCACTCAAGTGTATGTGTCCCATATCTTATAATATGCCAAAGTCACTTAAGCGCGTGGTACCTTACCATATTTCGTATTCTACTTAAGTATACCGTACCTTACGATGTTCTATAATTCACTTAAGTGCACCGTACATTACGGTATTCCTTAGTTACTTTATCTCTCATCAATTCATCCTTTTGTGTGTGACCCTGTAGGTTTTCGAGGCATTGACAATTATATTAAATCACGTATTTAACATAATAAATAGTGAGCGGTATCTAGCAACACATCACTACTACCCAAGACACGAAAATGTCATGTGATCTGACAAATCCTTTTGTGATAATACTTATATGTAAAATTACCCTTTTGCCCTTATGTCTATATTGAACACAGGGCATGGACTGTGTCATCCTTGTCCAGTTCAATATTGGGTCCATAGACATTTATCCTGTTACGCATGATGGGCAAATTCCATCTAAGTCACTCATGTCCATCAGCATGCTTCGTGGAGTACCCATTAACTGTCTTTATGGTCATCCAGTTACGGACAATGTTTGATCAGCAATAAGGCACTCGACTCTACATCTAGGGTCCATAGTGGTTTCAGGTCGAAGGGTGGTATACACCATTATCACCATGAGAATAACTTATGACACTTTGTATAACATTCTATATAGTATTCTCATAGCGGGTTAATCTGGTATAAATACTACTCTTAATATTCATACCTATGTTTAAGACTCGATAACTCCTTATCCATGATCCATGAGATGTGATCATCAGTCTATATACATAATAGTCTTAATGCTTTAATGTTATCTCACTTCACAATAAAGCTCGACTATGGATACTTTAAGAATAGTGTCCTTATGTTTAATGTGATCTCATGATTAAGTCACACTTGATACATTAAACGGACTATCTATTCTAGGGACTTTATTAGACAAACATAATAAAGAAAAAGCTTTATATTATTAATAAATAATTCGATACAAGTACCAAAAGTATTGACCTCTATGGCTTACACCAACAATAACTTCTACCATAAAGAATTACTTAGTGTCAAGAATCCTTATCAATGGTGGGAGTTCTTGTAACATTATGTACCCCGACATCTTCAGGAAGTTAGGATTATGTGAGTGGGATCTCACATTGTATAAAGGCAAGAATCTTTTAGCATTTAATGACTCTTCTATTCACCCGTCTAGGGCCTTTGAATTACTAGTTTATGTCAAAGAGGATAATGAACACATGCTTTCGGGTTATCCCTTATGAAAGTGTATACAATGTCGTCCTATAAGACTTATCCTCACAGCACTAGATGCAGTTGCTTCTACAGACCATCTGAAAATGAAGTATCACAATAATTTTGGCAAACCATCTTTCATTTCAGCTAATCTATACAGAGCTCGCCTGATACATGAAGCCATACACAATAACTCTTTATTATCCACCATCACCTCTGAGAAGAAAAGGAAGAAGACTCGGGAAACTACCATCAATACGGTTGATTACTACGTACGAGAATATCAAACCTTATGAGATGATGAGCTTTGCTATCTATCGATGGTTAAAGTGACAACTTTGAGGTTGGTCCCATACAAAAACTATGAGGTTGTGCATCTTAATGATAATTTAGTGAGACCGGTTCGTATATGAGCTAATTTTCCATTTATGGTCAAGAGATGTCCCACTAAGTTCCTTCAAGATTATGTCGACCTCTTTGCAATTTCTCCCTAAAAAATGCCTGACATAGACCCTAATGTGGCTTGTTACCAATGTAATATTGATCCCTTCGCCTAATATGTGGCCCAACGAAGAAGACAAAGATCTCCTAAAAAGGTTGGAGCGGCCATGAGTATGGTGCAAGGTCTACTCGATGCTAACTTTTATGAAGTAAGATAAATTGAATGGCTATCCAATGTCGCATTAGTCAAGAAATCTTTAGGGAAGTGAATAATGTGTGTTGAATACACTGGCCTCAATATAGAATATCTGAAAGATTCATTTTCACTCCCAAAAAATAACTCAAGCGGTTACAAATTGGTTTCATTCACGGACGCATATTACAATTATAACCAGATTCCCATGTTTGGGGCATATAAGGACAAGACGGCTTTCATGACTTAGTGAATGAACTATCTACACTACATCGTCCCTTTTGTTTGAAGAATGCAAGAGAAATGTACCAGAGATAGGTGAAAAACTAAGAGTTTGCATGAATGATATGATCGTTAAGTCCAGCAAAGAAGGATTGCATGACGAACACCTAGCCAATGTGTACTAACATGTTCGACAATACAATACGAGGAGCAATCCAGAAAAATGTACCTTTGGAATTAGAGTCGAAAAACTCATAGTCTTTTACTTAACATAGATAGGCATATAAGGGGACTCGGATAAGTGTGTGTGGATCTATGTGCTTGAATGTACTATCAGGGTGATCCAAAGTGATGGAGGTTGTTGGTATCAAAGTTGCAATCAATTGTTTCATTTTGGTAATGAGTACACCTGATATCCAATGATATCTAGTGAAGTCCTTATCTCTTAAAGATAGCTCAAGCGAACGAATATGCTCTCAGTACCAAGATGTTATATCAAGCTATCCTTTTGAAGATATTCTTGTCAGATGCTTAGAAGACTTACCTTAAGCATCAAGTCATCTCTTTGAAGTCAACATTGTTGTCCAACGACATTCAAGTGAAGACTTTGGTTTCAATATTCTTTAGTGGTTTGGTCTCTCAACTCTCCAATGATGGTAATTAACTTGAAGACATCTCAAGCCTCATAAAGCTAGAATATTTAAGGTTCTTTTAAGATAATAAGGCCAAGACTTAAAGACTCGGAGTTGTGAAAGAGAGGAAATGTAAAAGCTTGTTTGGCCGTGAGTGTCTGAGTGACCAGAGTCTTGTAAAGGAACAAGGGTATCTCTAGAATTACTAAGGAAAAATTACACACACACAGTTAAAACCTTTGAGGAGCCTCTCTTAATTTGTTAAAACACCTAAGAATATTTGCATGGTGTAGGTACTTGATTAGGGAACTTCCCGATCAATTATAAGAATGATTACAAGTGTATAATCAATTATACCTAAAATAATAGTTGACTATTTCAATTTACCACACCTATAATCGATTTGAGTAGACTCTTAATGGTTGACAATGGCTAGAAATCGAAACATTCTATTTTGGGGTCTAATAATCGATTATGGGACTTAATTAGCGCATGGATTGTTTTCATTTTGAGTCATGCTTTTTCCTATAAATAGAGAGCTCTTCTACCATTTCAAATAATTCAGAAAACGATATTTGATCTTACTTTCTCACTCTCTCGTATTTTCCTATAAATCTCTATTTTCCTCACATGAATTTTGCCTTTGTGCTTTTAAAGTGTTATTGTGTTGTTTACCGTGAAAATTGGTAAATAACCATTGATCTTCCATATCACTAGATTTGGTCACTCACAGGATCGATCAGATTGATCCTAGGACATATGCTAACCATTTTTAAAGATAAATTCTAATGAACATAAACACTTCGACAATGTTCATGCCAATAATGGTTCGTTAACAGATTTTGATGAAAATATAAAGTGAAAGAGGGCAAAAAGAGTGATGTAAATAAAAAATAAATGGCAGTAAAGATAAACTTCAGGGAAAAAGTGAAATTCTGGAAATAAAGAACTGATTAAATTACTTCAAGTAAAACAATGTTGTAACATCAAACATACATTTCTCAATTTACTCTTTCTCTGCACACGGATACTTAGGTAAAATTGATAGATTTTATACACACTTGAACACCTTTGATCCTAACACTAAGACCTCTTATTTATACTAATCGAAGTAATCGTCTCCAACGACCTTTCCACCAAATCGGGACAAATGGTGATTTGCATGTACGTAACCATCCACTATGCTCCATGTGTATTTTCAACAATTTAGATAGGAATAAAAGTTCCCTTCTTTGTTTGAATTTGAATCTCTCGTCGAACCACAACTGGTGACTCCTCTGTCGAAAAAAAAACACCTTGAACTACTTAAAAATATTTCTAAGTCCACGCAGCATCCTTAACATTGTACCAAGGCATCTTTGACTATAACTTCAAATACACAATTTTGTCGAAACGTCTTCATAGGAAACCTTATTATCTTAATTTATATGGGCGTCGAAATTGGGAGCTAACAAATTGCCCCCTAAAAATGTCATTTTCGACCTTACGAAGAAAAAGGCATTTTTGAGAGTATGGTTTGACGCCTTTAGCAATTGTTGAATGTTACCAACACCCAACGTTACAAAACCTTTCAGTTTCCTCCAGCTAGCTTTGTGACATCAGCACCATCATTACCCATTTCCTAACATGTCTTTTCCGCCCATACCTGAATCTTTTTTAATCATCACGTTTCCTGGACTCTAGGAGATCGTGGTATTATGCATTAATTATCACCATTTCACTATGTAATCCTGGAGAGACATGTGTCCCACTCACTTGTCAACCATTAATGCTGATTTGAACAGTTTCACTTCCAGAAAAACTTATAAAAGGCGCACTTCTTCCTCATTTCTCTTTTTTACGCTTTCCAAAAACCTTAAGCACTTAATCTTTTCATCTTCCTCCAAAAACAAACTCAGAACAAAACCCATATTTTCTTCAAACTTTCAACAACAATGGTTACTTCAAGCAAAGTTTCCAAAGAAACCACCAAAGCGGATAAGGTTTCTGTCAAATCCACGAATGTTCCAAAAAAGATCTCAGATCTTCCTCCCTTCGCTACGCTCCCTAGTCCAGTAATGAGAGGCAACCAACAATACATTCCTGAACTCAAGACTAAAGAACAACGGAAAATCTATGAATCCCAGGTACTTATTCCTGTTACTGTCTCTGGAAAAACTAATGATTTGCTTGAATCTTTTCCTGATTTAAATACTGACCCTAGCAAACTTAGAGATTTCTTCCCCTCTTACCACAAATGCAAACCCATAGGACAGTCCAAAAATCTTAGGGCTAACACTATTGAGGAACCTCAATCATCAACAAATGAACCTGTAGACCTTAGGTTCATGAATAATGGTTTTAGGGTTTTCTGTGCAACTCCTTCATTTAAAGATCTAACTGATTATATAAACTGGCTAAACAAAATAGAGAAATCCAAAGCTCAAACCTGGAAAGACATGGGAGTCTATGATTTAATCATGTTGTCGAAGGTAGGATTAGAGTATAGTTCATCCTTATTAGTATCTTCCTTATACTTATGGGATAACACCCACTACACTTTCTATCTTCCTTGTGGAATGGTTACCCCCACCCTCTTCGACGTAGTCGATATCGTAGGGCTAAAACTGACTGGACACACTTACGACCCAGAGATAGACTTTGAGGATTCCATTGCCTTATCCATTTCTAGGGATACTTATTCGACCGATATAGACCATTATCATGACAAGGACATCGAAACCGTCTTTGGCGTGGAACATATTACCTTCCTGGATTTATGGTTATCCCATTGCGTTTTCTACTCGAAGTCACTATAGGTCGCCAAGAAGTATCTTACTCTGGCGAACCAACTACACGCTGGTCACGAAGCGAAATGATCTTGGTGTAATACCTCAAAATTTGCCCCCCTCATTCATGCATTCATTTTTAGGTCATTTAACATTTCATATTGCATTTCATCATGTCAATCGGAATTAGATCCAAGAAGCTTGAATATCATCCAAGACACTTTGTGGGTCCTATCTGGGTGATCAGTCAACACAAGGGAATGGCTTGAGATACTTCCAACATGTTCAAATGGGGTCTATTCATCAGTCAAAATGTTAATCTTGAAGGAGCAAAAGTTTGTTCATAAGCTGTCATGCTCGCTAGGCGAGCAGAATGGGTCGCCTAGCGAGTCCCAAGAAAAGCCACCTGAATCACCTACGCTCAGAGGAATTTCTTAAACTGTCATGCTCGCTAGGCGAAGCCCACGCGTTTTGAAAAAAAATAATAATAAATAAATAAATAAATAAAATATAACAGAAAAATCTTGGACTTGGACCTCTCTCATTTGAGCCCACAAAGCCACGAAAATCAGGTTATAAATTCTATATAAAATTCAGTGGAAAAACCCTAGAGAGATTCTAACTAATTCAGAGCAACCTCCAGAGACTGAAGGGAACTCATCTGCAAAGAACCAATTCCCTCTCATATAAACCCTAAGATTGTTCTGCAAAGCCAACGGTGCAATTCAATTTCAATCGATCCTCCCCAATCAGGTATGCCCTATTTCCACTACTTTATACTTTCAACCTGAAATTTCTGAATGTATGAGGTATTATGGGTGAATTTGGAAGAGTGGGTATCGTTAGGTTTTGCATGTGGGCACATGTTTTAGTATGTATGTCATGCCTTGATGTGTGGATCCTTTCCCCCTGACTTTGAATTTTGATACCCTTTTGATGCATTTGTTTGACAAGAGGTTTAGGCCTCCTACCCTTGGTTGCTTTTTGTGAGCTTTTTGTGAACTTTAATGGCATGATTCATGTGATTCTCTGTTTGGTGCAACTCTTGATTGCACTCCATCTTGTTTCTCTAACCTGTTTGTTGAGTTTTTTTGTGAGGGCTCACATGACTCCTGAAAGGATAGCTTGCTTGGCATTCCACTTTATTTGTGGGATACCATTTGAAGATTTATTCCGATTACCTGTATTGACTTGCTTTCTTTGATGGTGCCAGCTCGAGAGATCTCTGGGTTTCTTATTTCTTTAGCTGTTATTACTTCGGATCTTTATCCGTGTGGTAGACCTCTTGATCCCTTTATCTTTCCCGCATTTTACCGCTTTCTTAGCTGGAAGACCTCGATAGGAGGTAATGTTTTCTTTTGTTTGTTTACTTTTGTGCCCAAAGACCTCCAAAAGGAGGCACCAGTGCTAAAGACCTCCACGAAGAGGCAATTGACGGATAAAAGGGATTAGTAATTAATCCCCCGTTATTCAGCGTGTCGTTCTTTATGCTCGCACTACATGCTGATGCTTCAGAACAAAAGCCCAAGATCTTTTGTCCGGTCAGTCAGTGGAGAGGGTTCCACCTTTCTGAATCCCCACTTTTTGTCATGAGCTCACCCTGTCCAGGGTTAAGAGCTATGAGGTCTTATCCTCATTACCCTTTTGATTTGCTCACCCTGACGTTCAATGTCAGTGGTTAAGAGCCCATTTGATTACCTATTCCATGGCTTGTTTGTCGAGGTTGATATGACCCCTCTTGACTAAAGCCCTACCCATGTAGGTTTGAGCCCCCTTGGTGGCATTTTACTTTATGCATGTTTGTTTTGTATGGTGTGATCGTCTCCCCATAGGATTGCTAGGCTTCGTATAGTCTCTCGTTTGCATGTCAATTAAGGTAGCACTGTTCCTTCGTCTAGGACTTCCTTTTTTGCATGAGCATTCCTAAAACCCAAACAAACTCATTGATTTTTCTTCTCCTAAGAACACGTTAACTCCTTCTACTACAGGCGAATAAGTCTCCAAAGGTCGAGCATCCGGTAGATTGCGTAGTAACATCGTTCATCTAAAAAACACAACCCTTAACCCGTAGTTAGCCGAACTACAGTTTGCTCTGATTCTCATTCCAGATGAGATACGTAGGCATAAGACGCGATGTCTTAGCGAGCACACTCCTCTTTAGCCCATAGGCGGCCGAGCTACGAAGACTCTGATTCTCATATCCAGATGGGATACGTATGCAGTGGATGCGATATCCGTGCGAGTCATTTTCTTTTGACCCCTCTTTTAGCAAATAGTACATTAGATAAACCCACACCCTTTAGACAAGAACAACAAAAGTGGATCTCGTAGAGTACTACAGATGCGTAGGGGTGCTAATACCTTCCCTTCATATAATCGACTCCCGAATCCAAGATTTGGTTGCGAGACCTTGTCTTTTCCTTTCCTTTTTCCAGGTTTACTTCGAGCGTTTCCTTTCCCTCCTTTGGGATAAATAACGCACGATGGCGACTCTTCTGTCATTTCTTTCTCGCCGGTTGTTTTTTTCGCATTCTCCTTTTTCAGGTTGCGACAGTTGGCGACTCTGCTGGGGAGCCTGGTTTCCCTGAGCGAGTCCCTCCTAGATTTTGTAGGTTGTTTGTTTATTGGGTGTTCATTCTTTTGTACAGTTATTTATTTTTCAGCATTTACCTGCTTCATTGCATTGTGTACATATCATTGATGTATCTATTGGCTCTGCTGTTGGTTTGTTTGTTTGTTGGGACGGGATGTTCTATGAGAGATAAGCCCATTACCCAGGCTTGAGTATACACACAGGTTTTAGAATGGATAGTCATGAGGCTTACGTGGCGTGTTGCTACGTTAAGTCGTTCATGAAGACCCACACCCAGACAAGGTTTCTTTTGGATATATTCTGTCCTATGGGTGTTCCATAACGACACGATGTTCCTCTAGAAATCGTCGACTCTGGTGACCATTTCCCGAGAACTCAGTCGAAGCCTCTCCTCCGAGACGCGTTTATGTTAGCTCTGGTGGGCGCATTCTCGCTGATCAATCCGAGGACCCCGAGACTGGGAACTTACTATTAGGATGTCCTGTTGAGGGGAGTCAATGGAGGTCTTTTATCCCGTAATAATGCCAAACCTTCAGTGGTAAATGTATTATTCGCGACTGAAGGGCTGAAGTTGACGAACTTCTGTTCTTAGAACCTACCAGTGAGGGGCGGGCTAAATTCAGGAAACCTTAACCTCCAACTAACCCAGTTTTCTGGAGCAGAGTTCTGATCTTGTATTACATTCTTCAGTGGGTTTCTCTTCAGACAGTGCAACCTGACAGATGTTCAAGCGGATCCAGCAATCCTGATTCCCATGTCACTGTATTGCATCACATCGTTTTGCATTCACATCATTGCGTCACATCATTGCATCACATCATTTTGCATTCATATCATTTAACACATGTTTATCTATTCCCAGGGGTTCATATCTTCTTCTTGATTCTAGTCGGGTTTTTCTTCTTACACTGTTTATCAAATGTGAGAATGGAATCAAGGGGGTAGAATACCCTTTGGAATCGATAAACATGTCATTGCATTTGCATATCCATCAGCATGTCTTGCATAACAGGTACCGCCGCAGTGTTCTCAGTTGTTTGGTGTTCCACTAGCAGGATAGCTGACTCAGGCATTCACCGGTATGGTACCCGCAGAAACCACCAGAGAGTAATGGAAAGCCTACAAGCAGAACTCGCCAAGATGAAGATTCGCATGAATCAGTTCATGGATGTGGTTCAAGGGGTGGCTCAGGGACATCAAGAGCTCAGGCAGATGATGCAGAGGAATCCCGCCACTACTCAACCAGAGACGTTGACAAATCCTCCAGCTGGAGAGGTTAACGGACCCAATGGACCGGGGCCTACCCCGATCCTACTTGTCAACTCCGGTCAACAACCCGTCCATGATGACCAGGAGGATCAGTTCCCCTTGCTTCAGGAAGACTTTGGTATGGGTCATGGTATGGACCATATGTTTCGAATACTGGAAGAGAGGTTGAAGGCAGTGGAAGGACAGAGTCCTCTGGGAGTAGACGTTGCTGACTTGGGATTGGTCTCAGGCGTGAGGGTGCCACCGAAATTCAAGGTCCCGATATTTGACAAATACAGTGGCAACTCTTGCCCGAAGACCCATGTGCAAGCCTACTTCCGTAAAATGGTTGCATACTCTGACGATGAAAAGTTGCTTGTGTACTTTTTCCAGAATAGCCTAGCTGAGGCACCCCTGGAATGGTATATGAGGCTGGACAGAGCCCACATCCGCTGCTGGAGGGATTTGGCTGAGGCTTTCGTGAAGCAGTATCATTATAATGCAGACATGGCTCCAGACAGAACTCAACTTCAGAATCTGTCTCTTAAAAGCAATGAGTGCTTCAGGGAATACACTCAACGTTGGAGGGAGACAGCTTCCCGTATTCAGCCTCCTATGTTGGAGAAGGAAATGGCTAACATGTTCATGAACACTCTGCCCGGACCTTATTTGGAGTGCCTGGTGGGTTGCAATGCCTCCAACTTTGCTGATGTAGTCTCTACCGGAGAGAGGGTGGAGAATTACCTGAAGACATACAAGACCCAGAGTGGAGGTGGATCTTCATCAGGGGTGAAGAAGTCGTTCATTCAGGGACAGAAGAGGAGAGAATGGGATGCAAGTGTCATATCTTCTTATCAGAACAGGGATAACTGGAGGAATAACTTTCAGAACTATCATCAGCATCCGTATGTTGCGGCTGTGACCATTCCAGCTGCAGCACCACTACAACAACAACAACCACAACGTCAGTAGCACCACTACAACAACAATAACCGGGTAACAGACCCGCCTATCAACAAAGGCAAAGGATGATGGACCGGCGTTTCGACACTCTTCCAATGTCGTACGCTCAGTTGCTTTCTAGTCTTCAACAATTACAACTTGTGCAGTTACGCACTCTGGCTCCTCCCGTTGGTAGACTTCCGATGGGTTACGACGCTAACGCTAGGTGTAGCTTCCACTCTGGGGCACCTGGTCACAATATTGAGAACTGCAAAGCTTTTAAGCACGTAGTTTAGGACCTCATAGATTCAAAGGCCATCGACCTTGCACCGGCTCCGAATGTCGTCAACAATCCCATGCCCCAGCATGGTGGTGCGAATGTTAATATGACGGAAGGGGAAACCAGACCCGTCAAAGATGTGTTGAAGCTGAAGACTCCGTTGTTGGATATCAAGGGCTACTTGTTGAAGGCTGATGTTTTCCCCGATTGTGGGAAGGTTTGTGTGGATTGTGCTACTCAGAGTGGAGGTTGTTTGAAGCTACAGCAGGGTATCCAGGTCTTGCTCAACAAAGGTATCCTCTAGGTTGAAGATTTGTCTGTCCAAGAGTCTGCGGAAGGGGTTGAGGAAGAAGTGTTTGAAGATTCTACTGATGAATTCGCAGATGTTGTTCCTACTGATTCTGTGATCCATGATGATGTTGTCGCTGATACTCCAAACATGGCGTTTGATTCTGATGTACTTGCTGAACTTGATTCCGATGTTTCGGATGTGTGTACTTTAGCACCTCAGACTCGTCAGGGGCTGATTACTTTCTCCAGTGCTGGTATCATTCAGTATGGCCAGGTCTCTGCGGTCAACGATGAAGATGGGGATAGCGATTACGACATCGATAACTAGGTGCGTCTGAGGATCCCTGGTGAAGTCATCAACAATTGGTCTTCTGAGGAGATTGTCCAAGTCACTTTTCTGAAGGAGTAATTTTCTTTGTTTATTCATGCATATCCAAGTCTTACGTTCCGCCCAGGGCGTAATGACTCATTGTAGGGCTCATCTATGCGAATACCTGCATTTTTTGTCATCAATAAGGGACGTCTTTTTGCATTCAAATATTTCGTTCACTGTCTTTCTATCTTTGCAGTTTTCAAAAATCAAAAAAATATTTGGCAATGTTTTGTTTAGTCTTTACTCTTTGTTCACACTCATAAGCATAGACCATCACTCATGCAGATGCACATCACCGGATCCTATTGATAAAGGTTCTGCTATGGCTCGCTTCGACTTTGAAAATCCAATCTTTCAAGCTGAAGAAGAGGGTGATGAAGACTGTGAACTCCTTGAAGAACTTACCAGGTTATTAAAACAGGAGGAAAGGGTCATTCAACCGCATCAAGAGTCTGTTGAAGTGATTAATCTCGGCACCGAGGATGCCCAGAGAGAAATCAAGATAAGGGTTGCTTTGGAAGATAATGTGAAGAAAGGGCTGATTGAATTGCTGCAAGAGTATGTTGACATCTTCGCCTGGTCTTATCAGGACATGCCCGGGCTTGACACGGACATCGTGGTACACCGTTTGCCTCTCAAAGAAGTTTGTCCTCCGGTCAAGCAGAAGCTCAGAAGAACGAGACCAGAGATGGCTGTCAAGATAAAGGAAGAAGTGCCAAAAACAGTTGGATGCAGGGTTTCTAGCAGTCACAAATTATCCGCCATGGGTTGCAAATATCGTTCCAGTACCTAAGAAGGATGGAAAGGTACGGATGTGTGTTGACTACTGGGATCTGAACAGAGCTAGTTCTAAAGATGATTTCCCATTACCTCACATCGATGTTTTGGTGGATAAAACGGCTCAGTTCTCGGTATTCTCCTTCATGGATGGCTTTTCTGGCTATAATCAAATTAAGATGGCACCAGAAGACATGATCGCGACTTTATAAGTCTATTGGGGTACTAACTGCAAGTGCACAGTTCTATCGCGTAGTTTTAAAAGATATCGATCCCACAGGGACTTATGAATCGATATACCGTTTTCTAAGGTTACTTCGTAAAGCTAAGGCGGATGATACTTTGATGATTTGGGGGAGAAGTAAAACTAAAATTGGATCTAATTTAAATATCAATTAAGCGGATATCGGTATGTAGTTCGTCGTAATTAGGGAATCAAATCTTCGTTGGTTTCTTGGTTTTAAAATAAATCTTTTCAGTAGACACTATTGATTAAAAGTCTTATCTCAAACTCTCGCTCTGTTGAATAGACTATGACTTTATATTAACGTAGCTGTCACTTATTAGTTAAGTCCAAAATCACTTTTTGAAAACAACAGAATCTATAGAAACTCTTTTCATTAAAATAATAACCGTTTAAACACTTTCGTCTCAAACTCTCGCTCTATTGACTTAGATTATATAATTAAACTTAAATGCTTAACTCTCGTCCTCACATTTAACCTTTAAAAATACTTTTTGAAAAAGATTAGAATTTAATTAACTCTAAAAATTGCTTTCGCCCTGATTTAGAATTAATGTCCAATTTACACTGTCCAGTTAAAAACTCAAACCGTCGTTCTATTGATTTTAACTTCTTTATGTCTTTTACTCTCGTACAAAAACCTTGGTATTAACTCTGTAAATTGAGACCATAAAAAGAGTGACTTTATTTTTAAATACAATTATACCAACTTAGTTTTGATTCCTTCATTCTGCTTACTTTACATACCGATATCTAAATTAATTAGCCGGACATGCTAAACAGGTCTAAACAATTATCATGCTTAAATAAAACCATATCAGGCAAACAATATAAATAAACAGCAATGCAGAGTATATATAATTAATAGGAATCTTGAACACTCCACCACAGACCGGTTGGATTTGTTCTTGCACTCTTCAATCGGACAGGAAAATAAAAGCAAAGGGATAAAAATACTATGATCTAACGTAAGGTTAGATCCAGTAAAAGATACACAATAGTCTCCGGTGTAGAAACTATTGTGTGAAAAATTAATTAAGTGCTCTGAAAATTGACTAGAAAAGAAAAGGAAATAAAAATTGCTAATAATAGAAAGTTGTAGAAAATTAGTGCTGTAAATGCTTGCACGGCGGAAAGGGAAGCGAGATTCAGGGTTGGATCTTTGGTTCTATTTATATTAGTCCCTTTTGTAACCGTTTTCCCAAAATGCCTTCAGTAAGTAAGCTTCACGTTTCAACGAGTCAAGCGGAAGAATAGCTTCAACGTGCCTCTGTTACGCGTCAAAAGCCAAAAATATAGGAGTGGGGTGTGACGTTCGTCACACCATGTGTTACGCTCGTAACACAAAGTAGCAGGGCGTGACGCTCGTCACACCTTGTGTGGCGGTCGTCACAGCTTCAGCGCTCCTGGCTTGTAATTTTGGGCTGGGCTTTAGTGGAATTTGCTTTCATCCTCTTTTTCACCCCCATTTTCTTCCTTTTTCACTTATGCTTCAAATAAGTTACCTGAGACAAATAGAAGGGAAAATACCACGTAATATCGAATAATATGAAATAAATTGAAACAAATAATAATATAATTTAATTAAATCGAGTCAAAAATGTGATATTATTTCATGTTATCAAACTCCCCCATACTTAGACCTTTGTTTGTCCTCAAGTAAGATACAGTATAGAAATCGTTTTAAAAATTTGGCCAGATGAAATTTCAAAACACACATCAATTCGTACTAGGTTGCATGTAAACCTTGTTTAGAAGTAACCTGAGTTTAATCTTGACATCAACAACTACCGTCACAACTTCAGATAACCCCACCTTATGCAAACCAGTTCGAGTAATGCTATTATAGCTATCCTAGTTCCTTTACTCTTATTTCACCCGTTTTCATTCTAGCGAAATCACATTAAGCCCTTTATCTTTTCGCGCACATAGTGGAGTAACCGGTTAGTGATTCTGAACCCCTTTTTAGCTTGAAGTTCTGGTACATAAGTTGGATAACTTCGTTATTTAGTCCATTGCAGATTGTGGGGGATCGGACCGTAGTCCGCCCTACCAAGTTCAGCACCAGATACCTGCTGAACCAACTCATAATGGATCTTTCGTACTATGCTTTTGTATGATCTGCAACCTTTAGATTAAATGATCTGGTAAGGATCACCTAACTTAATTAGTGCATTTCCTGATATATATATTATATATATATATATATATATATATATATATATATTTTGTTATTTTGGGAATCATTCACTTATATTCATCGGCTCTCCACGTAGTTTGCTATTAAGATGGTGCTGACTTCTTGTATAAACTACTCGGGGTTACTATAAAACTAAAAGTTCAAGGGATTGGTATAATAGGTACTTTTCTGATCCAACATGTTGAGGTTTGTTTAGAGCGTTGGTATGGTAATAATTTTGTCTTGATTTCACTCAAGTTTGATAAAATAAGCAACCTTTATATTTATTGAGTGTGTTGAATTTTTGTTATGGCTCAAGTAAATTGAGGGGAATAAATAATAAGAATTTTTCACACTAGAGACTTAACTTAAAATAAATATATATTATAATAATTTTTTTTTTCATAATAAGAAAGGGAAATAACAATGAAAGGGAAAATAACATACTTGAAAAGGGAAGGTTGAAAGAACAAGGTTTTCCCCCCCACACTTAAATGAAACATTGTCCCCAATGTTTCAAAGAAAACAAAAGAAATAGAAAAAGAAAAAGAAACTAAAGTCAATGCTGCCTGTCGCCTCTTGTTCTTGGACCTGGTGATCGTTGACGTACTCCTAAGTCGTCAAACCTGCTGAGCAACTTAGTGAACCGCTGGCCGGTTATTGCATTCCTCGCTTCCTGTTGTTGTTGCATCTGGCGCATTAGTTGCATTTAGGGGTGTTCAAAACCAAACCAACCCAATAGAAAACCGCAAACCAAACCAAACCAAACCGAAACCGCAAAAAACCGCATTTGGTTCGGATTCGTTTGGGTCATTTTTTAATAAAACCGCACGGTTTGGTTTGGTTTGCGGTTTGTATTTTGAAAACCGAATTAAACCAAACCAAACCGCATTATGTTACAACCCAAATTTTACTTATCCCACATCCAACAAAAACATCAAACCTAGTATGCCTTAACCTTACAATTACAAACAACATCAAACCTAGTATGCCTTAAGCTTACAATTACAAACGATTTTCTCTTACTCACGCTTAGGGTTTCAATTTCAACCTTCTTAAATCTCTCATAGTAGTATCACACATTCTTCTTGTCTTTTTTTCCATGTAGGTTTCGCTTATTCTACTCTAATAAGTCATCTCTTATGTTATTTCTTTTTCATCTTTTATGTTACTATTTTCTCTTTTAATTATATTTTTATCGCACCTTTCTTCTCAATCTCGCATCTCTTATGTTCTTTTTTTCATCTTCTCTAATCTCACATCTCATACGTTTTTTATGTTTTATTATAATGTCTTCGATATTATTTTATGCTACTATTTATATATGTTTTTTATTCCACTTTTGTCTAATCTAATTTTTTTTGTATATTGAATGAAACATTTTTTGTCTAAATATGATGAGTTTTGATGTTATTTAGTCATGTATGAATGACTAAATACAAAGTTATGCATATCTCTATAGGTGTATGTATGACACAATAAAAATATTATAAAAAACCGAACCAACCGAACCAACCCAAACCGCTTTGGTTTGGTTTGGTTTGGTTTTATTTCTAAAAGTCAACCGAACCAAACCAAACCGCATGCCTTTTTCTCTTGCGGTTCGGATGATTTTTATCACCAAAACCGCCCAAACCGCACCGCGAACACCCCTAGTTGCATTACTTCGTTGTTATGCACTTGCATGGCATCAAGCCATTGGGTTTGATGTTCAATAGCGTCCATGATGTCTTCATTAGTTGTTGGCCTTCTTCTTCGATGGCGTCGGGAGGATGTAGCATTATCGGAAGGGTTGAGCGGGATTGATTGTTGCTCAGGACCTTGATCACCTTGCTCCATTTCTTCAAACTCGTCTGGAGGCGAGTTTGAGTGTGTAGGCTCGGTAGCTTCGGGAGCATTCAGATCGTAGATGAAGCGGTTGGGGTTGGTGACATCTGTGAGGGCAATGTTGGGTAAAACAACTCTTGGGACTTTTTGGTTGTTTACCATAAGATAGTATCTTCCGCCTACCCTGTTTTTGATTAGGCGGCTGGACCGACAATAGCTTATATCCATAAATAGGGGTGGCAGAGATTGTAAATTTTGGAGTCGGTCCCCTAGATTTAAACCAAGTGCTATTGTGGTTATTAATCCTCCAATCACAAAAGGTTGACGGCCTCTAGCACATAGGGTGCGGATATGATGAAATAAGAAAGAAGCAGCGTTTACCTTTGTATCCAATTCAAAGACGCAGTGGAGGAAGAATAATTCCTTGGCGTTGACTTTGTTGTTGTTCGGTCTTCCAAAAACTGTGTTTTGCAGGATGCGGATAAAATACCGGATGGTTGGGTTATGTATATGCGAAGCAAGTAGTACATCCCAGTTGTTGGTTTCCACACCGGATATTTTCTAAAGAGGTCGAAGGCGTTTATGTGCCACTGGGAGTTCGGAGGGATTCTTGGGTGGACTCGGTCTCCTACAGGGAAGTGTAGCATGACACTCAATTGGTTCTGGGATAGTGAGTATTCGGTGTTGAACATGCGGAAGGTTGCGGTGCCGGTTAAGTACTCGTCTTCACCGGTAGGAGTGTTGTACGAATAAGAACTTAAAAATTCTAAGGTGAGAGATGGGTAGGTAGGTTGATTGTGTGTGCATAGAAAGGTTAAATCAGCAAGGCGGAGCATCCATTGTATACCTTGAAGTAATCCTAATTCTTGTAAACAATTTAAATCAGGATACCTGGTAGATACGACACCTCGCTGTTGGAAACGCTCGAACTGCTTCCTTTGATAATTATCATCTTCGGATCGGAAGATGATATTTCCGAATTGTTGGTTTCCCGCCATACTGATAAGTGGGTTGAAAGGAGGAGAAGGGATGAAAAAGGATTTTGATAGAGTGGTTTGTTGGAATGATGTAGAAAGAAAGGTATGGTGGGTATTTATAGGAAAAGTTTTGGAAGTTGGAAAGGGAGTGGGTGAAAAATAAATAAATGTGGTTTAATGTGAGTAAATGGGTAAGTGAATGGGGAAGGTAAAAAGTGGGGTGGTGTAACGGTCGTGTCTGTCATACGGTGAACTGACTTCGTGTGTTTTTGCTTTGGAAAGCAAATGTCGCGGTTAGCAAGAGTCGCCACCGACTTTTCTTTTATCCCATAAGGAAAGGTGGAAAAGAACAGGAAAGACCTTAATTAGATTTTGGGTTCGGGAGGTATATTATACAAAGGGAAGGTGTTAGCACCCTTTGTATCCATGGTTATCCATGGGCTCTTAATTGCTTGATCACTTATGTTTGTCTGAAAAAAAGTGTTTGTGAATTGCTTAAAAAATGTTTTGAAAAGAGAGTTTAACTTTGTAATGATTCTTGTACGAATGTATACAAAGTATTTATCTCGTTTAATTTTGAAAGCGGTTTAGAAAAATATAACTTGGCAATGATTCTAGTACGAATGTATACCAAATGGTGATTTTCTAGTATTTGCAAAGTGTGAGGTATGAAAAATGTTTTAGGTTGTGAGCCAGCAATTAAGAGTTATACCTACCCAAGGTCTTTATGGGCATTTCCTATCGTTATGAGGGTAAAACTATCCTTACTATTGAGAAGTAAGTAGTTTTATCCTTTGGATGTAAAAGGGTCATCGTAGGGTCATCGATTGGTCATGGAAGGCAACATTTGTAAGGATACCTTAGCATTCGAAGGGACGATCATCATTTAACCGTAGGCTACAACGACGGGTTATCGAGGGACATAATCATATATTCGCAGGCAACATCCGAGGGACAATGATTTATTTTATAGGGACATGATGATTTAATCGAAGGGTCTTTGCTAAGTGTATCCCCACATTCGCGGAACATGACCATAATACCGTAATATCGTAAGGCAACAAAGAGAGGTCCAAGATCACATATTCATGTAAGACCCCAATTTTGGCCCTAAGATCCCTCATGGCCCATATCATATCATATCATGGCCTCAAGGATCATTGCATGCCCTAGTTTCCCTCCTAGTGGGTGGGTTGCCTTGTGAGTGTGGTTCTTGATCACCAAGCATGTTTTGCATTTGTATATCTTTGCTTTTCATATGTTTGCTAACCAAAAGTACAAAAATATTGTCATCTAACCATGTTACTTGCAGATGAAGCCAATTAGGTCAAAATCAGTCAAAGTCAGTCATTGCAGTGGATGGTGGCCATTCTTGCAGAATTTGGGCACCATGATCAATAATCAAGAGTTCATATATGTTGTGATATCATTTGGAATCAAGATCTCAAGGAATTAGGGTTTGGAATTCATCAGAAGATGGTTCAATCAAGCAAAACCCTAGAAAGTCAACCTTTGGTCAACTGTGCATTTAATCAGTGATTTGATGATGGGAATTGGTTTGAGAGGTCTCATTCATGTCCATATAAGCCTCATATATCATGTCAAGCATCATCAATGAAGAATTTGAAGTCAGACAAGAATTTTCCCAAAATAGAAAGTTGACCTGTAATTGGAATTTGCCAAAAATGGAAACTTCTTGATCCTAAACTTACATCATGATCCAAGCTTCAAATGAATTTTTGCCCAACATGAAAGTTGAAGATCTTGTTCTCCCATTTCCAAAACGTCCAAGAACACTCAATTCCCATGTATGGTTGGCAAGTTATGATCAAATCATTTTCAAAAAATTTTGAACTTCAAAAGGCCATATCTCTCAAACCATTTGGCCAATTTGGGTGGGGTTTTTTGCAACAAGTCACATTTGATCCCCTCTTTCCAAAAATGTCATCATCATGCACCAAAACATTACAAATCAAAATGGCCTTTTTGAACTTGCATGATTTATTTTCAAGTGAGGGTGAAAAGTGAATTTTCCAAATAACCATTTCCAATCCATTTTGCCATTTGAATAAGGTCTGGAATGATATTTGAAACATGTTTGAAGGCCCAATTCGAGCTGCAGCCTCATGCACCATGCACTTAAGTGAAAAGTGACCAAATTAGCAAAAACATGTTAAATTAGCAATTCCAATTAACACATCACTTAATCATGCTTACAGATGTTAAACAGTATACATATAGCTCATTTTCATTCTGAAGAAAACCCTAGCAGCCACACATTCTAACAGAAAAACTCTTGTGCTCTCAAATCACCATTTTTCCTTCATTTGATTATTCTGCTAAAAACTCCAAAGAGCTCGAGTTTTGGTCCTTTGTTCCTTGGTCTACCAACATCTTTGGACCATTTGCTAGCCTCGAATCTTAACTGTAACAACATTTTCATGGACTGTTCTTCCAAGCTCCATCCATGGCAAATGTCGAGCTGAGCTATTACAAACATTCCTGAGCCACATTACCTTACTCATTCATCATTTGAAGCCTGAAGCAACAACTGTTCTTGCCATTTGGAGCCAAATCATCACTGTAGCTCAACTGCCCTCCAACTTTGGTCAGTTTTCGAGTCTCTCATTTCCCTAAATCATGCCATGCTTTAGTTAGATTATGTTTTGCTGGTCACAATGAACTTTAAATCACTAAAAATGGTTGAGTGATGAGTGAGTAATCTGGTTTTAAAGTTTCATGTTCAAGTGAGTTTTTGTTTGATGCTTGCTGAATAGTTTGATTCAATGAAAATGATGCTTGGATTCACGATGTGTGTTGCCTGCTGATTAGAATGGTGTGTTAGTTTTCCATTTATGGGCACATTTGTTTTTCACGATTGGTGAATAAGATGATGATATACACTGTTGCTAAAACCCTAAAAATTTGCCCAGAACCATGAAATCGCGTTTGGTTGTTGCTATTTGTGTTATTTGCATGGAGTTCTACTGTTTGATTGCCATAAGCGTATTGTTGCTTGCCACGCCCAGAATTGATGCGCACCGTTTTACTTAAAGTTCCCATTATTTACAAAATTGCCATCGTGCCCAATTAATCCATTATTTCATGTTTTTGTTTCAATATTTATTTCACTTTGATGCACAATCTTACAAAAATCATATCTCATCCATTTTTGATCCAAATTTCATGAAAATTTTTGCATTGTGCTCTGCTTGATCTCTACTTATTTATCATGATTTTTCCTGATTTTTTGGATAAGTGGATTTTTAATGGTATTAGGATTTGTAACATGTATCCATTTCTTATACCTTTTACCAAAACATTTGTGAAATGATGATGCATTATCCAATGGCCTTTAAATTTTTTATGCACAAACTAGACACATTCATGGTGATTTTGGTATAGAGTTTGTGAATTTATCTTATCTGGTTTGTGAGTTATGATTTTTTGAATTAGGGTGTGACAATTTGTGTCACACCATTGATGTGCAACTTCATGATTTTCAATACCATGCTTCTTGACCTCAAAATGGATTGAATTTTTGCATGAATGTACTTGAGTATGTCTAGTTTACATGTGAGTTTTTGTGGATTTATTTGTGGCATTTTCCAATTGATTGAGATTTTTCTCCCCTGTTTGGTCATATGTTGACTTTTTGTAACACTCCATGCCATATCATTTGTGAAATTCTCATACTTTATTAGATGGACATGAAATTTGGTATGTGATTACTAGACATCTTAAGCTTTGCCATGGTGTTGATCCCATTCATTTCTCATATGTTATCACTGATTTATGAATTTTTGAAGTTGATGCATGTTTGGTTGACTTCTTTGAGCATGTTTGAAATTGTTTTGACTTTCTGATTTTCATTGACTATCTTCCCATGATCCAATTGAGCTGAAATTTTATATGCATGTCATGTTATGGATTATGATTGATCATGAATTATTTGATGATTTTTGGAATTGTTTATGGTTGGTTTTGAGTTAAGTCTTGCTGTTGACTTCTATGAGCTTTCATTTGCCATGCTTTGACTTCTTTTGCTTATGAAATGATAATGATGCATGATATGAACATGAAACCAATTGAGATTGCTTCTTAAATGTTTGAATTTGATTTTGATTGGATATCACTTTCTGTTTTGACTTTCTCATCCTCTTTTGACCCTAGGCTTGTCCTAGTGGTCTTATTGCTTATGATTGAGTTCATGTTTTCAGGTTGAGAAGCAATTGTCTCAAAGAAACTTATACAAGTTGAATGAGTTTTATTTGATTATCATGAGCTAACCTCTTTGTTTTGTAGGTTGCTTGGCTCATATGCCTTGAGACTTGTGCATTGCACATTTGTCTATTTGTTTTGACTGTTGATTCCTACCTCCTTTTGCTTTAACTTTTGAACTGTGTACTGATTCTGTTTGACTATTTCAGGTACCATTAGTTGCTTAGTTCTTTGAACTTGCTTTGCTTTGCTATTATAGCAATTTGCATTGAGGTATAATCCCTTTTCTTCATGTAGTCTGGAAGACCTGGCCTGTTATTTGGCCAGGCAACTGTCTGAAGTCCTCCTTAAGAGGCAATGCTTGTGTGTGTTTACTTTTGTCCCAAGCAGGAAAAGTCCTTCAAATAAGGCAATTGGTAGAATCCAAGAGATAAGCAACCTATCTCCTACTATTCTGTGAGTCTTCTCCTTGCTCCCATTACATGGTTGTAGCATTGAGATCCCAGCCCAAGATCTATAGAGTCTTATCTGTGGAGAGAGTTCCTACTTTCTGAACTCCCACACCTTCTGATATTCAATGCTCTCCCTGATCAGGGATAAGAGCAATGAGGCACACCCCTCATATCCTTTCATCTGCTTCACCTTAGCCCTTCAATGGCAAGGTTAAGAGCACCATTAACCCTATTCCAGTTGGCTTTAATGCCTAACCCTTCTGTATGAGCCTCATTGTTTGGTTATAGTGTGTGCTGAATGCTTTCATTGATTGATTGTTGTTTCATATGCACATGTTTGCTTGTATGCTCTATGCATTTATCATCATCAATTGCTCATTATTGCATGATCATCTCATTTGTCTTTGTGACATTATATCATTGTTGATTTCCCCATTGAGAACAATTGTAAGACCATTCCTTTGGCCATTGTTTCTATGATATGGAAGTGAGTTGTAAGACCATTTCATTGGCTACTCATCTCATCTTTACTTGATGCATTTGTTTGTTGTATGTGAGGATGCAATTATAAGTCCCTGTGATGTGGCATTTGTATTCCCAGGACCATACTGTGGAGGTTAGAGTAAGCCCAGATAAATTGGCATCTGACATCCATGTTTTGCTTCTGTTTGTTTATGTGAGGATGCAATTATAAGTCCCTGTAAGTTGGCATTTGCTTTCCTGTGATCATAAGTTGCTTTGTTTGATTGTATGTGAGGATACAATTGTAAGTCCGTGTAATTTGGCATTTGTATTCCTATGATCATATGTTGGAGATTAGAGTAAGCCCAGATAGATTGGCATCTGACATCCCAATGTTTCCTTTGTTGGAGATTGGTATAAGTCCAGACAGATTGGCATCCGGTATCCACTTTCTTTCATTTTTCTTTGTTAAGGAGATTAGTGTAAGTCCATTGAGTGGCCTCTGATATCCATTTTCTGTCTTAGGAGACTGGTGTAAATCCATTTATTGGTATCCGGTATCCGCTTTTTGCTTGTGAGATTGGAGTAAGACCATTGAGTGGCATCCGGTATCATTTGTTTGTTTGTTTGGTTATTGCTTATTGCCCATTCCAAAGGACACACTTGAATCATCTTCTATATGATCTCAAGAGGTGAACTTTCTGAGAAGTTTTACAATTCATCTTCATCCATTCATCCCCATTATGTCCTAAACTTTTTCACACTTTACTTTCAAACTTGAGATAGATATTGTGCAAACATCTTCATGTTTTCAAATTAAAAACCTGGACCCAAGTCCTTGACTTTTTTCAAACTCCATTTCATAATACTTCTTTAAATTAATCTTAATCATACTTTGACCTACTTTCATGAATACTCACAATCAATTAACTTCACCCATTCAATGTTTTTGTGGCTTTGTCCATTCTTGTTAAGTTTTCATACATGAGCTATAGGTTTGATTTATCTTAGTTGGTTGATGTCAATCTCACCTATTTGTCCTTAGTTGATTGAATTGTAAGTCTTCCTTGCTTATTATAGGGTTAACCCCTCACTAGCAAGTTGAAGCTGTTCTCACATGGTGGACCTGTTGTTTGTATAAGGTTGAGTTTTCTCCCGTGGATAACGTAAGACCTTAGGGCTTGTGTTTAAAATTGAATCCACTAACTTTTGGAAGTTTTTAGCCGAACTACGGCGTTTTGATCCTTACCTTTGATGGATGGTACGTAGGCAGCGGGTTCATCCGTTCAAACCCAATAAAAATTGTATATTCTTTTCTCATCATCCCAATCATGTTTGCACAATATTTATGTCAAAAAAAAACAAATAACAATTTTATACAACAAGTGTGAAAAGGGCTCCCTAGGAGTACCTAGGACGTAGTGGGTGCCTAACACCTTCCCATTGCGTAATTTACCCCTTACCCAGACTCTCTGATCTTTTTATTAGTTTTCTACGTGTAAAACTTCTTAGGATTTTGTTCGCTTTTTAGCCAATCCTTTGGATAAATAAAAGTACGGTGGCAACTCGAAAAATCATTGTATACCTTGCTTATGATTTAATCAATAGATCATATGGCGACGAATACACCGCTACAATTCAAAGGTAATATTTTATAATCAATTAGGTAGTTGTAATCAATTAGGTAATTAGGTCCATATTATAATCAATTAAGTAATTAGGAGGAATCTCCACATTAAAATCAATTAAGTAATTAGGATGAATCCCCACAAGGGTATCCCACAAATAAAGTGGAATACCTAGCAAGCTACCCTTTCCGGGAGTATGTGAACCCTTACAAAATTCAGCAAACAGGTCAGAATACCAAATCAGGGTGCAATCGAGAATTACACCACAAAAGAAATCACAACAGTAATAGGGTCAGGTAAACAATGCGTGGCTATGATAAAACATGTCAGATGAGCAAAAATCAGAACAGAAAAGTCAGCGACTGTCACGTTCGCTCCTGCCTCGCCTAGCGAAGGCTTAGCGAATGCTCGCTACATGCTCGCTTAGCGATATGCTAGCGAGCGACTGCGGGTTCTGGTTTTGATAACAATACAATTTCAGCAAGCTTCACACCCTATGGCATCCATTACCGAGATTACATGGTTAAACATCCAAGATATTCATACATACTTAAATTCACATGCAAAACTTAAGATACTTTTACAAATTCAATCATAATGCCATATGCAAATTAAGAACATAAAGCGGTAATAGTAATGCAAACCTGTTTGCAATTGAATTGCAACCTTGAATTGGCAAGTCGGATTGAGTTGGGCTGAGGTAACCTTGGTGCAGATGAGTTTCCTTCAGGGTTCCTTTAGGGTTGCTCTGAACTCTCTGGGTTAGCCTCCAAGGTTTGCTGTGTTGCTTCTGTTAGGGTTTCTTTGCTAGGGTTTCTGTCCGTCTCCCTCTCTCTCTTTTTCTGAATGAAGCTCTGCTATTTATAACAATCTTTGTGACCTGATGGGCTCGGAATGAAGCCCAGAATTTTCTGGTCTTCGCAAGCTTCGCTAGGCGAGTGGCGTGGCGAAGGGTTCGCTAGGCGAAGGAGTTGCTCGCCTAGCGAGCATGCCAGTTTGGGCCATTTTCTGGATTTGGCCATCTGTGAGCTGGGTCTTTGTTCCTTTAAGATCAATGCTTAAGAAAATAAGTTTGAGTGCCTTAAAAAATGCCTTGTAACATTAACGGGCAAATTTTGGGGTGCAACAGCTGCCCCTGTTCAATTTTCTGAAACCTGAGGAGTTAGATTGGCCTGTGTGCCATTCGTGACTTGGAAGGTTGAAGGGGATTGAACACAAAAGCCCAAAAATTTGCACTTGTTAATCAAAGGTTATTCCTGATGGAGATGGGCTTAAAGATGCCATCCAGGAAGTTTGATGATGAAAGATCAGAATGGGTCATACACTGCTGGGGATGAAGGATCAGAATGGATCATACACTAAATCGTATCTGAGTAGCAGAACGAGTTATCCATTAGGCGGGTGACTTCGCTGGGGATGAAAGATCAGAATGGATCATACGCTAGATCGTATCTGAGTTGCAGAATAAGCCGTACGTTAGGCTGTATCTGACGAAGGTAGGATCAGAATGGATCGTACGCTAGATCGTATCTGAGTTGAAGATCCAAATGGGTCGTACGTTAGACTGTATTGGAGTTGCAGAATGAGCCGTACTTTAGGCTGTATCTGAAAAAGGGGTCAGAATGGATCGTACGTTAGATCGCATCTGAGTTGAAGATCCAAATGGGTCGTACGTTAGACCGTATTGGAGTTGCAGAATGAGCCGCACGTTAGGCTGTATCTGAAGAAGAAAGTAGTCGTACGCTAGACTGTACCCCGGAATGTACCGTATGCTAGGCAGTATCTGAGGATTTGAAGATCCAAATGGGTCGTACGTTAGACCGTATTGGAGTTGTTGAAGGTCAGAATGGATCGTACGTTAGATCGTATCTGAGTTGAAGGAGTCATCTGTTGAGCTGAGTCAAAATGAACCGTACGCTAGGCTATATCTGATAGTATTTGTATATGTTGTATTTGCAATGAATATCTGGGGTGGGCTTAAAGATGCCACCATTGGGAGGATATCAGAGTGCTTGTCAGAATGGATGTTCATATGGATTGTATATGAGAGATGTAGTTGAATCTTGAATGTAATTGATAAAGATGTCCGTCTGAATGGACCTTTGTTTTGACTGTACCAGGAGGATAATTAACCTGAAAAATAAAGTTAGCTTCATGCTATGTCATGATGCATGAGATGTTTTATGCTTTCGGAAATAAATGCGAATGTTGTATGCATGCGTATACTATGAAATAATGTAATGAATGAACTATGCATGAGGAGTTTTTCCAAGGGAAAATAAATCCCAATATTCTGGTTGGAGACATTTGTATTGATGACCCTTTCTTAGCTGGGGATACTTGATTTTTGTCTGATGGTGGAAACACTCAACAGGGTCTGGCTGGGGACAGAAGAGATGACCAGTCTGTCTGGTGATGCCAACCTCTTCTGGGAAATAGCTGTTTTTGTTGGGGAATGGAGTTAGCAACCGGACTCATTGGAACGCATGGTTAGACCTTCTCCTCGATCCTGAAGTCTTATGTAATTGCTATTTCCGTTTTATGCATGTATTTTTGATAAACATCGATCATATTCAAATGCATATACCAATTCAATCTAAATCAATGGACGTTTACGCAAACAAAACAGAGAAAGCAAAACAAAAGCATCTTTTTTGGAAATGAAATTGTATTGATTTTGAAAGAGGGCCTATAAACAGGCAATTTGTGTACAAGGAGACAGAAATCCTAGTAAGAGGAAATCCTCGAGACAACAAAGAAAAGCTATGAAGAAAAAGTCCTATTGTTTTAATTCTGCCACTGTCATTATGTCTTCAAGCATCTCATCTCCTACCGTCAAATTAGAAGTGATTGGCTTGTTCAGTCCTTTGAACTTGGATGAAGCTGTCTGAGAACGGGACATAGTCATACGCTTTTAATCCCTAATTTTTGCCTGGACTGCCTTTTCAGGTTTTCAGTCCACCAGGATACCCTTTTTTGCCCAAGCCGCCTTTTCAGGTTTTCGACTTGCCGGGTGTACATTTTTATATGTTTATCCCTAATTTTTGCCCGAACCCTTTTGGTTCGCTGGGATGCCCTTACTTTTGCCTAAGTACGTCGACCTAGCGGGTCTCTTTTATGCGTAGTATTTTTTTGACTATGTCTGCGTTCACGGGATGTGGGAAGTCTTCGCCATCCATTGTAGCAAGTATCATGGCTCCACCAGAGAATACCTTCTTAACTACAAATGGCCCTTCGTATGTGGGAGTCCATTTGCCTCTGGGATCACTTTGTGGTAGAATGATACGCTTGATCACCAAGTCGCCGATTTGATACACCTGTCTTTTGACCTTTTTGTTGAATGCCTGGGTCGTGCGCTTCTGATATATCTGCCCATGACAAACAGCCGCGAGTCTCTTTCCATCAATCCAATTGATCTGATCGAGTCGAGTTTGAATCCATTCATCCTCGTCTAAACCTGCCTCTTTCATAATTCTTAGAGAGGGAATCTGAACTTCCACTGGTAAGACGGCTTCCATTCCGTAGACTAAAGAGAATGGAGTTGCCCCTGTCGAAGTGCGTACTGAAGTGCGATAACCATGAAGAGCAACGGTAGCATCTCATGCCAGTCTTTGTATGTTACTGTCATCTTTTGTATAATCTTCTTAATATTCTTATTAGCAGCTTCTACGGCGCCATTCATCTTTGGCCTGTACGGAGAAGAGTTATGGTGTTTTATCTTGAACTGCGTGCAGAGTTCAGTAATCATCTTGTTGTTCAAATTGGAGAGAGCAGGTTTTCCAAATGTATATTTGATAAGATCCATCTTAGAAATCAATAAAGTGGTATGATTCAACATATACTGTCTTAGTCGGCGAGCAGCCCAAGCCAAAGCACAACAAGCTTTCTCGAGCTGTGAGTATCTTGTTTCATAGTCGGTACCTTTTGCTAAGGTAGTATATTGCATGCTCTTTTCGACCAGACTCGTCATGTTGCCCCAACACACACCCTATTGAATTTTCTAACACGGTCAAATACATGATTAGAGGCCTTCCTTCAACTGGTGGCATCGGATTTATGGGTTCTTGGAGATGCTTCTTGATTTTGACATTCATCATTCCATATCATCTCTTGATTTTTCCAGCGAAAACCTCTACATAGTCACGTAACATCCGACTCAATTTTTCTTTGACACTGTTTTCCAAGCCTGCTCCTTTCTTGTCTACTTCAGTACCCAGATTCACAGTTTCAATTGATTATTCCTGCGGCTGTATGGCCTTTTCTTCTTGCAGTAATAGTCTGGAAAGTTCTCAGGGACTTCACAATCTTCCTCACTTCCATCCTCGGCTTGGTAGATCGGATTTTCAAAGTCATAATGAACAGTAGCAGAGTTATTACCAATAAGATCCAGAGTGGATATGGATCGGCAAATTGTTACGTGAGTGTGTGCAAGAAAACGTAGCTTATTTGAAAGATGACAGGAAAGATAAAGAGCGCAATATTTGAATGCAAAAAGGTCCATTGATTTATTGAATGTGAATATGCTTATGAAAATGACAAAACCCTTAACAAATTAGCTATTGTGCCCCGGGCATAGACACAATGCCTTAAGAAGTTCAATCGTATTAAAAAATTTGCAACACTAAAATAGACAATAACAATTACTCCTGACTAAAGGAAATCGGGATAGTGTCTTCAGCCTTCCAATTGTCGAGTCCGTCACCAATTGTCGGGAAAATCCAGCTATCCAAGTCATAATCGTTATCAGTATCTTCCACAGCATTGACAGTCTCGTCATGATTAGGCAGAGGAGCAGTGATGACATTAGGAGTCTCCGGAGGATCAGAGGTAGCTGCCTGTATCTTTCCACTTCGAATGCCGCTTTCAACATGTTCACCTGTTAATATAAGTTCAGTGAAACCCAGTGAGGAACTCCTCAATAGATGGCTGTAGAATGGGCCAGTCAGTGTGCTCATGAACATGTCCACTAATTCTCGATCAGTCATAGGGGGTTTGACTCTGCCAGCCAAATCTCTCCATTTTGAGCATATTCTTTGAAGCTTTCTTTAGATCCCATAGTCATATTCTGCAACTGTAGCCGAGTAGGTGCCAACTCAGAATTATACTGGTAATGCTTGTAGAAAGCTGTCGCTAAGTCATTTCCGAATCATTTTCTGTCTCATCTTCTTGATCCTTCGGAATTCTAATCTTGACTCCTGTAACCTGTCCTTTGAGCCTTCTTCCCGGGTTGATGTAACTCACAGGTTTCTTGTCTTTCTTTTTCTCGAGCAAGAGAGCCTTCAGTTCCTCCTGCCCCTTGGATAAGT
The DNA here is from genome assembly GCF_024323335.1 of Lathyrus oleraceus. NCBI lineage: Eukaryota > Viridiplantae > Streptophyta > Magnoliopsida > Fabales > Fabaceae > Lathyrus > Lathyrus oleraceus. Next base: position 373,398,015 of record NC_066584.1, read on the forward strand.
TCAAGATCATCTCCTGGAATTGAGCATTCTGAGCCTGGAGATCTTTGACAGTTTGTTCGAGGTCCATTTTTCTGTTTGGAGGAAAACCGTGAGAACATTGATCCCTTTAGAGTACCTGTTATGCTATGCAATGTATGAAATGTTTTCAATGTTTAAAGTCCTTGAAATGGTTAGTACAATGCCATGATGTCATGATGTCATGATGTCATGATGTTATGATGTTATGATGTTATGATGTTATGATGTTATGATGTTATGATGTTATGTAAATAACAAGCACAAGCAAGTCACACAATCATCATTCTTAAGTTTTAAGGCTTGCATGAGTTCCATAGGTAAGTACCCTCCCCACTGAAGTTTGGTTGGTTCAACCTGTCCTAGAATAGTAATCGGGTTCTAGAAGGATCTCAAATCATTGACCTTTCCTTAAGTCCACTTCAGTGCAACACCAAGTGGTTGACCGAAGCTTCCCTAAAGTCCAATCTCAAAGAGTGTAGTATCGAGTCTCAACCAACCCCAGTCGGAACCGAAGTCAGTTATCTCACTATTTTCTAATGGCTAGGATGAGTCAATTAGGGTTCTAAAGGTCTGGTTAACGCTTTGATGACACCACGCGGAAGCCAAATTTTTCCTCAAGTAAACATGAGGAACATCAGGACATCCAAAGTGTCACATTAACCGTAGCCATCATTTTAACCATTCCAGTATACGCCGGATAGTCGCGATGATCTCTTGCTACTTACCTAAGGTACACTAGATCCGGGTGTAGGATCTTTCACTCAAGCATAAGATACCCAAGCAATCCCTTAAAAGTAAATCAGACAATTTGAATAAGTGATCTTGTTTTTAAGGTAACCTCTCTTTAAGTTGTCCCCAGCAGAGTCGCCAGTTCTGTCATACGGTGAACTGACTTTGTGTGTTTTTGCTTTGGAAAGCAAATGTCGCGGTTAGCAAGAGTCGCCACCGACATTTCTTTTATCCCATAAGGAAAGGTGGAAAAGAACAGGAAAGACCTTAATTAGATTTTGGGTTCGGGAGGTATATTATACAAAGGGAAGGTGTTAGCACCCTTTGTATCCATGGTTATCCATGGGCTCTTAATTGCTTGATCACTTATGTTTGTCTGAAAAAAAGTGTTTGTGAATTGCTTAAAAAATGTTTTGAAAAGAGAGTTTAACTTTGTAATGAATCTTGTACGAATGTATACAAAGTATTTATCTCGTTTAATTTTGAAAGCGGTTTAGAAAAATATAACTTGGCAATGATTCTAGTACGAATGTATACCAAGTGGTGATTTTCTAGTATTTGCAAAGTGTGAGGTATGAAAAATGTTTTAGGTTGTGAGCCAGCAATTAAGAGTTATACCTACCCAAGGTCTTTATGGGCATTTCCTATCCTTATGAGGGTAAAACTATCCTTACTATTGAGAAGTAAGTAGTTTTATCCTTTGGATGTAAAAGGGTCATCGATTGGTCATGGAAGGCAACATTTGTAAGGATACCTTAGCATTCGAAGGGACGATCATCATTTAACCGTAGGCTACAACGACGGGTCATCGAGGGACATAATCATATATTCGCAGGCAACATCCGAGGGACAATGATTTATTTTATAGGGACATGATGATTTAATCGAAGGGTCTTTGATAAGTGTATCCCCACATTTGCGGAACATGACCATAATACCGTAATATCGTAAGGCAACAAAGAGAGGTCCAAGATCACATATTCAAAGGTAATATTTTATAATCAATTAGGTAGTTGTAATCAATTAGGTAATTAGGTCCATATTATAATCAATTAAGTAATTAGGAGGAATCTCCACATTAAAATCAATTAAGTAATTAGGATGAATCCCCACAAGGGTATCCCACAAATAAAGTGGAATACCTAGCAAGCTACCCTTTCCGGGAGTATGTGAACCCTTACAAAATTCAGCAAACAGGTCAGAATACCAAATCAGGGTGCAATCGAGAATTACACCACAAAAGAAATCACAACAGTAATAGGGTCAGGTAAATAATGCGTGGCTATGATAAAACATGTCAGATGAGCAAAAATCAGAACAGAAAAGTCAGCGACTGTCACGTTCGCTCCTGCCTCGCCTAGCGAAGGCTTAGCGAATGCTCGCTACATGCTCGCTTAGCGATATGCTAGCGAGCGACTGCGGGTTCTGGTTTTGATAACAGTACAATTTCAGCAAGCTTCACACCCTATGGCATCCATTACCGAGATTACATGGTTAAACATCCAAGATATTCATATATACCTAAATTCACATGCAAAACTTAAGATACTTTTACAAATTCAATCATAATGCCATATGCAAATTAAGAACATAAAGCGGTAATAGTAATGCAAACCTGTTTGCAATTGAATTGCAACCTTGAATTGGCAAGTCGGATTGAGTTGGGCGGAGGTAACCTTGGTGCAGATGAGTTTCCTTCAGGGTTTCCTTTAGGGTTGCTCTGAATTCTCTGGGTTAGCCTCCAAGGTTTGCTGTGTTGCTTCTGTTAGGGTTTCTTTGCTAGGGTTTCTGTCCGTCTCCCTCTCTCTCTTTTTCTGAATGAAGCTCTGCTATTTATAATAATCTTTGTGACCTGATGGGCTCGGAATGAAGCCCAGAATTTTCTGGTATTCGCAAGCTTCGCTAGGCGAGTGGCGTGGCGAAGGGTTCGCTAGGCGAAGGAGTTGCTCGCCTAGCGAGCATGCCAGTTTGGGCCATTTTCTGGATTTGGCCATCTGTGAGCTGGGTCTTTGTTCCTTTAAGATCAATGCTTAAGAAAATAAGTTGGAGTGCCTTAAAAAATGCCTTATAACATTAACGGGCAAATTTTGGGGTGCAACAGTGTCCCCAACGGTTACTAACGTTCACCTAGTCTGAAGGTGTCACGCTCGTGACAGGGGTGTTACGGGCGTCACAGACACTTGGTGTGATGACCGTGATGGCGTGTGTGACGCTCGTCACACAGTCAGCTTGCATGGGTGCTTCATAATTTGTTTTTATTATTATATTTTATTTTTGTTATTTTGTTTTGCTTATGTTTATTTTATTTTGCTATTGTAATGCTTTTAAATTGCCTTGCATGCTATTCTACTACCATAATATATGTATTTCTTTAACAGGCATAGTAATTATTAGCATATAGTGGATATCATTACTTGTAATTATAGAAATTACATAGATTAAAATAAGATAAACCAATAATGCAATAGCTTCATAAAATAATCATAATGTAACATTGGAAGACAAAAGCAAACATGCGAAAGAAAAACAAATACTAATATTAAAAATAATGTGAAACAAAACTAATAAATAGCCTAAACTAAAACTAAGTAACTAAGAAAAACAACTTCTAGCCACTTGCAGGATCTCTGGCCGGAGGAGCGAAGGAGTTAACACGGTTTAGCAACTCGTGGAATTGATTTGTCATACTGCTCATGTATCCCAGAAATTCTTGTCCCATATTAGCCAACTCTTCTCTGAGGGCGTCTTGTTCTGACATCAAAGCTTGAATGGTGGTGTTATAATTAGCTCCGGGCATATGATGTCTAAGATCGGGTATTGCCGACTCTTCGGTCGGGATAGGTTGAGGTGGAGGGTCAATATCATAATAACCAGATGGTGTCTGAGGGTCAGACTCAGCATAAGGAATCTGGTCGTCACAAATCTCATAGTCCTGGATGGATTCAGTAGATCTAGAAGGAGAAGGTATTCCGTTCAGGTTGTAGAGCCAGTTATTGCGGTTATGAACACCAGTCCTCGGACTAGGCAAGGTGAATAGGCAAAGAACTTGGTTGTCAACTATTAGTTCGAACTCTTCAGGCCCGAGGTTTGCTATAAACATAATGTTGAAAAGGAAGGGTATACTCATAGTCGCAATGCCACAAAAAGGGCTTAGGTCAAGCATAGGTTGACGTAATCCGATAGCATTACCAATCATGGTTATCAGTCCGCCTATTTGAATCGGTGCTCGTTCATCTTGGATTAGGCGGTCAAAGTTCGCCAACATAAAAGTGGCACCATTCACTGGACGGTTCTGGGAAGCACAAAATATGATGAAGAGTTCATCACGTGATACTGTAGTAATATTTGACTTCTTCCCAAAAAGGGTGTGGGCCAGGATCTTATGGAAATAACGAAAGGTCGGGTTATGTATGTTTCCAGAAAGAAAATCATGTTCCTCGGGGTCGTTATTTCCAGTCAAACTTCCCCAAAAATGTTCAAGTTCTCTATATTCAAAAAGGTCTTCTTGGCTCACTGTGAATGTATCAAAAGAGGTAGGGAAACCTAAAAGGTTAGTAAAGTCTTGAATGTTAAACTGATACTCCATGTTGAACATTCTGAACTGAATGAAACCTCTGCTTATTCCTTTTCCATGACTGGGTAGATAGATCAGGGAGCTAAGGAATTCTAGCGTTAGTCTCCGGTAAGTGACGAATTATCTTCGAATAAGAGTGGTTTCCCACCCTATTTGACTCAGCAAATACATGACACTTTCTCTTAGTCCAAGGGCAGTCATTGCCCAATCATCAGCATACAAGCTAGGTAGCATCTCTCTCTCTGCTAGTTCCTCAAACTTTTATTTCTGAGCTTTCCCTCTGAATTTGATACCCATATGATCAATTTGTCCCATCAGGTTAGTGTTAGCTAGAGAAAAGAAAAACAAGAGTTTTAGTCAGGATTTGGCCAAATGCCGAAAGAAGAAAAGAAGAATTTTTTTATAAATTAAAATAAATGAAGAATGAATACTAAATAAAATTTAAAAGAATAATCAAAGAAGAAATAAAAATAAAAAATATTTGTGGGTTGTCTCCCACGAAGCGCTTTGTTTAATGTCGCAAGTTCGACATAAAAACCATCAAATATAATCTATAACTTCTGGAGGCATTACGTCTAAGTGCAGGACTTGCGAATCTTCATTGTTCTCTGCATAATGATAATGTTTTAGACGCTGCCCGTTTACGATAAATGGTTCAATGGATTTTCCTTTAATTTCCACCGCTCCACTGGGAAAGACATTGGTGACTTGGAAAGGGCTTGACCATCTAGAACGTAGTTTTCCTGGGAATAACTTAAGTCTAGAGTTGAACAAAAGGACTATATCGCCTTGTTTGAAGATTTTTCTTGATATACGTTTATCATGCCATTTTTTCGTTCTTTCTTTGTAGATTCTGGCATTTTCGTAGGCGTCTTGTCGAAGTTCCTCTAATTCGTTTATGTCAAGAATTCGCTTTTCACCAGCGGCCTTATAGTTTAAATTTGGATTTTTAATAGCCCAGTAGGCCTTATGTTCTAATTCTACCGGGAGGTGGCAAGATTTTCCATAAATAAGCTTAAATGGGGTTGTCCCTATGGGAGTTTTGTAAGCGGTTCGATATGCCCATAAAGCTTCGGATAGTTTTGATGACCAGTCTTTCCTTGAGGTGGCGACTGTTTTTTCTAATATTTGTTTAATTTCTCTGTTAGACACTTCCACTTGTCCACTGGTTTGAGGATGGTAAGGTGTCGCTACTCTATGTCTTACACCATACTTAAACAGTAGTTTTTCGAGTACCTTAGATATGAAATGCGATCCACCATCACTGACTACTATTCTTAGGACACCAAATCTTGGGAAAATTATATTCTTAAAGAGTCTAGTTACTACTCGTGTGTCGTTTGTTGGAGAAGCTATAGCTTCAATCCATTTTGATACGTAGTCAACCGCTACGAGTATGTACTTGTTACCGAAAGAAGGTGGAAAAGGTCCCATGAAATCTATTCCCCACACGTCGAAAATCTCTACTTCCAAAATGCCCTTTTGTGGCATCTCGTCACGTCTAGATATGTTTCCTGTGCGTTGACATCTATCACATTTCTTGATAGCCGCATGCACATCCTTCCATATGTTTGGCCAATAAAGACCGGCTTGTAGGATTTTAGAGCAGGTCTTGGATGTACTTGCATGTCCACCATAAGGAGCGGAGTGACAATGTTGGATTATATTTTCTATCTCTTCTTCAGGTATACACCGACGGAAAATACCATCGGGCCTCTTTTGAAAAGTAAAGGGTCATCCCAGTAATAATGTTTTATGTCATGGAAGAATCGTTTCTTTTGTTGGTAAGATAAATTAGGTGGAACTATTCCGGCAGCTAAATAATTGACGAGATCAGCGTACCATGGTGTAACACATATAGCTAAGGTGGTCTCTACCTGTTTATCAGCTTTATTTTCTTCCAAAGTAGCTATAAGTTTATCGTACGAGAAATCATCGTTGATCGATGTTCTTTCCGGTTCCAGGTTTTCAAGTCTAGAGAGGTGATCTGCTGCTACGTTTTCAGTTCCTTTCTTATCTTTGATTTCCAAATCGAATTCTTGTAGCAACAAAGTCCACCTTAGGAGTCTAGGTTTAGCGTCTTTTTTTGTTAAGAGGTACTTAATGGCGGCGTGGTCAGTGTAAACGATTATTTTAGCTCCGACCAAGTAAGAACGAAATTTATCTAGTGCAAACACCACTGCTAAAAGTTCTTTCTCGGTCGTGGCATAATTCATTTGTGCTTCGTCTAGGGTTCTACTTGCGTAATATATGACGTGAAGCTTTTTATCCTTTCGTTGTCCTAAAACAACGCCTACGGCGTAGTCACTTGCGTCACACATTATTTCGAATGGTTCATTCCAATCCGGAGCCTGCATTATGGGCGCGGAGATCAATGCTTGTTTTAAGCGTTTGAAATGCTTCTAAACATTTATTGTCGAAGATGAATTCAACATCTTTCATCAATAATCCGGTTAAAGTTTTAGTTATTTTAGAGAAATCTTTAATGAATCGTCGGTAAAAACCGGCATGTCCTAAGAAGCTTCGTACTTCTCTCACAGTTTTCGGAGGTTGAAGGTTTTCGATTACTTCTATTTTGGCTTTGTCTACTTCAATTCCTCTATTCGATATGATGTGTCCTAAAACAATTCCTTCTTGTACCATGAAGTGACATTTTTCCCAATTAAGTACTAGGTTTACTTTTACACATCGTTCTAGAACTCTTTCTAGGTTTTCAAGACATTCTTCAAAGCTTTGTCCGCATACGGAAAAATCATCCATAAATACTTCCATGATGTTTTTGAGAAAATCGGCGAATATTGCCATCATGCACCTTTGGAAGGTTGCAGGAGCATTGCACAAGCCGAACGACATTCGTCGATAAGCGAAGGTACCAAAAGGACATGTGAATGTTGTCTTTTCTTGGTCATCAGGATGAATTGGTATTTGAAAGAAGCCTGAGTACCCGTCTAGATAGCAGAAATGAGAGTGTTTTGCTAATCGCTCTAACATCTGGTCAATGAATGGTAAAGGGAAATGATCTTTTCGGGTTGCTTTGTTTAGTTTCCTATAGTTAATGCACATTCTCCATCCCGAATCGATTCGTTTGGTTATAGTTTCTCCTTTTTCATTTTCAATAACTGTTATACCTCCTTTCTTTGGTACTACGTGTACAGGACTAACCCATTTGCTATCAGATATAGGATATATGATACCTGCCTCTAATAACTTTGTTACTTCCTTTTTCACTACCTCACTCAGGATCGGGTTTAGTCTCCTCCGATGTTCCCTAGAAGTTTTACAATCTTCTTCTAGCATGATGCGGTGCATACAAATAGAAGGACTTATTCCTTTAAGATCAGTGATGTTGTATCCTAGTGCGGTTGGATATTTTCTTAAGATATGTAGGAGTTTTTCGGTTTCGAGTTTTCCTAGGTCTGCATTAACTATCACTGGTCGTTCAAGTTCTAAGTCTAGGAATTCATATCTCAGATTTTTGGGAAGTGTTTTCAAGTCGAGGTTTGGTTTCTTAAGGCATTGCGTAGGATCCGATGTCATTGCTAAACAATTGTTAAGTCTGTCTTCTATACGATAGTCAGACAATTTGTCATTTTCTAACTCTGTTTCTTTTATGCGTTCATCGATGATATCCATGAAGTAACATGTGTCATCTATTGCAGGGGCTTTCAAAAATTGGGAAAGAATGAACTCAATTTTCTCTTCTCCTACTTCGAAAGTGAGTCGTCCTCGTTTTACGTCTATGATCGCACCGGCGGTTGCTAAGAATGGTCTTCCCAATATAATGGGTGTAACTTCATCTTCTCTTATGTCCATAATTATAAAATCGGTTTGAATGTAGAATTGACCTATGCGCACGGGAACGTTTTCAAGAATTCCTACAGGATATCTAACGGAACGATCTGCTAATTGCACAGACATTTTAGTTGGTCTTAATTCTCCCATTTCCAGTTTCTTGCATATGGATAAAGGCATAACACTGATACCTGCTCCTAAATCGCATAGAGCTTTGTCTATGACAAATTTTCCTAGGTGACAGGGTATAGAGAAACTACCAGGATCTTTAAGTTTAGGAGGCATATTCTGGATTATAGCGCTGCATTCAGCAGTAAGTGTAACAGTTTCGCTATCTTCAAGTTTCCTTTTATTAGAAAGAATTTCTTTTAAGAACTTAGCATATGAGGGCATCTGCGTAATAGCTTCTGTAAAAGGAATTGTGACGTTTAATTGTTTCAGTAAGTCAACAAATTTTTTAAATTGGCCTGCATCTTTGGTTTTAATAAGCCTTTTAGGGTAAGGGATAGGTGGTTTATAAGGTGGTGGAGGTACATAAGGTTCTTTCTTTTCTACGGTTTCCTTATTACTATCCTCCTTTTCCTTAGGTTTATTTTCTTCCTCAGTTGACTTTTTAGAGTTTTGGTTTTTAATTCTTGGATCAGACGGTCCTTCTACCTCTGTTCCACTTCTCAATATGATTGCATGAGTGTGGCTTTTCGGGTTAGGTTGGGGCTGTCCAGGAAATGTACCAGTTGGGGCAGCAGTAGGCGCTTGTTGTTGAGCTACTTGTGATATTTGTGTTTCCAGCATTTTGTTATGAGTAGCCAGGGCATCTACTTTACTTGCTAGTTGTTTAATTTGTTCGCTAGTGTGTACATTCTGGTTTAAGAAATCTTTATTGGTTTGCTGTTGAGAAGCTATGAAGTTCTCCATCATGATTTCCAAGTTGGATTTTCTAGGAACATTATTGTTAGGTGTAGATGGGGTCGGCTTTTGATATCCAGGGGGTATAGCTGGGACTTGACTGGGAGCTTGTCCTGGTGCGTATAAAGCATTATTGCTCTTATATGAAAAATTAGGATGGTTCTTCCAGTTTGAGTTATAGGTATGCGAGTAGGGATTTCCTTGAGTATAATTCACTTGCTCTGCTTGGATTCCTGTTAGGAGTTGACAATCTGCAGGAGTGTGACCTTGGATTCCACAGGCTTCGCAATTTTGAGCTGCGGCAACCACGGTGGCTGGAGGTGATACATTTAAACTTTCAATTTTCTGGGCCAGAGCATCCACTTTTGCATTAACATGATCAAGGCTACTTATCTCGTACATGCCACTTTTCGTTTGAGGTTTTTCTACCATTGTTCGGTCGCTTCCCCACTGATAATGGTTTTGGGCCATACTCTCGATAAGTTGATAAGCATCCGAATAAGGTTTATCCATAAGCGCACCACCTGCGGCGGCGTCTATTGTTAACCTTGTGTTATATAAGAGACCATTATAGAAGGTATGAATTACTAACCAGTCCTCTAAACCATGGTGTGGACAAAATCTCATCATGTCTTTGTATCTTTCCCATGCTTCGAAAAGAGACTCGTTATCTTTCTGTTTAAATCCAGTTATCTGGGCTCTCAACATAGCTGTTTTGCTTGGAGGAAAATATCGGGCAAGAAAGACTTTCTTCAACTCATTCCATGTGGTGACTGAGTTGGAAGGAAGAGACTGAAGCCATCTTCTAGCTTTATCTCTTAACGAGAAGGGAAAAAGACGAAGTCGAATCGCCTCTGAAGTGACACCATTAGCTTTAACAGTATCAGCGTATTGGACAAATACGGATAAATGAAGGTTTGGATCCTCGGTAGGATTTCCAGAGAATTGATTCTGTTGCACTGCTCGTAACAGCGAAGGTTTAAGTTCGAAGTTGTTTGCTTCGATTGCAGGTGAAGCAATACTCGAATGCAGCTCATCTTGCGATGGAGCGGCGTAATCTCGAAGAGCACGAGCTGGTTCTGCCATCTCGGGTATCAGCGAAGGAAGAAGATTTTTGAGGTCGGGCACTTCGATAGGAGGGAGATTGTTTGCAGCACGATATTCCCGAATTCGTCGTAAGACTCGGAGATATAGTTCAACGTCGTTGATTCGTAAGTAAAACGGCTCGCCTTGTGAGCGAGTGTGTGGCATACAAATCAATGAAAGAAAGAAATAAAAATTTCCTTAGTCTCTACAGCGTAACAGAAGGGTTACGATATCGACTAAATAAAAGTCCCCGGCAACGGCGCCAAAAACTTGATCGCGACTTTATAAGTCTATTGGGGTACTAACTGCAAGTGCACAGTTCTATCGCGTAGTTTTAAAAGATATTGATCCCACAGGGACTTATGAATGGATATACCGTTTTCTAAGGTTACTTCGTAAAGCTAAGGCGGATGATACTTTGATGATTTGGGGGAGAAGTAAAACTAAAATTGGATCTAATTTAAATATCAATTAAGCGGATATCGGTATGTAGTTCGTCGTAATTAGGGAATCAAATCTTCGTTGGTTTCTTGGTTTTAAAATAAATCTTTTCAGTAGACACTATTGATTAAAAGTCTTATCTCAAACTCTCGCTCTGTTGAATAGACTATGACTTTATATTAACGTAGTTGTCACTTATTAGTTAAGTCCAAAATCACTTTTTGAAAACAACAGAATCTATAGAAACTCTTTTCATTAAAATAATAACCGTTTAAACACCCTCGTCTCAAACTCTCGCTCTATTGACTTAGATTATATAATTAAACTTAAATGCTTAACTCTCGTCCTCACATTTAACCTTTAAAAATACTTTTTGAAAAAGATTAGAATTTAATTAACTCTAAAAATTGCTTTCGCCCTGATTTAGAATTAATGTCCAATTTACACTGTCCAGTTAAAAACTCAAACCGTCGTTCTATTAATTTTAACTTCTTTATGTCTTTTACTCTCGTACAAAAACCTTGGTATTAACTCTGTAAATTGAGACCATAAAAAGAGTGACTTTATTTTTAAATACAATTATACCAACTTAGTTTTGATTCCTTCATTCTGCTTACTTTACATACCGATATCTAAATTAATTAGCCGGACATGCTAAACAGGTCTAAACAATTATCATGCTTAAATAAAACCATATCAGGCAAACAATATAAATAAACAGCAATGCAGAGCATATATAAATTAAAACAATAAATTAAAGAACCTGAATAATTAATAGGAATCTTGAACACTCCACCACAGACCGGTTGGATTTGTTCTTGCACTCTTCAATCGGACAGGAAAATAAAAGCAAAGGGATAAAAATACTATGATCTAACGTAAGGTTAGATCCAGTAAAAGATACACAATAGTCTCCGGTGTAGAAACTATTGTGTGAAAAATTAATTAAGTGCTCTGAAAATTGACTGGAAAAGAAAAGGAAATAAAAATTGCTAATAATAGAAAGATGTAGAAAATTAGTGCTGTAAATGCTTGCACGGCGGAAAGGGAAGCGAGATTCAGGGTTGGATCTTTGGTTCTATTTATATTAGTCCCTTTTGTAACCGTTTTCCCAAAATTCCTTCAGTAAGTAAGCTTCACGTTTCAACGAGTCAAGCGGAAGAATAGCTTCAACGTGCCTCTGTTACGCGTCAAAAGCCAAAAATATAGGAGTGGGGTGTGACGTTCGTCACACCATGTGTTACGCTCGTAACACAAAGTAGCAGGGCGTGACGCTCGTCACACCTTGTGTGGCGGTCGTCACAGCTTCAGCGCTCCTGGCTTGTAATTGTGGGCTGGGCTTTAGTGGAATTTGCTTTCATCCTCTTTTTCACCCCCCTTTTCTTCCTTTTTCACTTATGCTTCAAATAAGTTACCTGAGACAAATAGAAGGGAAAATACCACGTAATATCGAATAATATGAAATAAATTGAAACAAATAATAATATAATTTAATTAAATCGAGTCCAAAAATGTGATATTATTTCATGTTATCAAGACATGGAGAAGACAACATTCATAACCCCATGAGGCACCTTCTGCTACAAGGTGATGCCGTTTGGTCTAAAAAATGCCAGAGCAACATAGCAACGAGCGATGGTGACTCTTTTCCATGATATGATTCATCATGAAATCGAGGTTTATGTTGATGATATGATTGCCAAATCTCAGACGGAAGAAGAACATTTGGTGAATTTGCAGAAATTGTTTGAGCGTTTGAGAAAATTCAAGCTGAGGCTTAATCCGAACAAGTGTACTTTTGGGGTGAGATCTGGAAAATTACTGGGTTTTATTGTTAGTGAAAAAGGGATTGAGGTGGATCCGGCCAAAGTGAAAACGATACAGGAAATGCCTGAGCCAAGAACAGAAAAACAAGTCTGTGGTTTCTTAGGGAGGTTGAACTACATTGCAAGGTTCATCTCTCACCTAACAGCCACGTGGGAGCCAATATTCAAATTGCTGAGAAAAGATCAGACTATCAGGTGGAATGATGATTGCCAAAGGGCTTTCGAGAAGATAAAAGAGTATTTGCAGAATCCTCCTATCCTTGTGCCTCCGGTCCCAGGGAGACCGTTGATTATGTATTTTACAGTACTAGACAATTCCATGGGTTGTGTTCTCGGTCAACACGACGAGACAGGTAGGAAAGAGCATGCCATCTACTACCTGAGTAAAAAATTCACAGACTGCGAGTCGAGATACTCAATGCTTGAAAAGACATGTTGTGCACTTGCATGGGCTGCTAAGCGATTGAGACAATACATGTTGTCTCACACAACCTTATTGATCTCCAAGATGGATCCATTCAAATACATATTCGAGAAGCCAGCTCTCACCGGAAGGGTTGCTCGTTGGCAAATGGTACTGACAGAGTACGATATCCAGTATACATCCCAGAAAGCCATCAAGGGGAGTATTCTGTCAGACTATCTTGCTCAGCAGCCGATTGATGATTATGAGCCGATGAAGTTTGATTTTTCAGATGAAGACATCATGTTCCTCAAGATGAAAGACTCTGAAGAGCCAGTTGTTGAGGAGGGACCTGATCCAGACGAAAAATGGACTTTGTTGTTTGATGGGGTTGTCAATGCCAGAGGAAGTGGAATTGGCGTTGTCATTACTACTCCGAAAGGTGCCCACATGCCTTTCACCGTTCGTCTGACTTTTGAGTGCACAAATAATGAAGCTGAGTATGAAGCCTGTATCTTGGGTATTGAGCAAGCCATTGATTTAAGAATCAAGACTCTGGACATCTTCGGAGATTCAGCTCTAGTGATCAATCAAGTGAATGGTGATTGGAACACCCTCCAGCCCAATCTGGTCCTTTACAGAGATTACACGAGAAGACTATTGACTTTCTTCACAACAGTAAAGCTGTATCACATACCTCGTGATGAGAACCAGATGGCAGATGCTCTTGCCACTCTATCCTCCATGATCAACGTGATTCGGTGGAACTATGCTCCCAAGATCGATGTTATGCGCCTTGATAGGGCTGCATATGTGTTTTCTACTGAACTGGTAGTTGATGACAAGCCCTGGTATCAAGACATCAAGCGCTTTCTAAAGAATCAAGAGTACCCTGCAGGGGGATCCAACAATGATAGAAAGACTTTGAGAAGATGGGCAGGCAGTTTCTTCTTGAACAAAGACGATGTGCTGTATAAGAGGAACTTCAACATGGTTTTGCTCAGATGCGTGGATAGACACGAAGCAAACATGTTAATGCAGGAAGTTCATGAAGGCTCCTTCGGTACTCATGCCAGCGGACATGCAATGGCTAAGAAATTGTTAAGAGCAGGTTATTACTGGATGACCATGGAATCTGATTGTTTCAAATATGCTCGGAAGTGCCATAAATGCCAGATTTATGCTAATAAGGTACATGTGCCGCCAAATCCTCTGAATGTGATGTCTTCGCCGTGGCCTTTTGCTATGTAGGGCATTGATATGATTGGAAAGATTGAGCCGACCGCCTCTAATGGGCATCGCTTCATCCTTGTTGCCATCGACTATTTCACCAAGTGGGTCGAAGCAGCATCGTTCGCGAATGTCACCAGACATGTGGTTGCCCGTTTCATCAAGAAAGAAATCATTTGTCGCTATGGGATTCCTGAAAGAATCATTACTGATAATGGTTCTAATCTCAACAACAAAATGATGAAGGAGTTGTGCCAGAACTTCAACATTCAGCATCACAATTCTTCCCCTTACTGCCCTAAGATGAACGGTGCTGTTGAGGCGGCAAATAAGAACATAAAGAAGATTGTGCAGAAGATGGTCGTTAGGTACAGAGATTAGCATGAGATGCTACCTTTCGCCTTGCATGGGTACCGTACTTTAGTACGTACATCGACCGGGGCAACCCCTTACTCCCTTGTGTATGGTATGGAAGCAGTCCTACCTGTTGAAGTGGAGATTCCTTCTCTAAGAGTCCTGTTGGATGCCAAGGTTCAATGAGTTGACTCTTATCGAAGAGAAGCGAATGGCAGCCATTTGTCATGGGCAGTTGTATCAGAGTCGGATGAAGAGAGCCTTTGATCAGAAAGTGCGTCCTCGATGCTTCTAGGTCGGAGATTTGGTGTTGAAAAGGATCCTTCCTCCTCAGACAGATCACAGGGGCAAGTGGACTCCTAACTATGATGGACCGTATATTGTCACCAAGGTTTTTGATGGTGGGGCCTTAATGCTTGCAACTATGGATGGTGAAAACTTCACTTCCCCTGTGAACTCAGACACAGTTAAAAAATACTTCGCATAAAATAGACCCGCTGGACAGTAAAAAGAATAGTCCAGGCAAAAATGGGCATCCCAACGAACCAAGAAAATGAAAAGGTTCGGGCAAAAATTAGGGATTAAAAATGAAAAGATCGTACACCCGGTAAGTTGAAAACCTGAAAAGGCAACTTAGGCAAAAATGGGTATCCCAGTGGATTGAAAACCCGAAAAGGGCGATCCAGGCAAAAGTTAGGGATTAAACGAATGACTGCGTTCTGAGTAGTTCTGAATCTCATCTCGTGTCAATGACTGGAAACTTTTGAAGGATAGGAAACAGTCCAATCACTCTTTTCAGAAAGCTGATCATCTGGAGGATCTTGAAGACGAGCAAGTCATAGCAGAATTGGAACCCAATAGAAATCCATTTCACATTGCCATTAGATTAATTTCTGTTTTTATCTTTTGTGCGATTACCTCTTTCCAGGGATTGCTTCCTGATGTAAATGCCTATTCAGAGGCCATTCAATCAATAAAATCATGTTATTCAGTATATCTCTGTTTTCATTTTCATTTTACTGTTTTGTTTGAAAAAAATGACGTCCGAATTTTTGATAAACATTGCATCATGAAACATAAGAGCTTTACAGGTACATGCTTAATAAACATTTAAAATTGCTGTAAATGTTAAGTGCTTTAGATCGTCTATTCAGAACAGGTACCCTTGGGGCATTTCCTTAAGGTTCCCAGCCCGATGATCGCGAACCAAGAAAATCAAAAGGTTCGGGCAAAAATTAGGGATTAAAAATGAAAAGATCGTACACCCGGTAAGTTGAAAACCTGAAAAGGCAACTTAGGCAAAAATGGGTATCCCGTTGGATTGAAAACCCGAAAAGGGCGATCCAGGCAAAAGTTAGGGATTAAACGAATGACTGCATTCTGAGTAGCTCTGAATCTCATCTCGTGTCAATGATTGGAAACTTTTGAAGGATAGGAAACAGTCCAATCACTCTTTTCAGAAAGCTGATCATCTGGAGGATCTTGAAGACGAGCAAGTCATAGCAGAATTGGAACCCAATAGAAATCCATTTCACATTGCCATTAGATTAATTTCTGTTTTTATCTTTTGTGCGATTACCTCTTTCCAAGGATTGCTTCCTGATGTAAATGCCTATTCAGAGGCCATTCAATCAATAAAATCATGTTATTAAGTATATCTCTGTTTTCATTTTCATTTTACTGTTTTGTTTGCAAAAATGACGTCCAAATTTTTGATAAACATTGCATCATGAAACATAAGAGCTTTACAGGTACATGCTTAATAAACATTTAAAATTGTTGTAAATGTTAAGTGCTTTAGATCGTCTATTCAGAACAGGTACCCTCGGGGCATTTCCTTAAGGTTCCCAGCCGATGATCGCGAATGTTTTCCCCCAACAGTCAAAGTTGGTATCTTATCCCTGCAAAGCTGATCAGAGCATTGGATTCTTCGATCCCCAGCAGGCTCTCACTGCTGTACCTCCCCTAAGCAGTGGTTTCATATTATACACTCCTCAGTAGAGTTGACAGTGCCAGACTGTATATCCCCAGCGGAGTTGATTGTGCCAGATTGTATCTTCCCAGCAGAAGCGGCTGCTCCTTAGAGTTCGATGCCAGATCGATAATCCCAATGCCAAATCCATGGTCTCTTTCCTTGAAGCAGAATCTCGGTACCGTATCGGTGTTAGCTTCCCCTGCTGAGTCGTCTCTCTCGCAGATTATGGTTGCCAGAACCACTATCGCTTTCCCCAACAGCAGGTTTTTAGTGTCGTTCTCTCCCAGTCAGAGTCTCGGTATTTCGTCATTGCTAGAACACCGTGTGGCGAGTCATTTCCCCACAAAGTTCTTTGCGCTGTGCATCTCCAACAACCTTGTCAGGGTCTAGAAGATGGTGATCATTTCCCCAGCAGATTTCCTTGCCTCGGCTTGGCATTCTACCTAGCATTTCGCATCCCTGCATGTAGAATCATATTGCATTGCATCCTCCCAAATCGCGTAGCATTTCCATTTTCATGGAGCATTACGCCATTGAAAAATTCAAACATACGCATGTAAGCATAAAACATTCTCGGTATCCCAAGTGATAAGCCAAAAGTTGTTTCCAGTACTCAGGCTGAAGATTGTTCATGACTTACCTTTATTATCCCCAGCAAGTGTCATTGGCCCATGCGCCGCCTCTATTATCTTTCCCTATTTCTGCCGATGCTGACAGGCATGAAGTTTTTCCGGTATTCAGACCGAAGTGGCGTTCAGGCCAGTTTTCCGATGTTCAGATCGAAGAAGTTTCCGACGTTCAGGTCGATGCAACTTGTGGCATTCAGGCCAGTTTCCGGTATTCAAACCGAAGTGGCGTTCAGGCCAATTTTCCGATATTCAGATCGAAGTGGCATTCAGGCCAATTTTCTGATATTCAGATCGAAGTGGCATTCAGGCCAGTTTTCCGATGTTCGGATCGAAGAAGTTTCCGACATTCAGGTCGACGCAACTTGTGGCATTCAGGCCAGCCTCTCGGTGTTCAGACCGATATTAATAATCTCATATCTTCCGATGTTCAGATCGAAGTCATTTCCAGTATTCAGACTGATGAGCAGCATTCAGGCCATGGTTATTTCTGTGTTACCATTTATTTTGGTATCCAGGTTAACATTCTTTTTTGGTATTCAGACTGACTCTCACCGTACCAGACAGATTCTTCTTTCAAGACCACCTCTTTGCCGATTCTGACAGGCATTGTTACTTCACTTCACTTCAGTGCAAATTTTCGGGCTTTTATTGTATTCAATCCCTTGATACCTCGAAAGTGCGAAAACCGCTGCTATCTTCTTTTCGGGTCTCCAGTTGATTGAATAGGGGGAGCTGTAATACCTCAAAATTTGCCCCCTTCATTCATGCATTCATTTTTAGGTCATTTAACATTTCATATTGCATTTCATCATGTCAATCGGAATTAGATCCAAGAAGCTTGAATATCATCCAAGACACTTTGTGGGTCCTATCTGGGTGATCAGTCAACACAAGGGAATGGCTTGAGATACTTCCAACATGTTCAAATGGGGTCTATTCATCAGTCAAAACGTTAATCTTGAAGGAGCAAAAGTTTGTTCATGAGCTGTCATGCTCGCTAGGCGAGCAGAATGGATCGCCTAGCGAGTCCCAAGAAAAGCCACCAGAATCACCTACGCTCAGAGGAATTTCTTGAGCTGTCATGCTCGCTAGGCGAAGCCCACGCGTTTTGAAAAAATAAAAAATAAAAAATAAATAAATAAAATATAACAGAAAAATCTTGGACTTGGATCTCTCTCATTTGAGCCCACAAAGCCACGAAAACCAGGTTATAAATTCTAAAAAAAATTCAGTGGAAAAACCCTAGAGAGATTCTAACTAATTCAGAGCAACCTCCAGAGACTGAAGAGAACTCATCTGCAAAGAACCAATTCCCTCTCATATAAACCCTAAGATTGTTCTGCAAAGCCAACAGTGCAATTCAATTTCAATCGATCCTCCCCAATCAGGTATGCCCTATTTCCACTACTTTATACTTTCAACCTGAAATTTCTGAATGTATGAGGTATTATGGGTGAATTTGGAAGAGTGGGTATCGTTAGGTTTTGCATGTGGGCACATGTTTTAGTATGTATGTCATGCCTTGATGTGTGGATCCTTGCCCCCTGACTTTGAATTTTGATACCCTTTTGATGCATTTGTTTGACAAGAGGTTTAGGCCTCCTACCCTTGGTTGCTTTTTGTGAACTTTAATGGCATGATTCATGTGATTCTCTGTTTGGTGCAACTCTTGATTGCACTCCATCTTGTTTCTCTAACCTGTTTGTTGAGTTTTTTTGTGAGGGCTCACATGACTCCTGAAAGGATAGCTTGCTTGGCATTCCATTTTATTTGTGGGATACCATTTGGAGATTTATTCCGATTACCTGTATTGACTTGCTTTCTTTGATGGTGCCAGCTCGAGAGATCTCTAGGTTTCTTATTTCTTTAGCTGTTATTACTTCGGATCTTTATCTGTGTGGTAGACCTCTTGATCCCTTTATCTTTCCCGTATTTAACCACTTTCTTAGCTGGAAGACCTCGATAGGAGGCAATGTTTTCTTTTGTTTGTTTACTTTTGTGCCCAAAGACCTCCAAAAGGAGGCACCAGTGCTAAAGACCTCCACGAAGAGGCAATTGACGAATAAAAGGGATTAGTAATCAATCCCCTGTTATTCAGCGTGTCGTTCTTTATGCTCGCACTACGTGCTGATGCTTCAGAACAAAAGCCCAAGATCTTTTGTCCGGTCAGTCAGTGGAGAGGGTTCCACCTTTCTGAATCCCCACTTTTTGTCATTAGCTCACCCTGTCCAGGGTTAAGAGCTATGAGGTCTTATCCTCATTACCCTTATGATCTGCTCACCCTGACGTTCAATGTCAGTGGTTAAGAGCCCATTTGATTACCTATTCCGTGCCTTGTTTGTCGAGGTTGATAGTACCCCTCTTGACTAAAGCCCTACCCATGTAGGTTTGAGCCCCCTTGGTGGCATTTTACTTTATGCATGTTTGTTTTGTATGGTGTGATCGTCTCCCCATAGGATTGCTAGGCTTCGTATAGTCTCTCGTTTGCATGTCAATTAAGGTAGCACTGTTCCTTCGTCTAGGACTTCCTTTTTTGCATGAGCATTCCTAAAACCCAAACAAACTCATTGATTTTTCTTCTCCTAAGAACACGTTAACTCCTTCTACTATAGGCGAGTAAGTCTCCAAAGGTCGAGCATCCGGTAGATTGCGTAGTAACGTCGTTCATCTAAAAAACACAACCCTTAACCCGTAGTTAGCCGAACTACGGTTTGCTCTGATTCTCATTCCAGATGAGATACATAGGCATAAGACGCGATGTCTTAGTGAGCACACTCCTCTTTAGCCCATAGGCAGCCGAGCTACGAAGACTCTGATTCTCATATCCAGATGGGATACGTATGCAATGGATGCGATATCCGTGCGAGTCATTTTCTTTTGACCCCTCTTTTAGCAAATAGTACATTAGATAAACCCACACCCTTTAGACAAGAACAACAAAAGTGGATCCCGTAGAGTACTACGGATGCGTAGGGGTGCTAATACCTTCCCTTCGCATAATCGACTCCCGAACCCAAGATTTGGTTGCGAGACCTTGTCTTTTCCTTTCCTTTTTCCAGGTTTACTTCGAGCGTTTCCTTTCCCTCCTTTGGGATAAATAACACATGGTGGCGACTCTTCTGTCATTTCTTTCTCGCCGGTTGTTTTTTTCGCATTCTCCTTTTTCAGGTTGCGACACTTGGCCATCCTCTATGAATCCTTAAGAGATGGTGTTACTCAACTCAAGAATCTGGGAGAGAAAAGAAATCTCCTCCTTTCTGGGCCTTTATGACTATTACAACTCTGGTTAAATACCACCTTCGAGGCAAGCCTTCCCAACAAAGGCCTTGTCGATGAATATTCTGAAGAAGTGAAGAATAGAAGGGTTGAAGGAGTTCGATTGGCTCAACTGACACCAAATGATGAAGGACAAGCCCTTAGAACTAAATTCATGAGCTATGTTCTGATGTTTGCAAGACGCTATGAGTTCACGTCGAACATGGCCCCCTTTGCAGCCAGAAAATATGGTCCAGCATGGTTCAGAAGACCTTTTCCTTCTCCTGCCAAAAAACAAGAGACATAATCCCTTATGCTTTGGGAAGCCTTTTTAACCCCAAAATTTATAACCCTCGGGTTACACCCGTCGAAAACCCGGGTTACCTTAATCACTTATCAACCCAACCTTGTGGTTCGACAATTTGGATTAGTTCAGGCTCTCCGAAAGTGTCTTTATGACAAGAAGAGAAACCTCCTTCTTTACAACACGATCCACAATGAAACCACTATTGTCAAATAGATAGCTCGATATACCGGTAGAACACACCTTGCTCCAGTTAAATTTGAGCCATGCTTCCTCTGTACTCCAGAATTTGAGAAGTGGTGGTCGAAATACTATGCTGAAGAATTCTATGATGTTTCTATATTTACTCAGCATATTACTAAAGCTTTCCTCTCTATGCATGAAAAAACCAAAAAAGGTACTTACACACATATCAAAGAAATTCAGGCATTCCAAAATTACTTTGAAACTACCTATAGGCCTGATGATCTTAGTCGAACCATTCGCGAGGCAGTTGTCACTCTAAAGAAAAATATTTCTAAGAAAATGGAGAGTTTAAAAATCCCTTTGTACGTTTCTCATGAGAAACGTTACGAAATGGCTTTCAAAATGCATCCTCTTAAGTTTCATCAACTGCAAAACGCTAATTTTGGAGTGGCCCTTGCCTCTCCATTCCCATACTAGTTCATCTGTGAGGATTCTATAAAAATCCTTCGACAACAGTCACAGAAAAAAGCCCATCGAGTGGTTGCGACTAAGCATACTTTAGATAGTTTCAAAGGACATCTTCATATAGGAATCGAAGATGTTCGCGTCGCATCAGATATATATGAAGGTGTGGGGTGGAATGCCTTTTCAATTCACATATCTTATTAGGATATTTACTCTTGACTTGTAGTAACTGCTTCATTTTATTTCTTTTAGCTATCAGAGTTCCACCTAGGAAACCAGCAACCAAGAAGTTGGTCGAAGAAAAAACTAAAGGTGGCAGCAAGACCATTAAGGTACATCTTTACTCTAGCCATTACTTTGTTATGTATAATGGTATCTCTAACACTTCGATCTTATATTCAGAGTGCTCGAAAAGCTCCCTCTACTCCTCAAAAAATCAAAACAAAAGCAGCGACGACTCATGTGATAATAGAATCAGACGAAGAGGATCTATCTCCCATCCTAGATCTGACTCTTAGGAAGAGGAAGAAACAACCCAAGGTTATCGAAACCTCCAGTCAGCCTCAGGCAAAAATTTCCAGAGTTATAAAGCGACATGCTTCCCTTTCCATCCTGGAGCCTACTCCTGAAGATATGTCAAGGATAGCAGTGACACAAGTCAAGAGTGACAATTCCAGCCCTGGAGTCGAAGGGAACAAGGTAGAAGCATACATGACTTAGATTTTTTTTATTGTCCTTCAATACTTTGACTAACTTATTATTTTTCTTAACCTTTGGCTTTCAGGATGGCGTAGCCGCTACCACCCAAACAGCAGGAAAATCTTCTTTTACACCAGATATTCTCA
The DNA here is from genome assembly GCF_024323335.1 of Lathyrus oleraceus. Classification (NCBI taxonomy): domain Eukaryota; kingdom Viridiplantae; phylum Streptophyta; class Magnoliopsida; order Fabales; family Fabaceae; genus Lathyrus; species Lathyrus oleraceus. Next base: position 373,420,033 of record NC_066584.1, read on the forward strand.
ACAGTGTTGGCGAACCCACTTATCGACCCTCATCAGAGAAAGGCTCAATGAGCTAAATCAGCCAACCTGTTGCTGAAGGGATTAAGACTTCGCCATAAAAAAAACACTACTTAACTCTCTCACATAAGTGGCTTTGATCGTGAAGATGATTTGGGTCCAGAAACCCAAGTTGAGGCAAACAGAGATGCCATGGTGGTGGACGAAGAAGTCCAAGTTGGCAATGTTTCTGAAGGTGATTCACCTAACGTCGAAGGTGCGGACACCAATGCTCTAGTAGGTGATGACACCCAAGATGAGGAAGTGAGAGAAAACGAAGAAGAAGAAAAAGTCGAAGAGTCATCGATATTCGATGATGTTGAGGATACTGGTGGCGATGAGGAGCTTGAAGACCAAGAAGAACAACCTCAGGGCCAAACTGCTACAACCCCCACACCTGCAGTTATCCCTGAGGGTTTTAGAGATTTGACAAGAGCAATTAGGGTTCTTTCTTCAGAGGAATTGGCAGCTCTGAAACAAATCCAACCTCTTGAGTATCTAAAGGCTATGTTGAGTCGAAGAGAAAGCTCATCTGAAAAAAGTCTCAGTACTTCTGCAGCCTCTGAGGATCAATCTTCGAGCAGACCCCTAAATGACGCACTCTCCAAAATTAAAGAGAAAATTTTTAAGGGTGACTTATTTCTACTCTTGCTGGCTGATCCTTCTGCCCCTTATCTTTGAAAGCTCTCCCCAACTAAGTTAATTTGTTAGATGTTTCTCCTAAAGTTGCCAACATTATCTTGGAGTTGGGTACCATGATAGAATAGGTTGTCGAAGACAATAAACTGCTTCCCCAAATTACCAAAGAAATCGAGCAAAAATCAGGTGTTGAAGCAACTGCTTGGGACGCAGCTAGTGAATCGACCAACAAGGCGTTGAAACTGGAGGAGACAAAGAAGAAAAACCAAGCCAAAATCGAAAACTATGGTCACAACATTGCCTCTTGGGAAGCACAAATAAGGGAACTTCAGGCCAAGATCACTGAAGCAAAGAGACACAAAGATGAACTTTTAAAGTTTGATGATGCTTCCATGGCTAAAGAGTTAGATTTTAGCTTGAAGTTTGTCGAAAAAATGCGCAAACTAGAGGCAGAGCTCACGACTCTTCGATCAAAACGATCTCTGTGTGAAAAACGTTTGGAGCTTCATAAGACCAAATACCTCCATATGAAGAATCATCTCCAATTTTAACTTTGGTCTCCTCATCATCATTTATCTCTTAAAGACTTTTGGTTTTACTTGTCTTGACTATTAGCCCTTTGGGCCTTTGTAACAAACTCCATCCATATTGGCAATATTTTCACATTACCATGTTGGCAGCAACTTATTTTAATGCAATTACTCATTTGTTATTCTTATTTCTTGGAGTGTTGGCTTATATTTTTTCAAATATTTTCCATTCACTCTTAATATTATATGGTCTCGACTAAGTTCTTCGATCTCATAAGCACCATTAGATAAAACACAAAATTTGAAAAGGGTCTTCCCATTTGAGAGACCATTTCCCTAGGGCCATATCCTTTCGATCCATTGAAAGGTTAACTTTCCAAACTAAATCTTCAGGCGAAAATGTCTTAATTTTGACCTTCTTATTATAAGAGTTCTCTACTCTCTTCTTCTACCTTTGCAATAATTCCAAGGCATTTAGTCTATCTTCATCTAGATCGACTAACTCATCTAGCATCATGTTCCAATATGATTCTGATGGAATTTCATGATGCCTCTGAATCCTTGTTGATTACAGGTAAATTTCTATTGGTAAGACTACATTATGACCAAAGGTCAGTCGAAATGGGGTCGAATTAGGGGCTTCCTTGGGCGAGGTCCGACATGCCCACAAAATCTTATCTAAAGTTTTGTGCCAATTTCTAGGTTTATTCCCTACATGTTTCTTGATCAAATCAATTACCACTCTATTTGTTGCTTTGACCTGACCATTAGCCTGAGCGTAATATGGCGTAGATGTTAACAATTTGAAACCCATTTCCTTAGCAAATTCTTGCATCTCTCGACCAGTAAATATTGATCCTTGATTTGTTGTAACGGTCTTTGGGATCCCAAATCTGTAAGTGATGTGCTTCTGGATAAATTCAATCTCATCTTCTTGGCACTATATTTGGCAAAGGTATAACTTCGATCCATTTTGTAAAATAATCAATGCCAACTAAGATATATCTCTGATTTTTAGATGATGCTGGTCGAATTTCCCCAATCAAATCTAAAGCCCAACCTCTAAAGGGCCAAGGTTTAACTAGAGTGTAGTTCGCTCGTATGGACATGTTGTATGCCTGCATGTACCTGACACTCTTGGCATCCTTTGGCGAATTCGACACAGTCTTTTAACATGGTGGGCCAATACATACCCCGGTGAAATAATAATCATCTCATCTTATGGCCAACTTGGTGCACCCCGCATTCCCCACTATGGACAGTCAAAAGGGATAAATATGCATTTAATTCACTAAGACACTTAAGCAAAACTCCATCGGGAGTCTTTTTGAACAATTCCATCCCCAAAAGAACATAACTCAAAGCTCGATACCTGATTTTTCAATCAGCAGACGCCGTTGGATTCTGTAAATACTCCATTATTGGTTTCCTCCAATCTCTGTCTGTCAGGATATCTATTACAAATGTTTAAAAACTTTCTTTATCAGCGTATCCCAGTTTTGTCTTTTCCAAGTCTGATTGGGCTAATCTGGTCGACACAACTCTTCCTCTGACTTCGATTACTTTTTGCAGGTTCTCTTTCGAAATTTTATACCCATATGCAATTTGAGCCAAGTCATTGGCCATCTGATTTTCCAATCGAGGTATGTGTCGAATATTAGCCACCTCAAATCTTTTCAATAATCGACCGACTATTATGAAGTACACGATGAGATTCTGTTTAACACATTTGTACTCCTTTGTAATCTGTTTTACCACTAACTCCGAGTCACCCATTATTTCAACTCAAGTTGCCCCCAATTCCAACAATATCTCAAGTCCGACTATGAGAGCTTCATATTCAGCCTCATTATTCGAGTAGAGGCCCTCCACTTTATATTTGAATTTTGTTGGAGTTTTATTAGGAGAAATAATTAGAATTCCTATGTCTGTTCCATCTTTATGACTAGACCTATCGAAGTATAACTTCTAGGGTTCTAATTCAATGTAGTCCAATGCACTCTCAATTATAGAGTGGTCGACTATAAAGTCTGCCACCACTTGTCCCTTAACATCTTTTAATGGCATATAAGTTAAGGAATATTTAGTTAAAGCTAGTGCCTATTTCCCAATTCGACTGTGCAAAATTGACTTAGACAACATATGTTTAATAACATCGAAGTGAGACGACACATAAACATCAACAGGTTTTATATAATGCTTCAACTTCGTACAAGAAAAATACAAGCATAAACACAACTTTTCAACTATGTTATACCTAGTTTCTGCATCATTTAAGACCATATTGAGGTAGTAAATGGCTCTTTCAACGCCATTATTATCCTCCTGAGCCAACATGCTCCCCAAAGTCTTTTCAGATGCAGATATGTACAATACATACTCTTATTCCTACAAGGTGGTGTCAAGATTGGTGGATAACTCAGATATTCTTTGATTTTATCGAAAGCTTTTTGCTGAGACTGCCCTTATTCGAAGCCTTCCTTGGTAAGTCGAAGCAATGGCGAGAAGGCTTGCGTTTTTCCACTAAGGTTTGAGATGAATTTCCTTAGGAAATTGATCTTGCCCAATAGTGACTGCAATTCCTTCTTTGTTATGGCGCTTTCGCCTCCATTATGGCCTTGGTCTTATTCTGGTTTATTTCAATTCCTTTTTTGTGGACCACAAAGCCTAAGAAATCCCCTTCCTGCACACAAAAAGCACATTTGAGAGGATTCATTTTTAGACCATGTTTTCTCATCCTTTCAAAAGACAATCGAAGATGATCCAAATGGCACTTCCCTAGAACTGACTTAACAATAATATCATCAATATAAATTTTCATAAGAGTCTCTATAAAATCATGGAAGATCAAATTCATTGCTCTTTGGTATGTTGCCCCAACATTCTTTAAGCCAAAAGGCATCACTACCCATTCATAAGTTCCTAAAGCACCAGGGCATCGAAATGTTGTTTTTGGGGCATCCTCTTCAGCAATGAATATCTGATTATATCCAGAATACCCATCGAGCATGCTGAGATACTCATGGGCTGCGGCAGAATCGACTAACATCTCTGCCACAGGCATTGACTATTCATTTTTTGGGGTTGCAGCGTTTAAATCTCTAAAATCTATGCACACCCTCAAAGTACCATTTTTCTTAATAACAGGCACAATATTGACTAGCCATTCGACATACCTGGCTGTACGAATGAAGTGACATCGAAGAGGCCTTTTGACCTCCTCTTTGATCTTTGAGAGAATTGCAGGTGCAAATTGCCTTAGATTCTGTTTGATGGGCTTCTTCCCAGGCTTGATTGACAACTTCAATTCGACCAGATCTCTGCTCAAACCAGACATTTCATCGTAATCCCACGCGAAACAGTCCATGAACTCCTTCAGCAACTAGATCACTTCGACTTTGGGTTGAGGGCTGACATTGGCGCTAATGTAGGTTGGCCTTTTTGTTAACCCTCCTCCTAAGTCTATTTCCTCAAGGGGATCTTGCGCCAACATCTTGATATTTGTTGCCAGCGGATCCTTCTCGAATCCCAAAGGCTCCTCATCATAAATAGCGTCAAGCCTCTGGCCTTGATCTTCGCCCTGAACCTTATCAGGTGATTCTGGATCAAAGTCCTTTCCAGGATCTTCTTGGTGAAATTCCTTGTTGGCTTCAACAACCATGTTTTCGACTTCAACCTCCAAGGCCTATTGTTATTTGTTTTCGTCTATATAAGCCAAAATCCTTTCCAGCGCTTCGAACTCAGTCAGCATCACTGAATTCGCTTCCCCAACCTGTTGGGTCGATTCCCGACGTTCCTATGTACCCAAAATCATATTCGTCCACTACTTCACGGTCCCATTGAAAACTATTTATGGGGTGTAGATACAAAGAACAATAGGCATCATCGTCTAGAGTGAATGCAAAGCTGGTCGGATCGCATGGAGCAATCTTGGCCAAATGTTTATCGAACTGACGCCTGTCGACATGATTTATAGGAGTCTTAAAGTAGCCATGGTCTGCTTCTATGTTCTCCACAATACCGTTAGGGTGCAATATGATGATTCTTTGGTGCATGGAGGATGGTACAACTCCAACTCCATGTATCCATTCACGTCTAAGTAGTAAGTTATAGTTGGCCTTTGTCTCCACAATCATAAACATTGTTGATCTGGTGACAGTTCTCACTGTTAACTCGACTTGGATTACTCCAAGGGTAGTACCCACCTTTCCTTCATAGTTGGAAAGCACCATGTTGTGGGGCCTGGCATCTGTGTCATATTTGCTTATTTTCCTCAACATGTGATACGACATCAGATTAACCGTTGCGCCGCAATATACCAAGATCTTGTTAATTGGGATGTCTTAGACCTTCCCAGTAATAAACATAGGCTTAAGATAACTCTTCGTTGCCTCATCTGGTCTTTCAAAGAAATCATTTTGCTCCTCTATGCAACCATTGTTCATTACATAATAGCATACTAGTTTATGAGCGGACATTTCCCTTTCCGTGATGTTGTCACTGTCTTCGACCTCTGTTATTTGGTTGAATTCTCTGGGCAACACTGATACCACACAAACTAAGATATCCAGTGAAGGATCTGACCCAGAGCCGAAGTTGTTCGTTAGCATTTCGTCTTCGGCCACTGTTCGATCATATTTCTCTTTGGTCGTCTCTGCCGGAGTGTTAAACTTCCCTTTGTCAAGACTTCCTTCCCTTTTTTCCTTCTTTCTGGCAGGCACATTAGTGTTGGATTCAACTTTTTCTTTTTCTTCAGCTTCTTTCTATGTTTTCCTCCTTCTCTATTCCCTTCTCCACTGGGACCTTGTCATGGGATTTTTCCCTTTATAGTTTTTAGAGATGTGAGATGTTTTTTGGTAGCCTGGAATTCCTTACGGTACGCCAATGACGAACCTCTGTTTACTTCAAAGTTCTGCCATTTTCCCTGGCCATATTTTCTTCCATCAACTCGCCTCACCCATTTTCCATTTGAGGCCTCAACATTGGGCTTGAAGGAGATAGATTTGGCAGCAGGAACCCTTCATTTTGTTTCATCTAGCCTCACCAAAGTTATGTTTGGATCAAAATACCTCCTTGGGTTGAAGGCCCTTCTAGGCTCAAAAACCTATTGATCCTTAGGGCCCCTTTGGCACCCTTGGTCTTTTTCCCTCCTTACTCCTTCGAGATTGTCAGCCGCTTGTTTGTAGAACATGGCGCTGCAACGAGGGCACAATATAACTTCCGATTTTTTTTCTTTGGCATCTCTGAAGGAAATCCGTTAGAGTCTCCTCTTCTTTTGGGAAGGCAACTTTATTGTACTTTTCTTGTCGACACTCGTTGTCAACTTCCATGGAGGTTTCTTGGGACATTTCGACCATGTTGACCTTTATATCAACATCTTCAGTGATGTCTAAATTTTGGAGTTTTAGTTGAAGGCCCTCAGTAGCCTTATCAATTTGTTTGAAACTATCAGCAGTTTCTTTGGTTACTATCATCAAATTGGAATCCTCAGTGACCCTGGTGTCGAAACCATCAGTGGTTCCACTGGTGAAGCTTTCAGCAGTTTCCTGAACAAATTTTTTGAGGAATTCCTGGTCGAGGTGCTCAGTAACTTCGACCATATTGACTTTATCTGGCTCCGTGTAGTAAGCATCAGCCACTTGTAGCGGCTCGGAGTCAATCTTCATTTGGCTTCTGGGTTTGTCCCCGAACTTGAGTCTTCCTTCCTATATAGAATTCTAAACAAGATCCCTGAAAAGAAAACATTGAGACATTTTATGACCCAGAAAATGAATGTATTTACAAAACCCTGTTTTCTTTCTTTATTCCAAAGGAGGCATTTTAGCATCAGGAGGCACTATCATTTGACCATCCTTAACTAACAAATCAAAGATTTCGTCACATTTTGTAACGTAGAGTGTGTAAGTTTTCTTAGGAAATTTATCATTCTTTATTGGTTCGATAGGGTTTTTCCCATTCAACGGGGCCAAGACCTTACAAAAGTAAGGTGGCCCTTGTTTTAACTCAGCAAGGTCGATCTCATTTTTGTTGAAGTCTAAAGGCTTATTATTGGATCCTTCATCATCATTATTGAATTCGACGTAGGCTACTTTTTTACTCTTATTTGCCCTAACCTTTTCTTCCTTCAAGCGTTCTAACTGTCGAACCCTATTAGCCAGTTGGGCTATATCTCTTAAATATTGGGTGTCTAACTTTTCCTGATAGAATAGTCAAGGCCCCCAACGTCCATTTCAACCAACTCATGCTCCAGTACCTGTGTAAAACACATGGCTTTGAGCAATCGAAATCTATTTAGATAATCATCAATTGGCTCAGTAAATTTCCATTTAATACTGGGCAATTCCTTCAGACTTATCTTCGTTTTCCCCATGTAAAATTGCTCATAGAACATTTTTTCCAAGTGATTCCAAGTGTGGATCGAATTTTGTGGCAAGCTTGTGAACCGTGTGAAGGCATTCTTCGTGAGATAACTTGGAAAGTAGTTTACCCTAAGGCTTTCGTTGTTCGTAATGTCTCCTGCCTCTATTATATACCTAGCCACATGTTTGATAGTGGATTCAGTGGTATCCCCCGAAAACTTAGTAAATTTGGGAATTTTCGTTCTAGGGGATGTAACTGTCTGTAGGATATATTCCGACAAAGGTGATGTATAATTTGGCCTTTGAAGGCCAAACTTTACCCTATTTAATGCCATAATCCTCTCGACCATAGCTGCTAGATTGTTATCTACTGCCATATCATCATGTCGAATTTGCTGTATGACATTATCAACATTTTGGTTCCTATTTACCATTACTATCCTTGGCTCTCTCTCCCTAGGGATTTGTGGTGCAACCCTAGGAGGTTCGACTCCTACTCCCTGATTTACCATCTCTGGTGGCAGTTGGTTTTGTGGAATTTGGTTAATAGTATGGTCTTCTTCGAAGGTTACCCCTTGGTTTTCCCTTATCCCATCCCTTGGAGGGTGTCGATAGGGTTGTGGCGCACCCAAGAAATCAGCCATTCACGCCATATGCGTTGTCACCCGCTAATTCGATTGGGCCGCATTTTAAATCAAGGGATTCAATATAGTGGTAAATGTTTGGGTAAGCATTTGGACAATATCATGGTTGCTTTCGTCCATCTGCTGCCTCCACACCACTATTGAATTATTGGTAAGGTTAGGCATTTGTGTTTGGTATCCCAAGCCTAAATATTGGTTATTTCGACCCACGTTAACCCTAGATCCTGACCCTTGTAATGGGGAGGTTATGTTAACCACTAGTTCTGAAAATGTCGAAGTAGCGTTATGTAAGCTTGCCATTACTGAAGTTGGTATTCCATAAGGCTGTTCTCGACCACTAAAAGGCATAGAGAAACCATGGGGCACTAAAGGCCTATTTGGGGTATTCCCAATTGGTGGGGGAGTGTTAGGAGGTCCCCTTGACCCAATGTAAGTCAAAATGGGTTCAGTATGGGCAATCAAATATGTAGGCATCGAACTTGTCATAGGTGATACCTGTTCAGACACGGGCATTGTGGTCGTGTTTGCCCCTGTCGAAGAAGAAGGGGGTGGTACATTATTGTTTGGATTTTGGGGATTTTGGTTACTTAGGCCATTTAAATTTTCCATTCTCCTTTGTCTATCTTCGTTGGTTGTGGCTACTTTACCACTTCTTAATAGCATACAACGAATTTTTTCAAAAGGGAAAAATGATTAAAAGACCAGAATTAAAATAAATGAAGAAATTTTTTTCTTTTTCAAGTGTTAGCATTGTCCCACTGGGCGTGCCAATTTTTTTACCATGAAAATTGGTAAACAAACGTTGATCTTCCAAATCACTAGATTTGATCACTCACAAGATCGATCAGATTGATCATAGGACATGTGTTAACCGTTTTTAAAGATAAATTCTAATGGACATAAACACTTCGACAGTGTTCATACCAGCAATGGTTTGTTAACAGATTTTGATGAAAATATAAAGTGAAAGAGGGCGAAAAGAGTGCTGTAAATTTAAAATAAATGGCAGTAAAGATAAACTTCTAGGTAAAAGTTCAATTCTGGAAATAAAGAATTGATTAAATTACTTCAAGTAAAACAATGGTGTAACATCAAATGTACATTTTTCAATTTACTCTTTCTCTGCACACAGATATGTGGGTAAAATTGACAGATTTTATACACACTTAAGCACCTCTGATCCTAACACTAAGAATCTTATTTATACTAGTTGAAGTGACCGTCTCCAACGAAATTTCCATCAAATCGAGACAAATGGTGTTTTACATGTACATAACCATCCACTATGCTTCACTTGTATCTTCAACAGTTTAGATAGGAACAAAAGTTCCCTCCTTTATTTGAATTTGAATCTCTCGTCGGACCACAACTGGTGACGCCTCTGTCGAAAAAAACACACCTTGAACTACTTAAAAATATTTCTAAGTCCATGCAGCATCCTTACCATTGTACTAAGGCATCTTCGACTAGAACTTCAAACGCACAATTTTTTCGAAACATCTTCATAGGAAATCTTATTCTCTTAATTTATATGGGCGTTAAAATTAGGAGCTAACATGTGCTTACTTAGGATCTTTGAGTAAAGGTTCTAAGTGAAGGCCATATTTGTAATTTAGTCAATAATGTATTATCTCTTGAATAAATTATCTTTTATAAGAAGTTCTTTGATTGTGAGCTAAAGCATCAAAAGCTTTTGTTTGGTTTGGGGATTATCTTATGAAGTATTTATTTGGTTCGTGAGTTTCACCTACTATTAAATATCTCGTTTGGTTTGTAAAGATCAACCAACAAAATATCCACGAAGGTTTCTAAGCTCAACCCGTGGCAAAGCTATGTTTGGTTTTGAGATCAACCAATGTTAAATTTTGTGCAAGGTTCTTGAGTTAAGCTCGTATAAAAGCTCTCTTAAGTTCTGAGATCATCCGGAATAGAATCTCAAAGAAATGTTAACAGATCAACCCGTGAAAAATATCCTATAAGGTTCGTGAGCTAAGCCCGTGTTAAAGCTCTAGTTGGTTAAGTGAATAGCTTGTGTAAAACCCCATGTCAGTTTGGAGGTCTTCCCATACCAAATTTATGTTTGTTTTGGAGGATAGCCAGTAAAAACTCCAAGTTTGGTTGTAAGGAGATTAGTGGACAAACCTTTAAAAATCCCACACAAGACATATTAAAAACTCTCAAGAATAAATTATTGGGGAGAGGAGTATGTCACCTTCATTTGGACTGAACTTTGTTAATTTGTTGGTGTCTTTCTCTTTCCCTTGTCTCTTTTATTTATTTTGTTTCCTCTGGTTTTCAATTTGTTTTCTTAATTTTGCTGCTTATTTGTTTGTTTCATTAACAAACGATTGTAAACTTTGATTTTCTCATCAAACCTTCAGAGTTCACACTCCTTCCCCCTGTGTTTGGAGTCGGTTATCCAACAAGTTGCATTAGAGCATAACTCTTATTTAAGAACTAATTATCTCAGGAGAATGATGGATTCAAACATTTCTCCTAACATAATGAATATACTAAATACACATCCATTGTTCAATGGTGATAGGTTTGAGTTATGGAAAGCTATAATTAAAATTTCTATTAAATGTGTAAACTATGAATTGTGAAAGAGTGTAATTAGTGGTTTATTTATCCTACTCACTATGTCAATGGTGAAGTAGTGGATAACCTTAATTCCTTTGCACTAAATAAGACATGATAATTTTCAAACTTGATTTCAAAGATATTTTTTAACTATGTATTAAGTTATAATCAATTATTTTATGTCTTTAATTATAACTCCCCCAAGGTCGTGTCGAACCCTTTTGAGATGGTATATGGAGCCACTCTAAGTATCAATCAAGAGAGAGTGAACATACACATTCATAAAGTTTAAATGTCAAATTAATGTGAGGGTTATCTTGACATATGGTGTTCAACCATTGGGAACCTTTGAAGAAGTGTGGGAACTTTCGTATCTAATAAATATGTAAGATTTAAAAATTGGAATTAGAAACTAGATCCAATCCATAAATCAAGAGATAATAGTGTTTGTAATTTTAGGAAAATTCCAATAAAGAAGAAATCCTTTAAAAACTCAACGAAATGATACAAGTGTTGAAATACAAAGGAATAAATTCAAAAAATCAATCTTCATTAATGTCATCAAGAGTTTCTGTCAAAGCAGCAAAAGTCAAATCAACCATATGGTTTCATTTAAAAGAAAAATCTCAGTAGATGAACGATCTTCCGAAGAATATTTGTATGATAGTGGAGAAGCTTCGGTTAGTAGAATATTTGAAAGGAGAGATTGTGAATGAGCTTCATCAAGAGAAGAAGATGGAGACTCTTGCAAAAAATTCTTCAAGAAAGTCCCGTATAATACTTCTGAAGATTCATATGAAGAATCTCATAAGGAATCTATTACATGCCAGCCAAAGGCCCAATAAGATAAGGCCCACTTATTTTTCCTGCTCCATTGAGCTCAAGAAATAAATACCTTGATAAAGGGTTTCTCAGGTACATAATCTCTAATCTCCATTTTCACGATGATTATCTTGAACCCTAAACTGACTTGGGCATTAGAGTGTTAACTATACAGGTAACCCCTGTAAGACCCCAATTTTGACCCTAAGATCCCTCATGCAATTCCATCATAAGCATAAGCATTTGGATCATGACTTGGCATCCTCCTTACCCCTTTTTATTGGGTTTGTTTTGGGTGAGATCACCAATCACTTTTTGATTATATCATACCTGTATATTATCATTTTACTAACTAAAATACCAAAAATATGTCTTTGCATTTGCCTAACTCTTTTGTAGGAAGGGCATCATCTCATTGATTCATCAAGATCACATCTAGGGTTTGAAACCCTCATGAACAAAGAGCACAACCAAGAATTTATTCAAGAATGGTTATGAACATCATATATGAGTCCCATTGATCTCTACATGTTATATTAATCAAGTTCTCTTCAAGAGTTTGAGGGTGATTTGCCTTGGAAACCCTAGTTTGACTGGGTATCTTGAGTAACTTCTCCAACAAGCTATCTCACCAATTTGATAAAATTTCTCAAGGGACACTTCGAAATTCATCATCTTATGCATATATGATCTACCATGAGCCAATAAAGTCAAGAGGATTGGAAATTAGCAAGTTGGTTGATGGTGGTTGGCCAGATGAACTCATCTGATCAAAACTGGGCCTCCCTAGACCCTATCTCCTACAATTTTCACAATATGAAAATTATTAAAGAGAAAAATTGCTCTAAAGGACATTCCAAACAACTTTCATGTTGAGACCTAAAGCTAGTTTTTCTTGGAAAATCATTTTCTATGTTGAAACATTATAGGTCATTTTGTCTAAACCCTAATTTGAAAGTAAACTTCGCAAGGCCATAACTTGCTCAATTTTTATGAGATGAAATATTTCCAAGTTTCACAATCAAATTCAATGTGTCTACTTCAACTTTAATGTTTAGAGTGGGAGCTAATTCAACTTTTTTGAGCATGTGATATGAGGTTACATTATTGGTCACTTTTGACTTATACCATTGATCAAGTGATTTTTCCAAACTTCAAAAATGCATAACTATATCATTTAAAATCCAAATGACATGAAATTGGTTACAACTTTTAAGGTCTTTGAGAGAGCTACAACTTTGATGAAGACATTTTTCTCATTTGAAGCTCATATAAAAAGTTAAGCAAGGTGGAATATTGAGACATATGGCTTGACACTTAGAAAAATTTTGATATGTCAAAAATTTCCAAACTTCCACCTCAAATTTATCCAAGTTCCAAGCCCCAAATGAAAAAGTGTTGAACACCAAAGTTGTTCCTCTTAATCTCACCTTTCTAAAGAGCTCAAATTCATTCATTTTGGATGAGAAATGCATAGGTTTCACATGGCTTAAATAGGGTGACATCACTTATCAAAGATCAACCTTCAAGCATCAATGTTCAGTTGCCTTGCAATCCAAGCTTACTTCAGAGCATCTGATCTTCAATTATGGACCTCAAACAATCATTTCATAGGCCTATGCGCGCCCATGCACCATTACATCACCATTTGCCAAAAATTGGAAAGTGAAAGAGAGTGTGCAATTATCAACCAATCCAACTATAAATAGAGCTTCAATTGCTCAAAAATTCACACACAGTCGCGCCAGCTTTGATTCCCCATTGCAAACCCTCAATTCTCAAAGGATAAGCCTGATAAATTCTCTTGAATTTGAGCTTGAATCTCCACTGTTTTGGAATTCAATTCTCCAGGAATCCATAGCCTTTTAACCATTCAATCCTCTTCCTGCAAGCAAGTGGAGTGAGTCCAAGCACAAGCAAGATCAAGATCAAGAGAATCCAGACCTCCATTGAAGGTATTTTTCAGAAATTTTAAACTCTTCGATTCCCCCAAATTCTTGCTCAATTCTATTGATTCTTTGGTTGTCTGAAGTCCTACCAATGTAGGTAAGAAGATTGAGTTGCTTTGAGGTCAAATCGAAGCAACTCAGTTCATGTACCTCAAATTTCAACTCCACATATCTCTCAATATACTTGGAGTTGGAATGAATGGAGATCAGATTCGAGCTCAGTGCCATTTTTTCTTCAAGATCATGTCCTTGTTTTTCATTATGGTGATGGTTCATGGTGGACCAGTTGTAGCACCTCAAATTTGCCTCCCCCCCCCTCATTCATGCATTCATCTTTTAGGTCATTTAACATTTCATATTGCATTTTATCATGGTAATCGGAATTAGATCCAAGAAGCTTGAATATCATCCAAGACACTTTGTGGGTCCTATCTGGGTGATCAGTCAACACAAGGGAATGACTTGGGTTACTTCCAACATGTTCAAATGAGGCCTATTCATCATTCAAAGCATTAATCTTAAAGGAACAAAGGTCCAGGACACAGGTTACCAAGTTTGGAAAAGCAGAGCCTGAGCTGTCATGCTCGCTAGGCGAGCAACATGGTTCACTAAGCGAACTGAACTATCATGCTCGCTAAGCGAGCAGATCCTTCGCTAGGCGAAGCTCACGCGTTTTCAAAATATAACAGAAAATCCTGGATTTGAGTTGCTCTCATTTGAGCCTACAAAGCCACGAAAATTAGGCTATATATACTAGACTCCCATCTCCCAAAAAGACCTGACCTGAAAAGACCTGAGCTAACCTGATCTGAAACCTAACCTAACAAAGCCAGAGAGGAAGCTAACAGAGTTTAGAGCAACCTCCGGACACTGAAGGGAACTCATCGGCAAAGAACCAGCTCTACCTTATACAAACCCTGAGATTGTTTTGCAAACCCCGGTGCAATCCAATTTCATTCAATCTCTCCAATCAGATTTGCCTTATTCCCATTACTCTATGCTTAATTTGAATACTCTGAATGTATGAGGTATTATCGTGAGGTTTTGCCCACGGGTTTAGATGTATATGAATATGTAAATCAATGCCTTGAATGTTAATCGTTTGATTTCTGAAATGTGTACCATAGGGTTTGGGGTTGCCGAGATCGGACTGTTATCAATGAAGAACCTAAAACCCGCAGGCATTCGCTAGCACCTTCGCTAGGCGAGCCTGCAGCGAAGCTTCGCTAAGCTTTCGCTAGGCGATTGTTAGATACCCAAAAGTGCTTATTTGAGCTATCAAATATGGGTATCTTTCACTCCATTTCCTTGTTAAAGTGTTCGAAACCACCTTTGTTTTAGATGAATTGCAATACAATGATAAACGATCTTGGTACCTTTGATTTGTGTGTTATTGTGCAGGAATTAGGCATGAAATAATAGAAAATGAAGGCACAAGAAAGTTGGCAAAGGGACCAAAAAAGGATGCATTCATCAGCTTGCTCGCTAGGCGAGGGCTGTGGCGAAGAGCTCGCTAGGCGAGCACTAAGCGAGCACCCAGCGAAGAGCTCCAGTATTTTACAGTAGCAAACATCAACAAACTCGCTAGGCGAGCAGCCAGTGAAGGGTGTAGCGTGGGCTTCGCCTAGCGAAGGTTTTGTTCGCCTAGCGAACATGCCAATCTGGCAAAGGATATTTCTTTGGGCGCAGGTGCCTCAGGTGCCTCATTTTGGGGCTCGCTAGGCGAGCCATTCTGCTCGCCTAGCGAGCATGACAACTCAGTAGCAGCATTATAAGTAGCAGGGGCTACTTTTTGGAGCCATACTTTACACTTCCATACTTTTGTACTTTTGAGATATTTTTCCAGCATTGCTCTAGAGATACTTTGTGACCTAGAAATCATTTCTCTTCATCTCTTAACAATCTTTCACAAAAAGAAGGTGGATTCCCATCCAATCTCGATTATTCGACTCGGATGTTGATCAACATTCTTCCGAAACTTGTTGACCAAGCTACCATGAAAATGAGTAGCTAAGTTCTTCATTTTGTCAAGGTTATATGTAGACGGTCATAAGCTTTGTGTGTATATGAGATGATCTTCATTTGTAAACTCTTTAATGATGAATATATGGTGAAAACTTTGTTTTATTGAAAACTATTTGTGTTGGTTTATGATCGAGAGATGTTTACCAACTCTTTACCTAGGTTTTCATCCAATCTTGTTTGTTAGCTAGAGATAGTAATGAATGATTTTGTTCACCATAAGGTTGAACCAAAAAGTTGTCATTTTGATAGATTGTGTTAGAGATAAACAATGGATCAAAATGGGAAAACTCACAATGTGTGTTAGAGATAAACACATTGGGAGGACTTTGTGAAATAGTTTATCATCTAAAGGAGTTTATAAGTTTTGTTGATCGAACATATACATGCAAAGTGATCGTCGAACCCTAACTTTGGCAATACTCAAATATTAAAACCAAATCTTTTACCACAATTTCTTACACTTTTATGCAAGATACCGTGACTAAAACCAAAAACCATTGTTACCTTAAGCTAAGAATTGAAACAACTGTCGAACGGCGGCGATATCTCATAATCCCTGTGGAGACGATAACAAAAACCCGACACTTAAAAACACAATCAACAAAATGGCGCCGTTGCCGGGGATTGTGAATTGATATTGCGAGCATCGCAATAGTTGCTTAATTTTTAGCTTTCAAATTTTTGAATTGTGCTTGTAATTTGTTTGGTTTAGTGTGCAACTTTCATTTTATGCGAGGGCAGATTCCTGTGGACGAACTTCTTTTTGATCCCGAGATCGAAAGAACCGCAAGGAGGCTGAATAGCAGAACGAGACGAAGGAGGCAACAAGCTAGACAACGATAAGAACAAGGAGAAAGTTCTTCTACCACACATCCACCACCGTTCATACCTATCATGGAACCACCACAACCACCGCCCATTTCCACTCCATGTGTAAACAGTCCAAGGAATACTGCTCAGTTTGCCAACCATACTGGAAGGCAAGCCGAGATGAAGATGGGAACTCTTAATTTACTATATGGAAGTCCATTCACCGGAATGGACCATGAAGATCCTTTTGCTTTTCTCACCAAATTTTACGAGATAGCATTGGCGGCCGAAGTTGATCAAGCTTAAGAGCTACCGTTGTTCAAAAGATTATTTCCCCACGCTTTGCTCGGCAAAGCAAAAGATTGGTACTTAGATCAAACACCTGCCGTCATGACAGATTGGAACGTGTTGGAAGAGAAGTTCATCGAAAGATTTTTCTCCCACAACCGGTTCATGGAATCCAAGACGGCCATCTCAGTGTTTTCACAAGAAACCAACGAATCATTAAATGAGGCGTGGGAAAGATTCAAATCCATGCTTCGGAAATGTAAAGGGCATGGTTTTGATGAATTGACTCAAATCCATATTTTCAAAAATGGACTTCAACCAAACTGCAAGACTTTGTTGGATGCTACCTCGGGTGGTTCTTTATTGTCTAAAAACGCCGAAGAAGCTACAGATATCATAAATCGAATGGCTCTAAATGATCTTCAAAGTCAAAGTAGAGGCAACTCTTTGAAGAAGCCGGGAGTGCTTGAACTTGGGACGAACGATGCCATTCTTGCCCAAAACAAACTCATTTCACAACAAGTGGAACTCTTAACGCAGCAAATAAAAGAGTTGAGAGAACCTTAAAAAGCTAAACAAATAGCTTGTTGTGAGCTTTGCATAGGTGAGCATGACACCGGATTTTGTCCACCTCCCGGGTTCGAAGAAGTAAACTACATGGCAAACCAACGAGACTACCAACCGAGACAACAACAACAACAACAACCTTATCAACCACATCCTCAAAATCAACAACAACACTTCCAAGGGAATCAAGGGTTCCAACCTAGGAGTAACTATTACCATAACCAAGGTTATGGGGGTGGTTCTTCTAGCCGTCAAAACCCTCCCCAAAATCCTTATCAACCTCAACAACCGCCGGTCGTAACTTCAAAGTTAGAAGAGACATTGACACAATTTATGCAAATGTCAATGGCTAATCAAAAGAGCAACGATGCGGCAATCAAAAATCTCGAGACTCAAGTTGGACAACTTGCTAAGCAACTAGCGGAACAACAACCCGTTCCATCTTTTTCGGCAAACACGCAAACAAATCCTAAGGAGCATTGTAAAGAGATCACGATGAGAAGTGGAAGGGAGTTGATTAGTGAGAATAAAAAAAGAGATGAGAGTGAACAAAGAGAGGAAAAAGAAAAAAAATGAGGAGGAAATATTGGAGGATAATAGTGATGGTGAAGTGGGGGAGTGGAGTGAGGAAGAAGTTGAAAAGAACAAAAAGAATGATGAAGTTGAAAAGAAAGAAAGTATGGAAATTGAGAAAAATAAGAGTGATGAAGTAATGGTGGAGAAAGTGACAAAGAAAAGAGAGAGAAGTTCTAGAGTTGCTAAAGGAAAGGAGGTAGTGAGCGCTACTCCAATCCAAAACCTTCCTTATCCACATGCTCCATCTAAAAGGGAGAATGAACGGCATTACGCCCGGTTCATGGATATTTTCAAACAACTGCAAATCAACATTCCGTTTGCCGAAGCATTGGAGCAAATGCCCAAGTATGCCAAATTCATGAAAGATATACTTACAAAAAAGCGGAGGTATACGGAACCGGAGACCATTGTCCTAGATGCGAGTTGTAGTGCAATCATTCAAAGGACGCTTTCGAAAAAAGAGGTTGATCCGGGACGAGTTACTTTGCCGGTTAAAATTGGTGATATCTATGTCGGAAAAGGACTGATTGATTTGGGGTCAAGCATTAATCTTATACCATTGTCTATTGTAAAGAGGCTTGGCAACATTGAAATTAAGTCCATCCGAATGACTTTGCAATTGGCCGATAAGTCGACTACCCATCCTCATGGCGTAGCCCAAGATGTTTTGGTTAAAGTCGACAAATTCTTTTTCCCGGTTGACTTTATTGTTATTGATATGGAAGAGGATGATGATGCTCCGCTCATTCTGGGCCGACCGTTCATGAAAACCGCGCGCATGATGATAGACGTTGACGACGGTTTGATGAAGGTGAGAGTCCAAAATGAAGAAGTTATTTTCGATCTATTCGAAGCAATGAAGCATTCAAAAGATAGAAGTGATAGCTTTCGCATCGATGTGATCGAAGAGGCAATTTTGGAGGTTTCTAAGCATATTCATGAGATATCTCCTATGGAGTTAGCTCTTGATGACTCATTTGAAGTTTTCACAGTTGAAGAAGAGCAAGCTCTTGATGAATGCTTAAGGGAACTTGATAGTGTAAACGAACTACAATCGTAGGAAGTTGAGGAGGAAGACTTGAAGAAGGAGGTTAATGACGAAAAAGCGCCTATTGAATTGAAAATGTTACCTTCTACTTTGAAGTATGTATTCCTAGACGAGACCGAAGCAAAGCCGGTCATCATAAGCAACCTTTTGTCAAATTATGAAGAAGCCCGTTTGATCAATGTGCTGGAAAAAAATCAAGAAGCCATGGGTTGGACTCTTTCCGATCTCAAAGGAATTAGTCCTTCCTATTGCATGCACAAGATCTTAATGGAAGAGGATTTTAAGCCGGTAGCTCAACCACAACGCCGCTTAAATCCTACTATGAAGGAGGTTGTTAGAAAGGAAGTTGACAAATTGTTGGATGCGGGAATGATTTATCCGATTTCGGATAGTCCATGGGTTAGTCCTGTGCATGTGGTTCCGAAGAAAGGTGGAATTACCGTGATCCGAAATGACAAGGATGAGTTGATCCCTACTAAAGTTGCAACGGGGTGGCGAATGTGTATTGATTATAGGCGGTTGAATACCGCAACTCGAAAAGATCATTTTCCACTCCCATTCATGGATCAAATGCTCGAAAGACTCTCGGGGCAAAAATACTATTGTTTCTTGGATGGCTATTCCGGGTATAACCAAATTGCGGTTGACCCGGCCGATCATAAAAAGACGGCTTTCACATGTCCGTTTGGAATTTTCGCATACCGAAAAATGCCCTTTGGGTTGTGCAATGCACCGGCGACTTTCCAAAGATGTGTGCAAGCCATTTTTTCCGACCTTATTGAGAAAACAATGGAAGTCTTCATGGATGACTTCTCGGTATTTGGTGGTTCCTTTAGTTTATGCTTGGCAAACTTGAAAACGGTGCTTGAAAGATGTGTGAAGACCAATCTTGTGCTTAATTGGGAGAAGTGCCACTTCATGGTGACCGAGGGGATAGTGCTTGGCCATAAAGTCTCTTCAAGAGGGCTTGAAGTTGATCGTGCTAAGGTTCAAGTGATTGAAAAGTTACCTCCTCCGGTGAATGTGAAGGGAATCCGAAGCTTTTTGGGGCACGCCGGGTTCTATCGGCGCTTTATCAAAGACTTCTCAAAGGTAGCTAAGCCTTTGAGTAATTTGCTAGCTAAGGACCAGGTATTTCTCTTAACCGATGAATGTTTGCAAGCTTTTGAGACTTTGAAAGAAAAATTGGTTACCGCTCCAATTATAGTCGCTCCAAATTGGAATTTAAATTTTGAGCTAATGTGTGATGCGAGCGACTATGCAATCGGAGCGGTATTAGGCCAAAGAAAAGAGAAAATTTTTCATGCGATACATTACTGTAACACCTCAAAATTTGCCCTCATCTCTTGGGACTAAGCTTAACATTGTGCATGCATTTTTAGGTCATTAGGCATTTCATATTGCATATCATGTGGTTACATTGTGCAAGTCATCCTCCTAAGTCTTGATCAGAAGATGAGAAAGTCAAAGTGCAGGCCTAGGGTTTTATTGACTGATCATTGGCCATCTGAGGATTGAGCTGTGAATTAGGGTTTTGTGATTCTCCAAGGATATTGGTCTTCATCTTGATTGAAGTGATACATCATTATCATTAGGGTTTGATTTCATCAAGTGTTGAAGCTTATTCCTTGAGATTAGGGTTTTGACCACTGGTCAGCCCTAATCAGTTGCATTGGGCCAATCAGGGCATAATCAGGAGGTGGGGTCTATGATGGTCATGGGGTTCATAATATGATTTTATTGTGCTTATTGAGGCTAGGGTGTCACCCTTGAGCCATTTCATCAGAAGATTGGAGCTCAGATTGATCTATGTTTGGCAAAATTCGTCTATCAGCTGAAAAGTCAACTGTGGTCAACTGTACATGATCTGATGGATTTGGAGGTGGAAATGAGTTGGATGCACTTCATTCATGTTGGAACAAGTGTTATTTGACATCTCAAAGCTTAAAAATGAAGAAAATCAAGTCAGGACAAGAACTGCCAAAAATAGAAAGTGACTTGTAATTGAAGTTTCCAAAAATGGAAAGTTTTTGACCTCAAGACCACGTGTCCAAGAATGCTTCAAATGAAAATTTGTTCAACATGAAAGTTGTAGATCTTGTTCCCACCTTTCCAAAAAGTCCAAGAACTTGAAATTCCCATGTATGGTTGGAAAGTTGTGGCTCAGTGAAATTCAAAAATGACCCATAATCAGGAGGCCATAATTTCCACATGGTTTGTCCAAATTGCAAGTTCTTTATATGCACAAACTCCATTTGACATGTACTTTCATGGTGCATAATTGGATTTTCTCAAAAGTGGTCAATGCAAAAAGTCACTTTTCAACTGGACAGTTAAAATGGACCAAGGGCAAAATTGTCCAACTTTTGAAATAATTGGAATTTTTGAGTGGGAATTTTTGCTACACCTCACAAATGGTATTTGAAATTTGTTGGAATCATCATTTCATGCCTAAGGTTTGTGGTTTGGAATTTGACTTGAAAAATGAAAGTGCAAAAATGGATAAAGTGCAATCACAAGGTGAAAATGAGAATGGTGCATCCAATGAGAGTGAGACAAGTTGCTACAGCTCACACATGTCATTTAGAGAGTGTGTGAACTGTCCATGAGCTGGCATTGGCTTGTATGTGAAAAGACCATTTTGTCCCTTACTTGAAATTAAGCATTTTCACTAATCAAAGGCATTTGGTTAATTATATGGTTAAGTGATGATTAAGCACACATATATATTCCTAATCACATGATAATCATAACAGAAAATCACAATTCCCCAAATCAGATCTGAAAAACTCTTCATTCTCCCAAAATCTCCCAAGAACACATTGAACAAAATTGGCAAGAACTTCATCAATTCTAGCTCAATCTTCAAATTTCTTTTTGCTGCAATCTTCTTTCATCATCCTCATCAACTGTTTTTGAAGATTGGAAGGAAAGGAGTGCTGAATCGCAACTGTCCAAGCAAGCACCATTCATGGAAAATCGAGTTTTCGAGCAATAGAAGTGAAGTCAATGGAACCTAAGCTTTGTATCTAACTTCCACAAGCCTCCACTGCATCTGTTCGAGGTCGAAGCACACAAAGAATAGCAAGAACAGCACTGTAATTTCCAGGTATGCCAAAATTCGAATGTCACGATTTGTTCGATTGTTATGTGCTTTGTGTAGTGCGTTTCATGTAGATCATGATGATGCTTGTAGTCTTGCGATTGGTGAACTGTAGCTCATGCAATCTTGATTTGAAGTTTCGAACCAAAACCCTAACTCGATCGATCCGTGAGATTTAGATAGAATTAGGATGATTCGTGATGATATTTGAGATCCTGAGAGTGAGACCTTTCCAACGGTTATTCGTTTGTCCATTTTCATTGAGATTTGAGCAAAACCACTTTTGGATGTGGAGGTTGAGTCGCGTGAAGAAGACGAAGTTTTCTGGATATTTTAGGTGTTTGATCTTCAATTCCGTTTGAATTTTCAAATAACCTGTTTCCCTCCCCCGCGCTCCAGTAATTACCATAGTGCCACTGGTCATTTTAATTAATTATATTAATTCATAAAAAATTCTTAAAAATTCATAACACCTTAGAAAATTCACCAAAAATCATAGAAAAATCAGAAAAATATGAGAATTGTTTCTTTAACTTCCTTGTTGACTGTAGAATTTTTTTGACCTATTGGTTGAAGTTGTGCATGGTAGAAATTGTGTTTGACCTAGGTTTGTTTCACATGTGCTACATTTTGATACATTCTACCATTTTGATTGTGAAATGCTCATAGTATAAAAGAAATTCTTGAAAATTTTTGTGGTAATTGTAGACTGGTTGATGATGATTTACATGTACATTTTGTGAATTTTTGATACCTGATCATTGAGTTATGAATTTTGGAACTTAGGTGTGACAATTTGTGTCACACCTCATTATGCCAACTTGCTGGATTTATTTGAGTGACCTATACTTGTTGGATTAATGTGAAATTTTGCATGATGGTTGATTAACATGTTAAGAGGTCATGTGAATTTTTGTGGAATTTTACATTGTATTTTCAAATTGATTGCTATTTTTCATCTCTGGTGGTTGAATTTGCAAGTTCATGTGACATAGGTTGGTAGATTTAATGTGAAATGCTCATATGGTATTGAATGATCATGAAATTTGGTAGGAATGTTATAGACACACTGTATGACATCCCTGTTTTGGTCCCAGTCATTTCTTTATTGTTTTCATGGTTATGAATTTTTGAAGTGGAAGCATGTGTTGATGTTGTGATTTGGAGCATGTAATTGTATCTGTTTTTTGTTGATTTTCATTGACATGGTTCCCTTTGCCCAATTAAGCTGAAATTTGGTGTGCCATACCTGGATTAGGTCCTGTTTAGGTGTAAATTATTTGAGATTTTTTGGATTTGTTTTGGTATGGAATTGGATGCAATAGTTCTGTTTGGATGTTTTGTGTTCCATTTGGCATAAGTTGGATTGTTTTGTGCATGGAATGAATATAATGAATGATATGGACATGGGACTAATTGTGTTGGTTTTCTATTTGCATTAATTTGACTTTGGTTGGATATCCCTTGCTGTTTAGGAATTTTTCTTGCCTTTGGACCCTAGGCTTGGCCTAGTGGTCTAGTTGCTAATATTTGCTTGATTTTTCAGGATGAATAGCATAAGGCTCATGGAGAATGATCCAAGTTGATTGAAATGATGTTGTTTGATGTTTGTACCCTAACATAACATTGTTTTGTAGGTTGTGAAGCTTGGGCTTGAGCTCATAGCTTGCCTTTGTGTGCCTTGGCTTGCATAGTTTGACTGATTAACTTGTTGTTTTCTGATTGGTTGTCTGAGTACTAACTGTGTTTGACTGTTTCCAGGTACTTTTAGTTGCTCAGTTCCTTGTGAACTTTTGCTTTGCTTTGCTTAAGCAACTTGCATTGAGGTATAACTTCCTAACTTCATGTAGTCTGGAGACCCGATCTGTTATTTGACCGGGCAAAATGTCTGAAGTCCTCCTTAAGAGGCAATGATTGTGGTTGTTTATTTTTCGTGCCAAGCAGGTGGAAGTCCTTTAAATAAGGCAATTGGTGGAAGGTAGGGGTATGCAGCCTACCCCCCACTATTCAGTTGAGTCTTCTCCTTGCTCCCATTACATGGTTGTAGCATTGAGATCACAAGCCCAAGATCTTGTGCAGTGCACATTGTGTCAGAGTCTCTGAGTATAGAAGGGTTCCCCCATTCTGGACCCATACTCATTTGTCAGAAGCTCTCCCTGGTTAGGGATAAGAGCTGTGAGGTCTGATCCTCACTTCACCTTTTCATCTGCTTCACCTTAGCCTCGTAATGGCAAGGTTAAGAGCAAACACAGCCCGTACAGATGACTTGCTGAGGCAGTCAAACCTATTGTGTGAGCCCACTTGTTTGGTTATAGTGCGTGCTATGTGGATATCTGTTTGAGATGCTTGTTCTCATTTGATGTATGCTTGAATTATTTTGTATGCTTGCTTCTTTCCTGGATAGGAGTAGTTTGCTTATGCAAGTAGGATAGAAAACTGAACTTAGGGTAACGATGCATGACAACACTAGGCTCGAGTCCAGCTCCCTGGTAGTGTGTCTTCCCCTGGTTTCTGGTTAGTGATTCAGTCCCTTTCGGGGGAACTACATCGCCCTGATCCTCGTTCCAGACGAGGTATGTAGGCAGGTGGTCGTGCGAGACCACTCCGGGCAACCTTTTTCTTTTTTGCGTGTGTTTACTTGTTATCTGACTGTGTGTTTTGGTTCGGATGCCGACGTAAGTCCAATGATTGGCTGTCGGGCTCCACGTTTGCCCTTTTGAGTGTGTTTTGGTTCGGATGCCGACGTAATTCCATCCAGTGGTTGTCGGGCTCCATGTTTGCCACCCTTGCTTGTTTGTATGTTTTGTGTTGTTTGGCGTGCGTAAGCCGAACTACAGTGGCTCTGATTCTTGTTCCAGACAAGATATGTAGGCATAAGGTGCGATACCTTATCGAGCTCCCTTCTCCTAACCCCACCTGCGTTTCCCGTGTGTGTGTGTGATGTTTAGCAACCTATTCTTTATTCTAGGACGTGGATCCCGTCGAGTACGACGGACGTGAGGGGTGCTAATACCTTCCCCTCGCGTAACCGACTTACCCTTTCTCTTTGGTCGCAAGACCATTTCCTTTCCAGGTTTCTCTGAGCGTTTCCTTTCCCTATCTTGGGATAAATAACGCGCAGTGGCGGCTCTGTGTTGTATTTTTGTTTGAGCCTCGCCGGTTGATTTTTCGTAGGATGCGACAGCTGGCGACTCTGCTGGGGACAACGGATGTAGACCTGTGCTGGTCCATCTTCCCTAAGCGAGTCCTTCCTAGCGTTCTAGAATAGTTTAGGTTGCTTGTTCTGTGTTATTTATTGCATTTATTATTCTGACTGTGTATATATTTGCATTAATGTCTGCATGCATCATACTATCATGTTGTTGCCGTCCTCTGTGCAGGTGGTTCCTTTGTTTGGGGTGGGTGTTCTGAGTGGGGCTAAAACCCAGGCCCGAGTATACACCTAGGACTAGTGTGGTCTCATGTTCCTCATTTGCTGGATCAGCATATTGTTGCAACGTGACATACCACAAGCCAGACGAGGTTCATTTGATAGTGCTTTCCTCTGTGGGGTACTCCACTTTGGTTGAGTTACTTCATCTGAACTATTGACTCTGGTGACCGATCATTTCCCGGATCTTTGGTTTAGACTATTTCAGGAGAGCTGCAATGGCACACCCGAAAGGGCAAACCCATTGAGTATCTCTGCCCAATTGTCGAGACTATTGTCCGCCTTAGGATGACCTGTTTAGAATTTACCTGTGAGGGGAGGGTGATTCTTTCAGATGCATGTTCAGATGGCGACTTTGATGGTGACTAATTGTTCCGTGGATCAGAGTCCTATTTATAAGTCGGATTTATGGCCGTTTATTTCTGAGACGCCGGAGTGCTGTCCGTGATTTATCAGCGGGGATCCGTTTATTTCAGGATTCCCCGGGCCGAGTTATTTATCAGTGGGGATCCGTTTATTTCAGGATTCCCCGGGCCGATTCAGATGTCGTGGGTATCTGCTCAGAGTTTTGTCTGGTGATGATGATGATGTATCTGTCTTCCGTTTATTTCGGAACCCTTGAGTTGGATTTGTGGTTACATTTTCGCCTTCCGATGGTTGTGATCAGTTCAGAGATCCGAGCTGTGGTTCAGGGCAACAGATGATCAGATGACTTGGAGGATGGCAATGCATTGCATTCATTCATCAGCATCATTACATTTTGCATTTACCTGCGTCTAACACATGTTTATCCATATGCAGGGACATTTTTGATCGAGATCCTGGTTGAGAGACTTTCTGCTAGAAATGAGAACCGGCTTGAAGCATGATGTTGTCTACAGTTTCTTACCCCCAGAGATTGATGAGTTGAGAGACATGATTGCATTGATTACACCTGACCATGTGGGGATGTTCAGGGAGTCATACGGTAGTATCCTGAAGATGGTTTTCAGACTCACTGACAGTGACAGAAGCGCCATTCATACTCTTCTCCAGTTCTATGACCCGGGGCTGAGATGCTTTGTATTTCCGGACTATTTGTTGGGACCTCTGATGGAGGATTATGCTAGCATCCTGGGTGTTCAGATCCGCGATCAGATTCCTTTTTGTGCTATTAGGAGAGAGCCTGACGTCCTTGGGATTTCCCGTGCTCTTTATTTGAGTCCGGAAATAGTCAAAGAGGGTTTGAAGGAAAAGGGAAAGTTACCTGGATTTCATTTGAGTTTCTTGGAAGCTAATGCCAAGGAACATGCTGCTATGGGTAACTGGAAGACGGTTTGTGCTCTGACCGCCGTGAGCATTTATGGGATTGTTCTGTTTCCTAATCAGAAGGATTTTGTGGACCATAATGCTATCAGATTGTTCATGCAGAGAAACCCTATTCCTACTCTGATTGGAGATGTTTACTACTCAGTGCATAACAGGAATGAGAAGAGGCGTGGGGGTTTGATCAAGTGTTGTCCTCAGTTGCTCTTCAAATGGTTTATGGGGTATTTGCCTTCCCGAGGTGCCTTTGCTCATATTGATCCTAGTGTCAAGTGGTCCTTCAGGTTGATGGGTCTGCGGGCTGATGATATTGCTTGGACTCATAATGGTTTAGCTGGACGGAATTTTATATATAGCTGCGGGGATTTTCCCAATGTGCCTCTTATAGGAGTTCAGGGTTGCATCAATTACAACCCGACGCTTCTTAGGAGACAGATGGGGTTCGCTATGGAGGTTCCTCCTCTCGAGTGTGAGACTCAGGAGTCCTTTTACTTCCCGATTGAGGGCAATCAGGCCAAGTTGATGCAGGTGTCCGGGGCATGGCGCAACATTCAGAAGAAGGGTAAGGTTCCATTTGGTAAGGTCAACTGTCGGTATTTTCCTCTATTCGAAGATTGGTTGCGGAAGAGGATCGAAGCCACATTTCTACCATTTCCGGGGGGTGATCCTGTGTGTCCTATGATTGAGGGTCCAAGTTCTTCTGTCGGCATGGAGGAATTCCTTGAGATGAAGAGGGCCAGAGATCAATTACTTGCAGAGAAAGCTGAATTGGAAAGAAGTGTTGCTCGGTTTCAGGCAGCTAATCAGGAGATCAAAGTAAAGATGGAGGATCGAGACAAGCGACATGCCTTGGAAGCCAAACGCTTTGAGATGGATACAGCCTACTATGGGAAGATCAGCCAAGCTTTAGCATCATCCAACCGGGAGCACGACATCACTAAGGATAAGCTGTTCAGAGCATCGAAAGTCATTGAAGATGAGAAGAGAAGGCAAATACTTGTCAGAGATCAGAGGGACGACAGAGTCCGAGTCCTCATTGCTGAGTGGGAGACCAAGCTGAAGATCAAGGAAGCAGAGAATCTGAAGGTCACCGCTGAGAGAGATCATTACAGGGCAGAGAGAGACCACTACTTCAGGCAGATGAAGATTCATCAGAAGGAAGTGGGGAGACTACAACAGGAGAATACCGAGCTCAGGTTCGCCGCAGAGTTCGCGAGGATGGAAGATGAGATAGGGCCATCTGTGGGACCCTCATCGAGCTAGATCTTTCATTTGTGTTGGATTACCGTCAGGCTTGTTGACGGAATTCACTTGTCTGTATTTCTTTCCTATTCTGGAGGATTGTATTTGACTTTATTTGACTTGATGTATGACTATGGCACTGATTGTGCACTCTTTGGTTATGTAATGGTGATTTTTCATTCAGTGATTGGTTTTCAAGCTTTATTTGCTTTGCTGTATGCACTCTCACAAGCACACACATGGTTGGGGGTATCATGCTGAATCACATATCTCCGATCTGCACGATAAAATCAGATGCTGAATATCAGAATATTGATGCCGGATTATTATCTGTCTCCATGATGCCAGGATCGAGAGACAAAGTGTCCTTCATATGGATAGACACTGCATTCATGCATTGATCATAATAACTGTGCTTTATTTTGCAGGTAGTTGTTACTAACGTGCTTGTTTGTGACAGGAATCATTGCTCGCGCTCGAAGAACAGTACCTTTGCACTCAACACGCCCTCACAGATATTATACCAGAAGAAATACTCCCAGACTCATGGAACTTCCCAGCGCAGATATGCTTGAGCTAAAAGATAAAATGAACGAGTTGATCAACATAATGCAAGGCTTTGCAGTTGGTCAGAAGGCTCTGGCGGATAAAGTTGAAAAGCTCGAGCGGGCTTCTGCAGCAAACAGTGGGGTTAACCTGGATGGAGTCTCCAACCAGGGGCAGGGGTCTCGAGACGGCGGAAAGAGAACAACTGTTGGTCTTGTGAATAATGCTGGTGGTCTTGGTGGTGCGGGCGGCCAACCGGGTCAGAATCAGAAGGATAATTTTGTGCCTCCGTTCTACGGGTTCGATGAAGACCAGGAGGAAGATAGAGAGGCTGATCAGTTCTCGATGCAGAACGAGCCGTTTGTTCCTTATAATGCTCCACTTCAGAACAAGGAGATTCAGCTGCTGGCTGAAAAGATAAAGGTCTTGGAGAGTTATGCCACTCCAGGGGTGGTGAATATGTCAAACATGGGGCTGGTAGAGGGGATTGTGATCCCGCAGAAGTTCAAGGCGCCCAGTTTTGACAGATACAACGGGAGTTCTTGCCCAGAGACTCACTTACAAGCCTTCGTCCGCAAGATCTCTGCGTACACGATGGACCAGAAATTGTGGATGTATTTCTTCCAGGACAGCCTGTCTGGAGGCTCCCTGGAATGGTATACTAAGCTGAAATCGTCTGATATAAAGAATTGGCAGGATCTTGGAGATGCTTTCTTCAAGCAGTACCAGTTCAACGCTGACATGGCTCCGAGCCGTACCCAGCTGCAGGGTATGTCTCAGAAAAATAATGAAGGATTCAAGGAGTATGCTCAGCGGTGGAGAGAATTGGCTGCGAGAGTTCAACCTCCTCTCGTTGATCGAGAAATGTCTGACTTGTTTATGGGGACCCTGCAGGGGCCGTTTGCGGAAAGGATGGTGGGTTGTCCTGTCACCAATTTCTCTGATATTGTGGTGGCAGGGGAAAGAATAGAAAGTTGGTTAAAGCTGGGTAAGATTCAGGGTACTGCGTCTGCGTCTTCTTCCGGTTCAAAGAAGCCATTCGGTAATGGTGGGCAGAGGAAAAAGGAAGGAGACACTAGCGCTGTTTATACTCAACATGGACCCAGTAGGGACCGTTACTTCCAGCACACTGCTGCGGTAACAATCCCTGCTGAGCCTCAACCTGCACCGCAACAGCAGCAACAACAACAACAGAGACAACCCTTTCAGCAAAGGCAGCAAAGGGCTGGTTATCAGGTCAGGGGCAGAGCACAGGATCGTCAATTTGATAGGCCTCCGGTGACCTATGCCTTCTTGTTCAAGAAGCTGCAGGATTTGGGCCTAGTGCAAACCAGAACTCTGGCACCTTTGAGACCTGATCAAAGGCCAGCCAGTTATGACGAGAACGCCAAGTGTGAATTCCACTCAGGTGCGCCTGGGCATAACATTGAGAACTGTAAAGCTTTTAAGCACACAGTTCAAGATTTAGTGGATTCAAAGGCCATCAATTTCGCACCATCTCCCAACGTCAATGCAAATCCCATGCCTGCGCATGGCCAGAGGGGGGTGAACGCCATTTCTGAGGAAAATAGAGTTGGGTTGTCTGATGTTGATCAGCTGAAGACGCCTCTGGCTGAGGTCAAGAGGCAGTTGTTAAAGAATGGGGTTTATCCGGGCTGCGGGTCTGGTTGTGCTGAGTGCACTGTTTCTGTGAATGGTTGTGAGCTTCTGCGGAAGTGTGTCCAGGGTCTGATGGACAGTGGTGATATCCTGATTGAGAGGGATGACAAAGAAGAGAAGGAAGAAGTCTCCACCATAACCATTTACTATGACACGGTGGATTTGTCAAACCTTGTGGAGGAGGCTCCAGTTACCATCACGGTACCTGGGCCGATTCCCTATGACAAAGATGATGCCGTGCCATGGCATTATGGTGGGGAAGTTTATTGTAATGGGGAGAAGGTTGAAGAGCAATCTGCAAGTGAAACCACCGTTCTAAAGGTGGATAATGCCGGTCCCAGCGGTTTCACTCGCAGCGGTAGGCTGTTTGCTCCTGATGCATTGAGGAGAGGGGAGGAAGAAAAAGATAAAAAAGAAAAGGCCGAGGCTTTAGCCAGGGCGAAAGGGAAGGCTGTGGTGGATATTGGAAGTGCTCCTGTGATGGCACCGGCGCCTGCGGGGTCGGAAAATAAATTTGATGATGATGCTGAAGAGTTCTTGAGGATCATTAAAAAATCGGAGTATAAACTGGTGGATCACTTGCAGCAAACTCCTTCCAAGATCTCAATTCTTTCATTGTTGCTGAGCTCAGAGGGGCATAGGGAGGCCTTATTGAAAATTCTAAAGAAGGCGTATGTTCCTCAGGAGATCACCATCAATCAGCTGGAGACGGTCGTATCCAATGTGCATGCTAGCCATGGGTTGGGCTTTACGGATATGGACCTGACGGTGGATGGCAGGAACCACAACAGGGCACTACACATAGCAATGGAATGCAAAGGAGCCGTGCTTTCGCATGTGCTGGTTGATACCGGCTCCTCATTAAATGTGTTGCCAAAGAAAGCCTTGGCGAAGCTTAACTGTGATGGGCTGATTTTGACCCCGACTGATCTGATTGTGCGGGCATTTGATGGGTCTAAAAGGGCTGTATTCGGGGAAGTGGAGCTGCCGGTAAAGATTGGACCTGAGGTGTTCAAATCGACTTTCTATGTCATGGACATTCAGCCGGCATACAGTTGCCTGTTGGGTCGCCCATGGATTCATGCTGCGGGAGCAGTCACCTCGACTTTGCACCAGAAATTGAAATATGTCTGGGGAGGTCAGGTTGTCACCGTTTGTGGAGAGGAGGACATATTTGTCAGCCACCTGTCCTCATTCAAGTACGTAGAGATGGATGGTGAAATCTGGGAGACGCCTAGCCAGGCATTTGAAACCGTCAAGGTGGAGAATGCTCTGTTCGCTAAGCAGGAAGAAGAGAAACCATCCATCGCTTCATACAAACAGGCTGCTGAGGTGGTAAAAAATGGAGAGGCTCCTGGTTGGGGTAAAATGATGGAGGTCCCTGAGAAGAAGGATCGCTTTGGGGTTGGATATCAGTCGGGCCGAGGCTCAGGACAAGGAAGAGGACGTCGTATGTCGGTAACCTTCACGAGCGCCGGAATGCTGGATCCGGATCATGTCTGTATGCTGGGTGAAGATACTGATAGTGACTGTGACATCGACCAGTGGATAAAGCCGTGCACACCAGGGATGGAAATCCAGAACTGGAAGGCTGAAGAGATCATCCGGGTCACTCTCCTTGAAGAGTAATATTTTTCTTGTTTTCATTTTATATGCATGAAAGCCATGCGTGTTGCCCGACACGTAATGGTCCATTGTAAGGGCCACCTCATGTTTAAATTTGCAAGATTTTTGCATCATGAATAAAGGATGTTTTTCAGTTAAAAGCGGTGTTCCCTGTTTTTCATTTATTTTTGCAGTTTAAAAACAAATAAAAATGGCAATGTTTTCATTTTTCTTTTTCAATTTGTCACACCGGTTCTAAAGCAATGCATGAATCAACATTCATGCAGATGCGATTCCTCTCCGGATCTCGTTGATAACAATCCTGTTACACCCTTGTATGACTTCGACAATCCGATCTATCTTGCTGAGGAAGAAGACGAAGAAGATTGTGAATTGCCAGGGGAATTAGCCAGGTTGTTGAAACAAGAGGAGAAGGTGATTCAGCCGCATGAAGAACAGATTGAGATGGTGAATCTGGGTACCGATGAGATTAAGAAAGAAGTGAAAATCGGGGCTGCTTTGGAGGAAAGTGTCAAGAGCAGATTGGTAGTGTTGTTGAAAGAGTATGTCGACATCTTTGCCTGGTCTTATCAAGATATGCCAGGGTTGGATACCGATATTGTTGTACACAAGCTACCGTTGAGAGCAGATTATCCTCCAGTGAAGCAGAAGTTGCGTAGAACTCGACCTGATATGGCGATGAAAATTAAGGAAGAGGTGCAGAAGCAGTGGGATGCTGGTTTCCTTGCTGTCACTAATTATCCGCCATGGGTTGCGAACATCGTGCCAGTCCCGAAAAAGGATGGGAAAGTGAGAATGTGTGTGGACTACCGAGATCTGAATAGAGCTAGTCCGAAGGATGATTTTCCACTACCTCACATTGACGTGTTGGTAGATAATACAGCTCAATTCTCGGTGTTTTCCTTCATGGATGGCTTTTCTGGCTATAATCAAATCAAAATGTCGCCAGATGATATGGAGAAAACAACGTTCATCACACCGTGGGGTACCTTCTGTTACAAGGTAATGCCATTCGGTCTCAAGAACGCCGGTGCTACTTATCAGAGGGCCATGGTGACTTTGTTTCATGATATGATTCATCATGAAATCGAATGCTATGTTGATGACATGATAGCAAAGTCCCAGACAGAAGAGGGGCATTTGGTGGATCTGGCCAAGTTGTTCGACAGGTTGAGACAGTTCAGACTGAGGTTGAATCCGAATAAGTGCACGTTCGGAGTGCGGTCCGGTAAATTGCTGGGGTTCATTGTAAGCGAAAAAGGAATCGAGGTTGATCCTGCAAAGGTAAAAGCGATAAAAGAAATGCCTGAGCCGAGAACAGAGAAGGAGGTTCGTGGTTTCTTAGGTAGATTGAACTACATTTCGCGGTTCATATCTCATCTAACAGCCACGTGTGAACCGATATTCAAATTGTTGAGAAAAGATCAAACGGTCAGGTGGAATGATGATTGCCAAGTGGCATTTGAAAAAATAAAAGAGTATTTGCAGGAGCCTCCGATTCTGATGCCTCCTGTGGAGGGAAGACCGCTAATTCTGTACCTGACAGTCCTCGAGGGGTCTATGGGGTGTGTATTGGGGCAGCATGACGAGTCTGGTCGAAAAGAGCATGCCATATACTACCTTAGCAAAAAGTTTACCGACTGTGAAACAAGATATTCACTGCTCGAGAAAACTTGCTGTGCTTTGGTCTGGGCTGCTCGCCGACTAAGGCAGTACATGCTGGTTCATACCACCTTGTTGATTTCCAAGATGGATCCGATCAAGTACATTTTTGAAAAGCCAGCATTGACCGGACGGGTTGCGAGGTGGCAAATGATTTTGACTGAATACGATATACAGTATACCTCTCAGAAAGCGATTAAGGGGAGTGTATTGTCTGATTACCTCGCTCAGCAACCTATTGATGATTATCAACCGATGAAGTTTGAATTCCCTGATGAGGACATCATGTTTCTCAAATCGAAAGATTGTGAGGAACCAATCCCGGAGGAGGGGCCTGACCCTGAATCCGAAGGGATTCTGATGTTTGATGGGGCCGTTAACGTGAATGGAAGCGGTGTTGGTGCTGTTTTGGTTACGCCGAAAGGATCCCACATTCCTTTTGCTGCTCGGCTAACATTTGAATGTACTAACAACGTAGCTGAATATGAAGCTTGCATATTGGGTATTGAGGAGGCGATTGATTTGAGAATCAAGAACCTTGTCATATATGGAGATTCAGCTCTGGTGATAAATCAGGTTAACGGAAAATGGTATACGCATCAATCTCATTTGGTTCCGTATCGAGATTATACGAGGAGATTGTTGACGTTTTTCACCAAGGTGAAGTTGCATCATGTGCCTAGAGAAGAGAATCCTTTGGCAGATGCTTTGGCTACTTTAGCTGCCTTGATTAAGGTGCAGAGGTGGAATCAGTTCCCCAGTGTGGAGATTGGTCGTCTAGATAGACCGGCTTATGTGTTCGCTGTTGATACAGCGCCTGATGATGAGAAGCCGTGGTATTTCGATATCAAGCGCTATCTTGAGACGCAAGAGTATCCTGAGGGAGCATCCAAGAAGGACCGAAAGACTCTGCGGAGGTTAGCCATGGTGTTTTACCTGAATAAGGATGGGGTTTTGTATAAAAGGAATTTTGATTGGGTTTTGCTCAGATGTGTTGATGATGCAGAAGCAAGCCAATTGATGAAAGAGGTTCATGAGGGGTCGTTCGGTACCCATGCCAGTGGGAATGCAATGGTAAAGAAGCTGCTAAGGGCAGGTTATTACTGGATGACAATGGAGGCCCAATGTTTCAATTTCGTGCGGAAGTGTCATAAATGCCAGATTTATGCTGACAAGGTGCATGTGCCTTCAAATCCGTTGAGCTTGATGTCGTCTCCATGGTCGTTTGCTATGTGGGGCATTGATATGATTGGAAAGATTGAGCCTACAGCTTCGAATGGGCACAGATTCATATTAGTGGCTATCGATTACTTCACCAAGTGGGTTGAAGCAGCTTCTTATACGAATGTGACGAAGCAGGTAGTAGCCAGGTTTCTCAAGAGAGACATCATTTACAGATATGGGGTTCCCGAGAGAATCATTACTGATAATGGTTCTAATTTGAATAATAAGATGATGGCAGAGCTGTGCCGGGAATTCAAGATTGAGCATCACAATTCTTCTCCCTATCGTCCGAAGATGAATGGGGCGGTTGAGGCAGCCAACAAAAATATAAAGAAGATTGTGCAGAAAATGGTGGTAACCTACAAAGACTGGCATGAGATGTTGCCGTTCGCATTGCATGGGTATCGAACGTCGGTACGCACATCTACTGGGGCCACTCCTTTCTCATTGGTATATGGAATGGAGACTGTGTTACCTGTTGAGGTTCAGATTCCCTCTTTGAGAGTCCTGATGGACGTGAAGTTGCAAGAGGCTGAATGGGTAAGAACCCGATACGAGGAGTTGAGCTTGATTGAGGAAAAGAGGCTAGCAGCCATCTGTCATGGGCAGTTATACCAGCAGCGGATGAAGCGTGCTTTTGACAAGAAGGTGCGACCTCGGGTATATCACGTAGGTGATATGGTGCTGAAAAGGATCCTTCCTCCTCAAAATGATCGTAGGGGCAAATGGACA
The DNA here is from genome assembly GCF_024323335.1 of Lathyrus oleraceus. Lineage (NCBI taxonomy): Eukaryota > Viridiplantae > Streptophyta > Magnoliopsida > Fabales > Fabaceae > Lathyrus > Lathyrus oleraceus. The sequence continues at coordinate 373,455,438 of NC_066584.1, forward strand.
CCGAATTATGAAGGTCCATTCGTGGTCAAGAAGGTTTTCTCTGGTGGAGCCTTGTTGCTAACGACCATGGATGGCGAGGATTTTCCATCCCCTGTGAATGCGGACGCAGTTAAAAAATACTTCGTATGAATTGACCCGCTGGACGAAAAGAATAAAATAGTCCAGGCAAAAATGGGCATCCCGGCGAACCAAAAACAGAAAGAAAGGTTTGGGCAAAAATTAGGGATAAAAATGAAAAAATTGTACACCCGGCAAGTCGAAAACCTGGAAAGGCGACTTGGGCAAAAAAGGGTATCCCGGTGGACTGGAAACCCGAAAGGGCGGTCCAGGCAAAAGAGGGATTGAAACGAACAACTGCGTCTAGCATGATCATTTGCGCTTTGGTTAAAGCATCATGGATAATACCCGGTAGGGATCAGTCGGAATCGTCTTGTTCAGAAGGCAGAGAGCATGGAGAGTCTGAGGACATATGGGGTGTAACCGAGTTGGAACTCGATGAGATCACGGGTTTCACATTGCCATTAGGATAGATTTTTCCTTTTGAGCGCAATTACCTCTTTTCAGGAATTGCTTCCTTTTGTATTGCTCCTTTGAGCCACACTTTTTCAATCAATAAAATGCACATTCAGTCAAATAATTTTGTTTTTGTTTTTCATTACCGCTTTGATTGCAAAAACATCCAGATATTTTTGATAAAGAATCTTTGCATTTTAACGCATACAGGTTCCTTCCGATGCATGTTCATAAGATTGAAAGCTTGAAATCTTATTTGGAAGGTCGAGTGACCCAAGTGTTGAAATCTTGACACGCCGGGGGCACGGTTTTATCTGATGATCTGTTTTGCAGGTACTGTTAGGTATTTTCACTCACTTGCAGGTTGTGATGTGAAAGCTTTGAAACAGATCCCCAGAGAGTTCGCTCAGGAATGAATGTATGAAGGGACGACGAAGTGACGTTGAGGCGTACGACGATCCTTGATGATAATCAAGAAGACTTATCAAAATCGGAAGATTGGAAAGTCTGTAAAATTCCCCGCAGAGTCTGACCAGAGATGAATGGGTAGAGGGACGATGAAGAGACGTCGAGACGTCCGACGACCTTTGGAATTAATCAAGAAGACTCTTCAAAGTCGAAAAATTGGAAGGTATGTATAAGTCCCCGGAGTACGTTCTTGTCGAGCACGGAGCGACCTGAAATACAAGATGATGGAGCAGAAAAGGTCCAGACGAGTCTGGGAGTTCTCAAAAGTGGAAAGCTGATACGAGATTGGGAGGTAGATACCGTGGTTCGACGAGTCGACGGGTGTTTTGTACCTACTTTTCTCATTTCCCAGCGAGGTCCCCAAGCAGAGTTATGAGGGCCAACTCCCCAGCAGATTCCAGATCTATGACTTCTCCAGCCAAGTCAGGATGGTTATCCCCGGCAGGTAAAACGGTGTTTCCTCAGCAGCCAGGTCTGAAGGTTGTTACTCCCCGAGTGGAGCAGGTTTCAATGAAATATATCTACAGCAGTGTTCATCCTACCTGTGGATTGGACAAGTTTCCGTAGCGGACGGATGGATTTTTGCATGCCCAGCTGAGCTGATTCTACCTATGGATTGCATGGGTGTCCCCAGCGGAGTGGCATTTGTTTCCCTAGCAGGATCAGGAGGGCTATCCCTAGCAGGTGATAGAGTGATGCATCCCCAGATGAGTCTGGAGATTGCTATTTCCCCAGCGGAGTATCTGTGAGCATTTCCCCAGTGAAGTCAGCAGGTATCTGTGAGGGTTTTCCCGAAGCGGAGTCAGGATTGATATCCCTAGCAAGTCAAGACTGTTGTATCCCCGCAGAGCGTTGGTGGTAATTATCCCCAGCGGTTTCTCGAGTGGATTGGGTGCAAAGGAGGTTCTTCCCCAGCAAGGGTTGCCTTATCCCCAGCAGCAGTTATTCCCCAGCATGGTGGAAATCGGAGCGGTGACGAGTTCCTCAGCGGAGTGTCTCGTATTCCCCAGAGGAGTCCCTTGAGGGGGATACTTTTTTATGCATTCATCATGAAAAAATAACATGGCATATTGCATAGAAAAATAATAATCGCGTAGCATTTCCATAATTATGGAGCATTACGCAGAGAAAAATCGATCATTCATCATTGCAAGCATAAGCTAGTCTCAAACCGTGGTTACTGTTCGAGAAGTGGTTTTGCCCAAAGGTGAAGAGGTGTTACTCCGAGGAGTTCAGCATCGTGATTGAATCGAAGATATTCCCCAGTAGTGCGATACTGGAGGAGTAATTGTTTTCCGTCAAGCCGAGATGGGAAATGTTTGGCGTTCAGCGCAATTCAAGCCGTGGTTACCGCTTGGAGTCTTTATTTCGCCTGAGGGTGAAGGTGTTACTCTGAGGAGTCTAGCATCATGACGTCAGATCAGCAGTGTTCCCCAGTAGTGCGATATTGGAGGAAATGTTTCCGTCGGACGGAGATGGAAATAAAACCAGAGGACGTTACGCGATCAGCGCAATTCCGGGGTTCAAATGGAGAAAAGGAGATACTGAGGTATTTTCTGGGGTTCAAATGGAGATGGAGTTGAAGATTATATCCGGGATGAGGTCCTTAGGATTATCTTCTGTTCATGTGTCACCTTAGACTCTGGCTGAGGCCAATGGAGGTCGTTACATGTGTCTTCTGAGGAAGAGATACACATGCTACCTTCTTTATGAAGGTGTACCCTCTGATATGTCGCCCTCAGAGTGGTGTTTGGTGTTATTTCCGGCGTTGCCAGCGGAATTATCACGAGAGATTGGAGAACGAGGTTCAAATGGAGAAAAGGAAATGTGGAGACATTTTCTGGAGATGGGGTTCAAATGGAGAAAGGGAGATGTTGCGGCATTTTCTGGAGAACGGGGTTCATATTGGCGATCGCGGGTTATCGTCAGGCGACTGGGGTCCAAATCGGAGAATGGGGTCCATTTATTTTGGCAAACAGGAGAATGGGGTTCAAATGCAGAGATCCGAGGGTCGTTTGCGCAGAGAAAATTTCGGGGTTCAAGAAAATGGAAAAAAGAGCAGAGAAAATTTCGGGGTTCAAGAAAATGAAAAAAAAGAGCAGAGAAAATTTCGGGGTTCAAGAAAATGGAAAAAAGAAAAGAAGAAAATTTCGGGGTTCAAGAAAAGCATAGAAAAAGGAGAATAATAATCCCGAGTGGATGTGCGGTGTTCAAACCATGGTTATCCCTGAGTTACCATTTATTTTGGTGTCCAGGTCGACGTTTCAAGAGTTTGTTTCTTCGCCGATGCTGACAGGCGTTGTTAATTATCATCCCATCAGAGTGCAAATTGTTCGTCTGTTTCTTGGTATTCAATCACTCTTCATCCTGATCATCCGAAAGCCGAGGCTATTCGTATCGACAGGTTCACAGTGGATTGAATAGGGGCAGCTGTAACACCTCAAAATTTGCCCTCATCTCTTGGGACTAAGCTTAACATTGTGCATGCATTTTTAGGTCATTAGGCATTTCATATTGCATATCATGTGGTTACATTGTGCAAGTCATCCTCCTAAGTCTTGATCAGAAGATGAGAAAGTCAAAGTGCAGGCCTAGGGTTTTATTGACTGATCATTGGCCATCTGAGGATTGAGCTGTGAATTAGGGTTTTGTGATTCTCCAAGGATATTGGTCTTCATCTTGATTGAAGTGATACATCATTATCATTAGGGTTTGATTTCATCAAGTGTTGAAGCTTATTCCTTGAGATTAGGGTTTTGACCACTGGTCAACCCTAATCAGTTGCATTGGGCCAATCAGGGCATAATCAGGAGGTGGGGTCTATGATGGTCATGGGGTTCATAATATGATTTTATTGTTCTTATTGAGGCTAGGGTGTCACCCTTGAGCCATTTCATCAGAAGATTGGAGCTCAGATTGATCTATGTTTGGCAAAATTCGTCTATCAGCTGAAAAGTCAACTGTGGTCAACTGTACATGATCTGATGGATTTGGAGGTGGAAATGAGTTGGATGCACTTCATTCATGTTGGAACAAGTGTTATTTGACATCTCAAAGCTTAAAAATGAAGAAAATCAAGTCAGGACAAGAACTGCCAAAAATAGAAAGTGACTTGTAATTGAAGTTTCCAAAAATGGAAAGTTTTTGACCTCAAGACCACGTGTCCAAGAATGCTTCAAATGAAAATTTGTTCAACATGAAAGTTGTAGATCTTGTTCCCACCTTTCCAAAAAGTCCAAGAACTTGAAATTCCCATGTATGGTTGGAAAGTTGTGGCTCAGTGAAATTCAAAAATGACCCATAATCAGGAGGCCATAATTTCCACATGGTTTGTCCAAATTGCAAGTTCTTTATATGCACAAACTCCATTTGACATGTACTTTCATGGTGCATAATTGGATTTTCTCAAAAGTGGTCAATGCAAAAAGTCACTTTTCAACTGGACAGTTAAAATGGACCAAGGGCAAAATTGTCCAACTTTTGAAATAATTGGAATTTTTGAGTGGGAATTTTTGCTACACCTCACAAATGGTATTTGAAATTTGTTGGAATCATCATTTCATGCCTAAGGTTTGTGGTTTGGAATTTGACTTGAAAAATGAAAGTGCAAAAATGGATAAAGTGCAATCACAAGGTGAAAATGAGAATGATGCATCCAATGAGAGTGAGACAAGTTGCTACAGCTCACACATGTCATTTAGAGAGTGTGTGAGCTGTCCATGAGCTGGCATTGGCTTGTATGTGAAAAGACCATTTTGTCCCTTACTTGAAATTAAGCATTTTCACTAATCAAAGGCATTTGGTTAATTATATGGTTAAGTGATGATTAAGCACACATATATATTCCTAATCACATGATAATCATAACAGAAAATCACAATTCCCCAAATCAGATCTGAAAAACTCTTCATTCTCCCAAAATCTCCCAAGAACACATTGAACAAAATTGGCAAGAACTTCATCAATTCTAGCTCAATCTTCAAATTTCTTTTTGCTGCAATCTTCTTTCATCATCCTCATCAACTGTTTTTGAAGATTGGAAGGAAAGGAGTGCTGAATCGCAACTGTCCAAGCAAGCACCATTCATGGAAAATCGAGTTTTCGAGCAATAGAAGTGAAGTCAATGGAACCTAAGCTTTGTATCTAACTTCCACAAGCCTCCACTGCATCTGTTCGAGGTCGAAGCACACAAAGAATAGCAAGAACAGCACTGTAATTTCCACTCCATGTGTAAACAGTCCAAGGAATACTGCTCAGTTTGCCAACCACACTGGAAGGCAAGCCGAGATGAAGATGGGAACTCTTAATTTACTATATGGAAGTCCATTCACCGGAATGGACCATGAAGATCCTTTTGCTTTTCTCACCAAATTTTACGAGATAGCATTGGCGGCCGAAGTTGATCAAGCTTAAGAGCTACCGTTGTTCAAAAGATTATTTCCCCACGCTTTGCTCGGCAAAGCAAAAGATTGGTACTTAGATCAAACACCTGCCGTCATGACAGATTGGAACGTGTTGGAAGAGAAGTTCATCGAAAGATTTTTCTCCCACAACCGGTTCATGGAATCCAAGACGGCCATCTCAGTGTTTTCACAAGAAACCAACGAATCATTAAATGAGGCGTGGGAAAGATTCAAATCCATGCTTCGGAAATGTAAAGGGCATGGTTTTGATGAATTGACTCAAATCCATATTTTCAAAAATGGACTTCAACCAAACTGCAAGACTTTGTTGGATGCTACCTCGGGTGGTTCTTTATTGTCTAAAAACGCCGAAGAAGCTACAGATATCATAAATCGAATGGCTCTAAATGATCTTCAAAGTCAAAGTAGAGGCAACTCTTTGAAGAAGCCGGGAGTGCTTGAACTTGGGACGAACGATGCCATTCTTGCCCAAAACAAACTCATTTCACAACAAGTGGAACTCTTAACGCAGCAAATAAAAGAGTTGAGAGAACCTTAAAAAGCTAAACAAATAGCTTGTTGTGAGCTTTGCATAGGTGAGCATGACACCGGATTTTGTCCACCTCCCGGGTTCGAAGAAGTAAACTACATGGCAAACCAACGAGACTACCAACCGAGACAACAACAACAACAACCTTATCAACCACATCCTCAAAATCAACAACAACACTTCCAAGGGAATCAAGGGTTCCAACCTAGGAGTAACTATTACCATAACCAAGGTTATGGGGGTGGTTCTTCTAGCCGTCAAAACCCTCCCCAAAATCCTTATCAACCTCAACAACCGCCGGTCGTAACTTCAAAGTTAGAAGAGACATTGACACAATTTATGCAAATGTCAATGGCTAATCAAAAGAGCAACGATGCGGCAATCAAAAATCTCGAGACTCAAGTTGGACAACTTGCTAAGCAACTAGCGGAACAACAACCCGTTCCATCTTTTTCGGCAAACACGCAAACAAATCCTAAGGAGCATTGTAAAGAGATCACGATGAGAAGTGGAAGGGAGTTGATTAGTGAGAATAAAAAAAGAGATGAGAGTGAACAAAGAGAGGAAAAGAAAAAAAATGAGGAGGAAATATTGGAGGATAATAGTGATGGTGAAGTGGGGGAGTGGAGTGAGGAAGAAGTTGAAAAGAACAAAAAGAATGATGAAGTTGAAAAGAAAGAAAGTATGGAAATTGAGAAAAATAAGAGTGATGAAGTAATGGTGGAGAAAGTGACAAAGAAAAGAGAGAGAAGTTCTAGAGTTGCTAAAGGAAAGGAGGTAGTGAGCGCTACTCCAATCCAAAACCTTCCTTATCCACATGCTCCATCTAAAAGGGAGAATGAACGGCATTACGCCCGGTTCATGGATATTTTCAAACAACTGCAAATCAACATTCCGTTTGCCGAAGCATTGGAGCAAATGCCCAAGTATGCCAAATTCATGAAAGATATACTTACAAAAAAGCGGAGGTATACGGAACCGGAGACCATTGTCCTAGATGCGAGTTGTAGTGCAATCATTCAAAGGACGCTTTCGAAAAAAGAGGTTGATCCGGGACGAGTTACTTTGCCGGTTAAAATTGGTGATATCTATGTCGGAAAAGGACTGATGGATTTGGGGTCAAGCATTAATCTTATACCATTGTCTATTGTAAAGAGGCTTGGCAACATTGAAATTAAGTCCATCCGAATGACTTTGCAATTGGCCGATAAGTCGACTACCCATCCTCATGGCGTAGCCCAAGATGTTTTGGTTAAAGTCGACAAATTCTTTTTCCCGGTTGACTTTATTGTTATTGATATGGAAGAGGATGATGATGCTCCGCTCATTCTGGGCCGACCGTTCATGAAAACCGCGCGCATGATGATAGACGTTGACGACGGTTTGATGAAGGTGAGAGTCCAAAATGAAGAAGTTACTTTCGATCTATTCGAAGCAATGAAGCATTCAAAAGATAGAAGTGATAGCTTTCGCATCGATGTGATCGAAGAGGCAATTTTGGAGGTTTCTAAGCATATTCATGAGATATCTCCTATGGAGTTAGCTCTTGATGACTCATTTGAAGTTTTCACAGTTGAAGAAGAGCAAGCTCTTGATGAATGCTTAAGGGAACTTGATAGTGTAAACGAACTACAATCGTAGGAAGTTGAGGAGGAAGACTTGAAGAAGGAGGTTAATGACGAAAAAGCGCCTATTGAATTGAAAATGTTACCTTCTACTTTGAAGTATGTGTTCCTAGACGAGACCGAAGCAAAGCCGGTCATCATAAGCAACCTTTTGTCAAATTATGAAGAAGCCCGTTTGATCAATGTGCTGGAAAAAAATCAAGAAGCCATGGGTTGGACTCTTTCCGATCTCAAAGGAATTAGTCCTTCCTATTGCATGCACAAGATCTTAATGGAAGAGGATTTTAAGCCGGTAGCTCAACCACAACGCCGCTTAAATCCTACTATGAAGGAGGTTGTTAGAAAGGAAGTTGACAAATTGTTGGATGCGGGAATGATTTATCCGATTTCGGATAGTCCATGGGTTAGTCCTGTGCATGTGGTTCCGAAGAAAGGTGGAATTACCGTGATCCGAAATGACAAGGATGAGTTGATCCCTACTAAAGTTGCAACGGGGTGGCGAATGTGTATTGATTATAGGCGGTTGAATACCGCAACTCGAAAAGATCATTTTCCACTCCCATTCATGGATCAAATGCTCGAAAGACTCTCGGGGCAAAAATACTATTGTTTCTTGGATGGCTATTCCGGGTATAACCAAATTGCGGTTGACCCGGCCGATCATAAAAAGACGGCTTTCACATGTCCGTTTGGAATTTTCGCATACCGAAAAATGCCCTTTGGGTTGTGCAATGCACCGGCGACTTTCCAAAGATGTGTGCAAGCCATTTTTGCCGACCTTATTGAGAAAACAATGGAAGTCTTCATGGATGACTTCTCGGTATTTGGTGGTTCCTTTAGTTTATGCTTGGCAAACTTGAAAACGGTGCTTGAAAGATGTGTGAAGACCAATCTTGTGCTTAATTGGGAGAAGTGCCACTTCATGGTGACCGAGGGGATAGTGCTTGGCCATAAAGTCTCTTCAAGAGGGCTTGAAGTTGATCGTGCTAAGGTTCAAGTGATTGAAAAGTTACCTCCTCCGGTGAATGTGAAGGGAATCCGAAGCTTTTTGGGGCACGCCGGGTTCTATCGGCGCTTTATCAAAGACTTCTCAAAGGTAGCTAAGCCTTTGAGTAATTTGCTAGCTACGGACCAGGTATTTCTCTTAACCGATGAATGTTTGCAAGCTTTTGAGACTTTGAAAGAAAAATTGGTTACCGCTCCAATTATAGTCGCTCCAAATTGGAATTTAAATTTTGAGCTAATGTGTGATGCGAGCGACTATGCAATCAGAGCGGTATTAGGCCAAAGAAAAGAGAAAAATTTTCATGCGATACATTACTGTAACACCTCAAAATTTGCCCTCATCTCTTGGGACTAAGCTTAACATTGTGCATGCATTTTTAGGTCATTAGGCATTTCATATTGCATATCATGTGGTTACATTGTGCAAGTCATCCTCCTAAGTCTTGATTAGAAGATGAGAAAGTCAAAGTGCAGGCCTAGGGTTTTATTGACTGATCATTGGCCATCTGAGGATTGAGCTGTGAATTAGGGTTTTGTGATTCTCCAAGGATATTGGTCTTCATCTTGATTGAAGTGATACATCATTATCATTAGGGTTTGATTTCATCAAGTGTTGAAGCTTATTCCTTGAGATTAGGGTTTTGACCACTGGTCAGCCCTAATCAGTTGCATTGGGCCAATCAGGGCATAATCAGGAGGTGGGGTCTATGATGGTCATGGGGTTCATAATATGATTTTATTGTGCTTATTGAGGCTAGGGTGTCACCCTTGAGCCATTTCATCAGAAGATTGGAGCTCAGATTGATCTATGTTTGGCAAAATTCGTCTATCAGCTGAAAAGTCAACTGTGGTCAACTGTACATGATCTGATGGATTTGGAGGTGGAAATGAGTTGGATGCACTTCATTCATGTTGGAACAAGTGTTATTTGACATCTCAAAGCTTAAAAATGAAGAAAATCAAGTCAGGACAAGAACTGCCAAAAATAGAAAGTGACTTGTAATTGAAGTTTCCAAAAATGGAAAGTTTTTGACCTCAAGACCACGTGTCCAAGAATGCTTCAAATGAAAATTTGTTCAACATGAAAGTTGTAGATCTTGTTCCCACCTTTCCAAAAAGTCCAAGAACTTGAAATTCCCATGTATGGTTGGAAAGTTGTGGCTCAGTGAAATTCAAAAATGACCCATAATCAAGAGGCCATAATTTCCACATGGTTTGTCCAAATTGCAAGTTCTTTATATGCACAAACTCCATTTGACATGTACTTTCATGGTGCATAATTGGATTTTCTCAAAAGTGGTCAATGCAAAAAGTCACTTTTCAACTGGACAGTTAAAATGGACCAAGGGCAAAATTGTCCAACTTTTGAAATAATTGGAATTTTTGAGTGGGAATTTTTGCTACACCTCACAAATGGTATTTGAAATTTGTTGGAATCATCATTTCATGCCTAAGGTTTGTGGTTTGGAATTTGACTTGAAAAATGAAAGTGCAAAAATGGATAAAGTGCAATCACAAGGTGAAAATGAGAATGGTGCATCCAATGAGAGTGAGACAAGTTGCTACAGCTCACACATGTCATTTAGAGAGTGTGTGAGCTGTCCATGAGCTGGCATTGGCTTGTATGTGAAAAGACCATTTTGTCCCTTACTTGAAATTAAGCATTTTCACTAATCAAAGGCATTTGGTTAATTATATGGTTAAGTGATGATTAAGCACACATATATATTCCTAATCACATGATAATCATAACAGAAAATCACAATTCCCCAAATCAGATCTGAAAAACTCTTCATTCTCCCAAAATCTCCCAAGAACACATTGAACAAAATTGGCAAGAACTTCATCAATTCTAGCTCAATCTTCAAACTTCTTTTTGCTGCAATCTTCTTTCATCATCCTCATCAACTGTTTTTGAAGATTGGAAGGAAAGGAGTGCTGAATCGCAACTGTCCAAGCAAGCACCATTCATGGAAAATCGAGTTTTCGAGCAATAGAAGTGAAGTCAATGGAACCTAAGCTTTGTATCTAACTTCCACAAGCCTCCACTGCATCTGTTCGAGGTCGAAGCACACAAAGAATAGCAAGAACAACACTGTAATTTCCAGGTATGCCAAAATTCGAATGTCACGATTTGTTCGATTGTTATGTGCTTTGTGTAGTGCGTTTCATGTAGATCATGATGATGCTTGTAGTCTTGCGATTGGTGAACTGTAGCTCATGCAATCTTGATTTGAAGTTTCGAACCAAAACCCTAACTCGATCGATCCGTGAGATTTAGATAGAATTAGGATGATTCGTGATGATATTTGAGATCCTGAGAGTGAGACCTTTCCAACGGTTATTCGTTTGTCCATTTTCATTGAGATTTGAGCAAAACCACTTTTGGATGTGGAGGTTGAGTCGCGTGAAGAAGACGAAGTTTTCTGGATATTTTAGGTGTTTGATCTTCAATTCCGTTTGAATTTTCAAATAACCTGTTTCCCTCCCCCGCGCTCCAGTAATTACCATAGTGCCACTGGTCATTTTAATTAATTATATTAATTCATAAAAAATTCTTAAAAATTCATAACACCTTAGAAAATTCACCAAAAATCATAGAAAAATCAGAAAAATATGAGAATTGTTTCTTTGACTTCCTTGTTGACTGTAGAATTTTTTTGACCTATTGGTTGAAGTTGTGCATGGTAGAAATTGTGTTTGACCTAGGTTTGTTTCACATGTGCTACATTTTGATACATTCTACCATTTTGATTGTGAAATGCTCATAGTATAAAAGAAATTCTTGAAAATTTTTGTGGTAATTGTAGACTGGTTGATGATGATTTACATGTACATTTTGTGAATTTTTGATACCTGATCATTGAGTTATGAATTTTGGAACTTAGGTGTGACAATTTGTGTCACACCTCATTATGCCAACTTGCTGGATTTATTTGAGTGACCTATACTTGTTGGATTAATGTGAAATTTTGCATGATGGTTGATTAACATGTTAAGAGGTCATGTGAATTTTTGTGGAATTTTACATTGTATTTTCAAATTGATTGCTATTTTTCATCTCTGGTGGTTGAATTTGCAAGTTCATGTGACATAGGTTGGTAGATTTAATGTGAAATGCTCATATGGTATTGAATGATCATGAAATTTGGTAGGAATGTTATAGACACACTGTATGACATCCCTGTTTTGGTCCCAGTCATTTCTTTATTGTTTTCATGGACTTATGAATTTTTGAAGTGGAAGCATGTGTTGATGTTGTGATTTGGAGCATGTAATTGTATCTGTTTTTGTTGATTTTCATTGACATGGTTCCCTTTGCCCAATTAAGCTGAAATTTGGTGTGCCATACCTGGATTAGGTCCTGTTTAGGTGTAAATTATTTGAGATTTTTTGGATTTGTTTTGGTATGGAATTGGATGCAATAGTTCTGTTTGGATGTTTTGTGTTCCATTTGGCATAAGTTGGATTGTTTTGTGCATGGAATGAATATAATGAATGATATGGACATGGGACTAATTGTGTTGGTTTTCTATTTGCATTAATTTGACTTTGGTTAGATATCCCTTGCTGTTTAGGAATTTTTCTTGCCTTTGGACCCTAGGCTTGGCCTAGTGGTCTAGTTGCTAATATTTGCTTGATTTTTCAGGATGAATAGCATAAGGCTCATGGAGAATGATCCAAGTTGATTGAAATGATGTTGTTTGATGTTTGTACCCTAACATAACATTGTTTTGTAGGTTGTGAAGCTTGGGCTTGAGCTCATAGCTTGCCTTTGTGTGCCTTGGCTTGCATAGTTTGACTGATTAACTTGTTGTTTTCTGATTTGGTTGTCTGAGTACTAACTGTGTTTGACTGTTTCCAGGTACTTTTAGTTGCTCAGTTCCTTGTGAACTTTTGCTTTGCTTTGCTTAAGCAACTTGCATTGAGGTATAACTTCCTAACTTCATGTAGTCTGGAGACCCGGTCTGTTATTTGACCGGGAAAAATGTCTGAAGTCCTCCTTAAGAGGCAATGATTGTGGTTGTTTATTTTTCGTGCCAAGCAGGTGGAAGTCCTTTAAATAAGGCAATTGGTGGAAGGTAGGGGTATGCAGCCTACCCCCCACTATTCAGTTGAGTCTTCTCCTTGCTCCCATTACATGGTTGTAGCATTGAGATCACAAGCCCAAGATCTTGTGCAGTGCACATTGTGTCAGAGTCTCTGAGTATAGAAGGGTTCCCCCATTCTGGACCCATACTCATTTGTCAGAAGCTCTCCCTGGTTAGGGATAAGAGCTGTGAGGTCTGATCCTCACTTCACCTTTTCATCTGCTTCACCTTAGCCTCGTAATGGCAAGGTTAAGAGCAAACACAGCCCGTACAGATGACTTGCTGAGGCAGTCAAACCTATTGTGTGAGCCCACTTGTTTGGTTATAGTGCGTGCTATGTGGATATCTGTTTGAGATGCTTGTTCTCATTTGATGTATGCTTGAATTATTTTGTATGCTTGCTTCTTTCCTGGATAGGAGTAGTTTGCTTATGCAAGTAGGATAGAAAACTGAACTTAGGGTAACGATGCATGACAACACTAGGCTCGAGTCCAGCTCCCTGGTAGTGTGTCTTCCCCTGGTTTCTGGTTAGTGATTCAGTCCCTTTCGGGGGAACTACATCGCCCTGATCCTCGTTCCAGACGAGGTATGTAGGCAGGTGGTCGTGCGAGACCACTCCGGGCAACCTTTTTCTTTTTGCGTGTGTTTACTTGTTATCTGACTGTGTGTTTTGGTTCGGATGCCGACGTAAGTCCAATGATTGGCTGTCGGGCTCCACGTTTGCCCTTTTGAGTGTGTTTTGGTTCGGATGCCGACGTAATTCCATCCAGTGGTTGTCGGGCTCCATGTTTGCCACCCTTGCTTGTTTGTATGTTTTGTGTTGTTTGGCGTGCGTAAGCCGAACTACAGTGGCTCTGATTCTTGTTCCAGACAAGATATGTAGGCATAAGGTGCGATACCTTATCGAGCTCCCTTCTCCTAACCCCACCTGCGTTTCCCGTGTGTGTGTGTGATGTTTAGCAACCTATTCTTTATTCTAGGACGTGGATCCCGTCGAGTACGACGGACGTGAGGGGTGCTAATACCTTCCCCTCGCGTAACCGACTCCCTTACCCTTTCTCTTTGGTCGCAAGACCATTTCCTTTCCAGGTTTCTCTGAGCGTTTCCTTTCCCTATCTTGGGATAAATAACGCGCAGTGGCGGCTCTGTGTTGTATTTTTGTTTGAGCCTCGCCGGTTGATTTTTCGCAGGATGCGACAATTACGCAAGTAAAGTTCTTAATGAGGCTCAAATTAACTATGCCACCACTGAAAAAGAATTACTTGTGATAGTGTATGCGCTTGAAAAGTTTAGGTCTTATCTTATAGGGTCTAAAGTCGTAGTGTATACCGACCACTCGGCGATTAAATATTTGCTCACCAAACCGGATTCGAAGCAAAGGCTCATCCGTTGGATTCTCTTGTTGCAAGAATTTGATGTTGAAATCAAAGACAAGAAAGGATCGGAAAATTTGGTGGCGGATCATTTATCTCGCTTAGTTAATGTGGAGGTTACCGCTTCAGAGAAGGAAATCCGAGAAGAGTTTCCTGATGAAAAACTTTTCAAAATTTAAGTTAGGTCGTGGTTTGCAGACTTTGCGAACCACAAGGCTAGTGGTTTTGTGCCTCCCGACCTAACTTCGAACCAAAAAAGGAAGTTTCTTTCGGATGCCAAGTATTACGTATGGGATGACCCGTACTTGTTTAAGTTAGGTAGTGATAACCTTTTAAGGAGATGCGTTACTGGCGATGAAGCGCAGAGCATCCTTTGGCATTGTCACAACTCGCCTTACGGCGGACACTATAATGGGGTGAGAACGGCCACTAAATCCTTCAGTCAGGATTTTATTGGCCCACTATTTTCAAAGACGCACACACCCATGCGCAAAGTTGTGATAGTTGCCAGAGAAGCGGTGGGATTGGTAAGAGAGACGAGATGCCTCTCCAAAACATCCAAGAGGTTGAAGTATTTGATTGTTGGGGCATCGATTTTGTAGGACCATTCCCACCCTCTTATGGTAACGAGTATATGCTTATCGCAGTTGATTACGTTTCTAAGTGGGTTGAAGCGATTGCCTCACCTCGGGCGGATGCGAAAACGGTAATAAATTTTTTGAAGAAAAACATATTTTCCCGTTTCGGAACCCCCCGAGTGTTGATAAGTGACGGAGGGTCACACTTTTGTAATGCACCGTTGGAAAGCATTTTAAAACATTACGGTGTATCGCACAGAGTGGCAACTCCGTATCACCCACAGGCTAATGGACAAGCCGAGGTCTCTAATCGTGAGATTAAGAGAATTCTCGAAAAAACTGTGTCAAATTCGAAAAAAGAGTGGTCACAAAAATTGGATGAAGCGTTATGGGCATACCGTACCGCCTTTAAATCTCCAATTGGGCTCACTCCTTTTCAATTGGTGTTTGGTAAAACTTGCCATTTGCCGGTCGAATTGGAGCACAAAGCCTTGTGGGCTCTGAAATTTTTAAATTTTGAAAAGGATTTGGCCGGTGAGAAAAGGAAGGTGCAACTGCTCGAGTTGGAAGAGATGTGCAATGCCGCATATCACTCAAGTTGGTTGTACAAAGAGAAGGTAAAAAAATATCATGACAAAAAGCTTCGAAAGAAAGAATTTGTGCCCGGACAGTTGGTCCTATTGTTCAATTCCAGGTTGAAGTTATTCCCCGGATGCCAAGTATTACGTATGGGATGACCCGTACTTGTTTAAGTTAGGTAGTGATAACCTTTTAAGGAGATGCGTTATTGGCGATGAAGCGCAGAGCATCCTTTGGCATTGTCACAACTCGCCTTACGGCGGACACTATAATGGGGTGAGAACGGCCACTAAATCCTTCAATCAGGATTTTATTGGCCCACTATTTTCAAAGACGCACACACCCATGCGCAAAGTTGTGATAGTTGCCAGAGAAGCGGTGGGATTGGTAAGAGAGACGAGATGCCTCTCCAAAACATCCAAGAGGTCGAAGTATTTGATTGTTGGGGCATCGATTTTGTAGGACCATTCCCACCCTCTTATGGTAACGAGTATATGCTTATCGCAGTTGATTACGTTTCTAAGTGGGTTGAGGCGATTGCCTCACCTCGGGCGGATGCGAAAACGGTAATAAATTTTTTGAAGAAAAACATATTTTCCCGTTTCGGAACCCCCTGAGTGTTGATAAGTGACGGAGGGTCACACTTTTGTAATGCACCGTTGGAAAGCATTTTAAAACATTACGGTGTATCGCACAGAGTGGCAACTCCGTATCACCCACAGGCTAATGGACAAGCCGAGGTCTCTAATCGTGAGATTAAGAGAATTCTCGAAAAAACTGTGTCAAATTCGAAAAAAGAGTGGTCACAAAAATTGGATGAAGCGTTATGGGCATACCGTACCGCCTTTAAATCTCCAATTGGGCTCACTCCTTTTCAATTGGTGTTTGGTAAAACTTGCCATTTGCCGGTCGAATTGGAGCACAAAGCCTTGTGGGCTCTGAAATTTTTAAATTTTGAAAAGGATTTGGCCGGTGAGAAAAGGAAGGTGCAACTGCTCGAGTTGGAAGAGATGTGCAATGCCGCATATCACTCAAGTTGGTTGTACAAAGAGAAGGTAAAAAAATATCATGACAAAAAGCTTCGAAAGAAAGAATTTGTGCTCGGACAGTTGGTCCTATTGTTCAATTCCAGGTTGAAGTTATTCCCCGGAAAGTTGAAATCAAAATGGTCCGGGCCATTTCGGGTCAAAGAAGTTAAGGAGTACGGAGCTATTGTCATTGAGGACATGGAAAAGAAGGAGAGTTGGACCATTAATGGCCAACGTTTGAAGGTTTATCTCGGTGGTCATGTGGATCGCGAGAGCTGTGCTATTTCTTTGGATGCTCCTCTATGAGCATCGAACCGTCGAGCTTATCCGACGTTAAACAAGCGCTTGTTGGGAGGCACCCCAACATTGTAAGTATTTACAGTTTTTCTGTGGTGTCGTATTGGGATTCCAATTGTTAAACCTTGCTGAATGTACCAGGAATGCTATTTTGAAAAAGCAAATGTTGTTAAGGTTTCCATCAGAGTTACAAGGTAAGGGGGGAAATCCTTATCATTGTGGGTTAGTATGATTGGGTTAATGGGTAGGGATATGATTTAGGTTGAAATCCTTAATTGACATGGTTTGGAGTTATTAGGTTTGATAAATATTCTTGAATTGTGATTATTAAATTATGTAATCATTGTGGGTTAGTATGATTGGGTTAATGGGTAGGGATATGATTTAGGTTGAAATCCTTAATTGACATGGTTTGGAGTTATTAGGTTTGATAAATATTCTTGAAATGTGATGATTAAATTATGTAAAAACTGTGAATGAATATATAATTGGATGAGTTATAATTTTCTGAACGTGTAGCTTTTTACGGAATCGAAATCGGAGATCCGGAAGTCCTCCAACGATGAAAAATGCGGGGTGTTAACCGGTTAACACTGTTATGAAACAGAATTTAACTTTCTGTCTGTACAGAATTTTGCCACCAGTGGGGTTCGAACCCAGGACTCCCTGAATCTGTACATGCCTTACCACTAGGCTAGAGAGGTTGTTGTTGAATACTTATGCAATGAATAAATATTAATCTAAATCTCGATTAAGATAGACTAATGAATTAATTTAGCATTATAGTTCCGTTTTGGATGCGGACGGATGCATTAGTAAGATAATGAAAAAGGCTATTATTATAATATCATGTTATAGTGTATTATGCGTCTTACAAAGTCTATGAATTTTATTTTGATGGTTGTTAAACATGGTTGATATGTGTGATTGTGAAATAACATGACTAAAGATAACGTAAAGGATTATTATTATTGTTCCATGTTATAAAATATTATGTGATTTATAAAGGCCATGAATTTTATCATGATGAAAATAAAATATTGTGTGAATGTGTATGTATACCATTATTGGACTGTGAATGATTTATGGTTATGGAGGTGTATGTGTAATCGTAATTGATGTGTTGTGATGAATGTATATATGTACCAATCGTGAGTCATGGTGATATGTGGTATGTTAAGATGATATAGATCTTAATTGCATATGTGTTGGTATGTGTGCATTCATTCATAGCATGGTCGACTTCATTGTGGAAGTAGTGAAACGGTGGGTTCACATGAGCAGACGTTGATTCTTGAATTGGAATCAGGCGTAGTCGACTTCATTGTGGAAGTAGTGAAACTGTGGGTTCACATGAGCAGACGTTGATTCTTGAATTGGAATCAGGCGTAGTTGACTTCCTTGTGGAAGTAGTGAAACTGTGGGTTCACATGAGCAGACGTTGATTCTTGAATTGGAATCAGGCGTAGTTTAAGCGGTGATCCTTCATTGGAAACAGACGTAGGCTTTGGTCTTGTCCGGATCTGAAGCGTGGCTTGGATTCTAAATATTGAATCGTAAAGCGGTGAAACTTTGAGTTCACATTATGGTACCACATGCATGGAGTCACATTATCTTGCACGGAGTCACATTGTCTTGCCTTGAGTCGTTTATGGTTATGTGATCATTGAATGCATGTATTGATGTGGGTGTGATATGTGAAATGATTGTTGTTTAATATTATTGACGTGATTATACTAAGTGTGATGAATTCTTAAATTGTGTTTTAATTCATTGTGCCTTATTATGCTATTTCATAATGATTTGGAATTCTCACCCTTTCTGTTTGAATGTTACCTTTACATGGGTATCGTGCAGATACTACAGAGTAGTATTGCTGGAGTAGGTGGACGGTAGCTCGCTCAAGATTAGCTGGAGAGTTTCCGTATTTAGTTTGAAATTTGGTAATGAGTCAATGCTCTGGTCATGTAACACTGGGTAGATTAGTGGTATTGAACTCGTATGCTTTATGTCATTAATTGTTTTGTTTTATTTGATCATGGTATGGGACATGGATCATCTTATGAGATACATGAGTATTCTTTATTTTCCGCTGCGAACGCATATGTTTGAATATTCATGATGATTGGAATGTGTTACTTTAATTGGCCAGGTGTATTGTTGGTTTTTGAAAAGTTTTAAGTTTCAAAAACGTCGATGTGACGCCCTTTTCTTATATGCGTGTTTATTTACTCTGATTATATGCTAAATAATTTGGGGTAGAAAAAGGGGTGTTACAATGCTCACTAGATGCTCGCTAGACGAAGCAGTAGCGAGCGGATACGCTAGCTGCTCGCTAGGCGAAGCAGCAGCGAGCGCTGCGTGGCAGAACTCATTTAATTCTCAGCAGGCCACTCTTTTGGGCCCAAGTACCATTTTTCTTTTTATAACTCTGAACTCCAGAACTCACACACACTCTCTCACTTTGCATCTCACTCACAACCCCACCTGTTACATCGCAACCATCATTGTGCATTCTAACTTCTACAGATCTCAAACCAGGTTTGCTCCTTCTCATTACTTTATGCTTTCACATTGTAGATTTCTGAAGTATATGTCAGTTAGGGTGAATTTGGGGGAATGAGTGCATTAGGTTTTGCATGTGGGTGTAGATTTGCATTGCATGTACCTTAGAACGATGCCTTTCATGATAAATCATTTTGTTCTGAAATAGATACCATGAGACCTTGGGTTTTTCTGAAATTTCAGTGTAAACATTGAAGAACCCAAAAACCCGTAAGATTCGCTAGCAACTCGCTAGGCGAATCAGTGGCGAGCATTCGCTGCCACTTCGCTAGGCGAACCTGTAGCGAAGCTTCGCTAGGTTCTCGCTAGGCGAAGCAGCAGCGACCATGACAGTAGTTGGAATTCTGTTTTGCTTTCTAATATGTTTTGTGTTTGTGTTGTTTCCTCTCTATGTCTTTGCAGATGGAATCCAGGTCCGGAGCTTCGAAAAAGAGAAAGGGCGGGAACACTTCCCGTCCCGTGCCCATACAATTCGACACCGACAAATTTGTCGGGCCAAAGCAAGTAGCAAGATATGTTGCTTTGGAAAAGCGAAAGATTTTGCCGGAAAAGAGATTTATAATCAACCCTGAAGGCACGTACCGTACATTCGCCGGGTTGATTAACAACAAAAAGTGGGACCGGTTAATATCCCCCTTGGAGCATTATGACATCGCAACAGTGCGTGAGTTCTACGCGAACGCACTGCCGAACGACGACGAGCCATTCACATGGACGTCTAGAGTGTCCGACCGTCCTGTTGCGTTTGATCGGGATGCAATTAACCGTGTCCTGGGTGAACCGCTCCATCTGGGAGCCAATGAGAGAGACACTTACCACCAAGATTTAAGGCTTCACCGGGATACCGATTCAATTTATGCTGCCCTGCTTTTGGAAGGGAAATCAGTTGAGCTGAACCCATCTGGGGTTCCGATGAGATACCATAGGGAGGACATGATTCCCTTGGCTCAACTGATCCTTGTGTTGGTTCTTACAAACATTAAACCCAAGTCTCATACTTCTACCGTGCCGATCCCAGTGGCACACTTGGTTCACTGCATCCTCACGAATATCCAGATTGATGTGGCGAGGATTATTGCTTTGGAGTTGAAGTCCGTGATAGAAAGCGGGCTAAAGTCGGGGGCACGAGTGAATTGTCCCCTTGCTTTCCCGTGTCTAATCATGGCTTTGTGCCAGCAAGAGAGGGTGAGGCTACCCTCCAAGGGTCAAGTAAGGATCCCGCCGGCCATTGATGACCGATACGTGGCCAAGTACTGCAAACCGAAGAATTTAAGAAGTAGTTCAGCTGCTGAGGTTACCGGGGCTTCTGATGGTCCTGGTACTTCTACTCTAGGATCCGATCCTTTCCAGTAGGCTGTCTGCAACTACAACTGGGATTGGATGGCGGCAACTCAGCGCGCCATGCTCGATATGCACGATTCTATGCAACTGTTACAGTTGCAGATGCGCGACCCCTCCGGTGAGCATTCTATGATGACTCGTGAGCAGTTTTTGCAGCATGCTAGCTGGCCTGTGGACAGGCCTGTGTTTGGAGAGGGGGCGGGTGTTGGTGCTTCTTTTGGTGCTGCTGAAGATGATGATGATGATGATGATGAGGCTACCGGTTCTGAAGCCGGTAGTGATGAGGGTTATGAGTCCTTGGAGGGCTAAGTTTATTTTATTTTTCATATTATGTTTTATTTCTATTGTATTTTCAGACTTGTGTATTTTGATTTTGGTTATGTACTTTTGGGGTGTTTTGTCCCCCATGCACAATTTTAAATTTTGAAGTAATGTTATTATTTATGTTTTAAATTTCTTTTGTTTTAATAAATTTTTGGTTGGTTGAGTGTCAAACCTTCTAGATTGGTTGTTCCTCAAAGAAGTATCCAATGAAGGTGCATCCGAGCTTGGATGGCAATGATAAAAATAAACAAGTGAATAATGCTAAGGTACATGGTTACCTCCGGCTAGAATTTTAGAATGCATTGAGAACTTTATTTTTCTTTGTAATTGAATATTGTCTTTTTGCAACATAATTGAATGAATGTTTCATCTAGGACTTAAAACCATAAATTGTGAGGAAACCTCCATTGTACACTTAAATGCTGGATTCTAATAAGCTTTGTTGATTCATTTGATTCATGCTTTGTCTTTTATTATTGTGAATATGTGGAAGCAATTAGAAATAATCAAGGCACTTGTTTTCTATCGAGCACAACCAGTTCCAAATACAACTTACCTGTGAGCAGAGAGAGTATTCGTTAACCCCTTTGAGCTTAAACAGTTGAGTCTCAGCTTGAAATAAAGCGAGATTTCAAAAATCTTTTTTTCTTAAAACCCGGAAAATTTTGATAATTGTTCTTTTGCCGTAAAAAGTCAAGAGCATTCACTTAGGGTGAGTAAGAAATAAGTTGGGGAGAACGAAAATGAGAATCGGTAAGTGCCACAACTCTTGAAAAACCGAGCAAACAAAAAAAATATAATATATAAAATATAGAAAAGAGAAACATCTGTTTTGTAAATATGATGTGAAAGAAAAGAAAAAATAGAGAAAATAAAAATGAATGCTTGCTTGGAAGAAAAATAGTGAAAAACAAAAATTGAGCTGTGAAATAAGAGTTGTGAAGGTTTCAAATGAGAAACAAATGGAACGAAGTTGAGATGTGTGAATAATGTACAGTGAATGTCTCTTTTGCATCGACAATTTCGTTTTCAATGGCCTTAGAAATGACCCTTGTTTGTTAACCTAACCAAGCTTCAACCGAAAAGTCCTTAGTGATCTTCGTGCTTCCACATTACCATTTATAATTGTTAGACATTGTATGAATTGAATTGATTTCTTCATTGTTTGTTGGAGAGTGAGATTATTCCCGCGGTTGCAAACGCGTAATTTCTTCAATCCTTATTCGAAGAAGAGAGATAGGGTGATTCATTCAAGATAATATTGTTGTGGATAGATACATATTTCGCATTGCTATTAAGTTTTAGTTCTTGTGTATTATTTTATTCTAACCGTTGGAAATTTGTATTTGCTGATTCGCTTGTGTTTGAGCCGTTTTATCCGATTTCGGAGAAACCTTTTTCTTAAAGCAAATCCTCTTGTCCTTCAAGAGGCATACTTTGCTTGAGGACAAGCAAGAATCTAGTTGGGGAGAGTTGTTAGATACCCAAAAGTGCTTATTTGAGCTATCAAATATGGGTATCTTTCACTCCATTTCCTTGCTAAAGTGTTGGAAACCACCTTTGTTTTAGATGAATTGCAATACAATGATAAACGATCTTGGTACCTTTGATTTGTGTGTTATTGTGCAGGAATTAGGCATGAAATAATAGAAAATGAAGGCACAAGAAAGTTGGCAAAGGGACCAAAAAAGGATGCATTCATCAGCTTGCTCGCTAGGCGAGGGCTGTGGCGAAGAGCTCGCTAGGCGAGCACTAAGCGAGCACCCAGCGAAGAGCTCCAGTATTTTACAGTAGCAAACATCAACAAACTCGCTAGGCGAGCAGCCAGCGAAGGGTGTAGCGAACACGTCCAGACTTGGTCAAAAGTGCAGCCAGCACTCACTCGCTAGGCGAGCCATTAGCGAGCTCCCAGCGAGCAATTCCAGTAGCAAAACCTCCTAAGCTCGCTGGAGCGAAGGGTGAAGCGTGGGTTTCGCCTAGCGAAGGTTTTGTTCGCCTAGCGAACATGCCAATCTGGCAAAGGATATTTCTTTGGGCGCAGGTGCCTCAGGTGCCTCATTTTGGGGCTCGCTAGGCGAGCCATTCTGCTCGCCTAGCGAGCATGACAGCTCAGTAGCAGCACTATAAGTAGCAGGGGCTACTTTTTGGAGCCATCCTTTACACTTCCATACTTTTGTACTTTTGAGATATTTTTCCAGCATTTCTCTATAGATACTTTGTGACCTAGAAATCATTTCTCTTCATCTCTTAACAATCTTTCACAAAAAGAAGGTGGATTCCCATCCAATCTCGATTATTCGACTCGGATGTTGATCAACCTTCTTCCGAAACTTGTTGACCAAGCTACCATGAAAATGAGTAGCTAAGTTCTTCATTTTGTCAAGGTTAGATGTAGACGGTCATAAGCTTTGTGTGTATATGAGATGATCTTCATTTGTAAACTCTTTAATGATGAATATATGGTGAAAACTTTGTTTTATTGAAAACTTTGTTTTATTGAAAACTCTTTCTGTTGGTTTATGATCGAGAGATGTTTACCAACTCTTTACCTAGGTTTTCATCCAATCTTGTTTGTTAGCTAGAGATAGTAATGAATGATTTTGTTCACCATAAGGTTGAACCAAAAAGTTGTCATTTTGATAGATTGTGTTAGAGATAAACAATGGATCAAAATGGGAAAACTCACAATGTAGTGGATCATCTAAAGGAGGAATTTATGAGAATTATTAAGAAAAGTGATTACAAGATAGTGGATCAGTTGAACCAGACACCGTCAAAAATCTCTATTCTTTCTCTGTTGATATGTTCCGAGGCACACCGTAACGCCCTATTGAAAATGTTGAATATGGCTTATGTGCCTCAAGAGATTTCTGTTAACCAGCTCGAAGGTGTTATTGCAAATGTTAACACGAGACATGGTTTGGGATTCACGGATCTAGACTTGACACCTGAGGGTCGCAATCATAATAGAGCTCTGCATATCACGATGGAATGCAAAGGCGCGGTTTTGTCGCATGTTTTGGTTGATGCCGGTTCTTCTTTGAATGTGCTGCCCAAAAAGGCTCTGAGTAAGCTTGATGCCGAAGGGGTTGTTCTCACACCAAGATCTTGTTGTCTGTGCTTTTGATGGATCCAAGCGATCAGTTTGTGGTGAAGTCACGTTGCCTGTGAAGATCGGCCCGGAAGTGTTTAATATTGTCTTCTATGTGATGGATATTCAACCAGTATATAGTTGTCTGTTGGGGCGTCCCTGGATACATGGAGCTGGAGCAGTTTCCTCGACTCTCCACCAAAAGCTAAAATATGTGTGGGATGGTCAAGTTGTGACCGTGTGTGGCGAAGAGGACATCTTTGTGAGCCATTTATCCTCCTTCAAATATGTGGAAATGGATGGCGAAATTCATGAAACTCTATGTCAAGCTTTTGAGACTGTCAGTATTGAGAAGGTGGCTTTTGTTGAACAGAAGAAATCAGGTACCTCGATTGCGTCCTATAAACAAGCTCTGGAGGTCATTCATTCAGGTGACGCGGAAGGTTGGGGCAAGATGATTGATGTGCCCGTAAAAGAAGACATGTTTGGCATTGGTTATCAGCCTTTTCAATCATCAGAGCAGGGTGTCCAGGATCAGAGAGGGTTGTGTACTTTCACTAGTGCTGGATTGATGAATCACGGGGATGTCTTTGCAACAAACAATGAAGATGGTGACAGTGATTGTGATATGGTGCGCCCGTGTGCTCCAGGGGAGAAGATCAACAACTGGACTACTGAAAAAATAGTCCAAGTTACTCTCCAGACCGAGTAATTTTCTTTTGTTTTGCATTTTGCATGAAAACCCTACACTGCCCAAGGCGTAGTGGTTCATTGTAGGGCCACATCTTGTTTTAAATTTTCAATAATTATCATCAATAAAGGACGTTTTGCAATCAAATTTGTGTTCCCTGTCTTTCTATTTTTGTTACTCTCATTTTCAAAACAATAAAAATGGCAATGTTTTTTTGTTTTCTGTGACTTTCTTGAACTCTTTTCTAAAAAAAAAAGCATGAAACATCGTTCGTGCAGAATTGATCCTGCGGATTCCATTAAAAACAGTTCTGTTATGGCTCAGTATGATTTCGATAATCCCATTTACCAAGCCGAAGAGGAGAGTGAAGAAGATTGTGAACTCCCCGAAGAATTGGCCAGACTATTGAAACAGGAGGAAAGGGTCATTCAACCTCATCAAGAAGAGTTGGAAGTCATTAACCTTGGTACTGAGGACGTAAAGAAAGAGATCAAGATAGGGGCGACTTTAGAAGAAAAGGCCAAGAGTATCCTGAAGGAGCGTCAAAGAATGACGAGAAGACACCGAGAAGGCTGGCCGAAAGCTTTTACTTGAACAAGGATGATGTGTTGTACAAGAGGAACTTTGACATGGTTCTGCTCAGATGCGTGGTTAGACATGAAGCAGACATGTTAATGCAGGAAGTACACGAGGGATCTTTCGGTACCCATGCTGGTGGTCATGCAATGGCCAAGAAGTTGTTAAGAGTCGGTTATTACTGGATAACTATGGAATCTGATTGTTTCAAATACGCTCGGAAGTGCCACAAATGTCAGATCTATGCAGATAAAGTACATGTACCACCAAACCCTCTGAATATTATGAATTCTCCTTGGCCATTCGAGATGTGGGGCATCGATATGATTGGAAAGATTGAACCTATTGCTTCTAATGGACACCGCTTCATCCTAGTCGCGACTGATTACTTTACCAAGTGGGTGGAAGCAGCTTCCTATGCCAATGTTACCAGACAAGGGGTTGCTCGATTCATTAAGAAAGAAATTATCTGTCGTTATGGGGTTCCTGAGAGAATCATCACTGATAATGGTTCGAATCTCAATAACAAGATGATGAAAGAGCTTTGCAAAGACCCTAAGATCGAACACTACAATTCTTCTCCTTACAAACCATAGATGAATGGTGTTGTAGAGGCGACAAACAAGAACATTAAGAAGATTGTGCAAAAGATCGTCGTGACGTACAAGGATTGACATGAGATGTTGCCTTTCGCTTTGCATGGGTATCGTACCTCAGTGCGTACGTCAACCGGGGCAACTCTGTTTTCACTTGTGTATGGCATGGAGGCAGTCTTGCCAGTAGAAGTTGAAATCCCTTCTTTGAGGGTGATGATGGATGTAAAACTTGACGAGGCTGAGTGGGTTCAAGCCAGGTTTGATGAGTTAAATTTAATTGAGGAAAAGCGATTAGCAGCTGTGTGCCATGGACAACTATATCAGTGAAGGGTGAAGAAGGCCTTTGATCAGAAAGTGCATCCTCGAAGCTATCAGATAGGTGACTTAGTTTTGAAGAGGATCCTTCCTCCCGGTACAGATAACAGGGGCAAGTGGACTCCGAATTATGAAGGTCCATATGTTGTTAAAAAGGTCTTTTCTGGTATAGCCTTGTTGCTTACAACTATGGATGGTGAATTCAGATGTAGTCAAAAAATACTTCGCATAAACTGACCAGCTGGACAAAAAAAAAGAGTCCAAGCAAAAAAGGGCATCCCGACGAACCAAGAGAAAAAGAAAAGAAAAAGGTTCGGGCAAAAGTTAGGGATAAAGAATAAAAATAATATGTACACCCGGTAAGTCGAAAACCTGCAAAGGCGGCTTAGGCAAAAATGGGTATCCCGGTGGATTGAAAACCTGAAAAGGCGGTCCAGGCAAAAGAGGGATTAAAGCGAAGACTACAGTTTGAGTTATCTGTACTTCATCGCGTTTCAGTGTCTACCATCTAGAAGGATATGATCGGTCCAATCACTCTTCTCAGAAAGCAAAGAATTTGGGGGAAAGTGAAGATCTATGAGTCATAACAGAATTGGAAAATAGTGGAATGCCGTGTTCACATTGCCAATAGGATAGTTTATTTTCTCTTTTGGCGCAATTACCTCTTCCTAGGAATTGCTTCCTGATGTATTTGCCTTTATAGGCCATTTTCAATCAATAAAAGTCGTTATTCAGTCAAATTGCTCTCTTGTTTTTATTTTTACTGTTTTGTTTGCAAAAAACGTCCGAATTTTTTATAAACATTGCATCTAAAAACATGAAGGCTAGACAATGACGTGCGGAAAGATAAAACGTCTGAAAATCATTCTGAATGTTGAGTGCACTTGAGTATATTTTGTCCATACGATCCCCTGGGGCATGTACGTCTTGCCGTTTTGCAGGCTACTATCTTTGATTGAGGGCTAAAGTAGATGAGCCGAAGTTTGTTCGAAGGAAGACCCTGTTGTTTCAACACTTTCCAGTCGTGTCGTCTAAGTCGAGTTCAGAATTTGTTTCCCCAGCATGGTCGAGAGGTTGGTGTTTTCCCAACAAGTGACTCCCCAGTTGAGTTGGTTTCTCTACCGTTCCGAGAATGTCAGATCAGTAAGTATCCTCAGCAGAATTATTGTATATCCCCAGCGGAGTTGACAGTGCCAGATTGTATCTTCCCGACAGAAGCGACTGCTCCTCGGGGTTCGATGCCAGACCGATGATCTCGACGCCAGATCCATGGTCTCTTTCCTTGAAGCAGAATCTCGGTACCATATCGGTGTTCGCTTCCCCTGCTGAGTTGTCTCTCTCGCAGATTATGGTTTCTAGAACCACTATCGCTTTCCTCAAAAGCAAGCTTCCATTGCTATCCTCTCCCCAGTCAGAGTCTCGGCATTGTGTTATTTCCTGAACACCGCATGACCGGTCATTTCCCCACAGAGTTCATTGTGCTGTGTATCTCCAACAGCATTGTCTAGGTCAAGAAGAGTGTAATCATTCCCCCGGCAGGAGTTCTTGCCTCAGCTTGACATTCTCCCCAGCAGAGTTCCTTGCCTCGATATGGCGTTATTTCTAACCTAGCATTTCGCATCCCTGCATGTAGAATCATATTGCATTGCATCCTCTCAAATCGTGTAGCATTTCCATTCAGTATGGAGCATTACGCCAAAAAAATCAAACATATGCATACATGCATTAAACCAGATTGGATCTTATCCCCAGCAGAGGCAGATCATTTTCCAACATCAGTATAGCACATTTGCGGCAGTTGCTCTTGGCAACATTCAGAATCGATAGTCCTAGTGAGATTTATTTCCTCACCAGTTCGTGAAAAGAAAGCTTGATTCTCTTTCGATTTAGTCCTCGGCAAGTGTCTGCCTTATTTTGACATACGTGAATATCATCCTTGCGATACCGGTAAGTGTCGTGCTGATCCCCCGTAAGTGTCTGTGCTTTTCTTTGATGTCGGTGAACATCATCTTTCGATGTCGGTAAACGTCGAACTCCAATCGTTGGCCATCAGTAAATGGCATGTCTCTCACGGTGTCTACAAAAAAAGATCGTTCTGTCAACACCCGTGGGTGTCCTTTCCTTTTTTGGTGTCGGTAAACATCATTGTTCGATATCGGTAAACATCGGTCGCTTGTTAACCATCGGTAATTGGTTTTGTCGTTAAAGATTCCCCAGCAGATTCGATATCCGTAAATATCGAATACTTTATTTTCGCCATCGGTAAATGGTTTCGTTTTATAAATATATTCTTTCCTTGGTGTCAGTAAACATCATTGTTCGATGTCAGTAAACATCGAGTTCCT
The DNA here is from genome assembly GCF_024323335.1 of Lathyrus oleraceus. Taxonomy (NCBI): domain Eukaryota; kingdom Viridiplantae; phylum Streptophyta; class Magnoliopsida; order Fabales; family Fabaceae; genus Lathyrus; species Lathyrus oleraceus. Next base: position 373,483,792 of record NC_066584.1, read on the forward strand.
CCCCAGTCATCGGTAAATGTCTGGTCTTGTCAGTAAACAGCATTATTCGATGTTAGTAAACATCGAGTTCCTCCTCAGTCATCGGTAAATGTCTGGTCTTGTTTCGCTATAAACATCATTGTTCGATGTCGGTAAACATCGAGTTCCTTCCCAGTCATCGGTAAATGTCTGGTCTCGTTTCACTTGTAAACATCTTTTTCTCCCCAGCGAAGCCGCCATCGGTAAATGGCCTTGCTTTCTTTGATATCGGTAAATATCAGTTTTGTTTTGAAGCCGTCATCGGTAAATGGCCTCGCTTTCTTTGATATCGGTAAATATCAAATATGTTTTGAAGCCGCCATCGGTAAATGGCCTCGCTTTCCTTGATTCGTCACCTACAGAGTGCAAATTCTCCGGTTCTTTTGGTATTCAATCCCTGTTTACCTTGAAAGTCTGATAGTCGTTGCTTTCATTCGTTCAAGTTCACAGTTGATTGAGTAGGGGCAGCTGTAGCACCTCAAATTTGCCCCCCCCCCCCCTCATTCATGCATTCATCTTTTAGGTCATTTAACATTTCATATTGCATTTTATCATGGTAATCGGAATTAGATCCAAGAAGCTTGAATATCATCCAAGACACTTTGTGGGTCCTATCTGGGTGATCAGTCAACACAAGGGAATGACTTGGGTTACTTCCAACATGTTCAAATGAGGTCTATTCATCATTCAAAGCATTAATCTTAAAGGAACAAAGGTCCAGGACACAGGTTACCAAGTTTGGAAAAGCAGAGCCTGAGTTGTCATGCTCGTTAGGCGAGCAACATGGTTCGCTAAGCGAACTGAACTGTCATGCTCGCTAAGCGAGCAGATCCTTCGCTAGGTGAAGCTCACGCGTTTTCAAAATATAACAGAAAATCCTGGGTTTGAGTTGCTCTCATTTGAGCCCACAAAGCCACAAAAATTAGGCTATATATACTAGACTCCCATCTCCCAAAAAGACCTGACCTGAAAAGACCTGAGCTAACCTGATCTGAAACCTAACCTAACAAAGCCAGAGAGGAAGCTAACAGAGTTTAGAGCAACCTCCGGACACTGAAGGGAACTCATCGGCAAAGAACCAGCTCTACCTTAGACAAACCCTGAGATTGTTCTGCAAACCCCGGTGCAATCCAATTTCATTCAATCTCTCCAATCAGATTTGCCTTATTCCCATTACTCTATGCTTAATTTGAATACTCTGAATGTATGAGGTATTATCGTGAGGTTTTGCCCACGGGTTTAGATGTATATGAATATGTAAATCAATGCCTTGAATGTTAATCGTTTGATTTCTGAAATGTGTACCATAGGGTTTGGGGTTGCCGAGATCGGACTGTTATCAATGAAGAACCCAAAACCCGCAGGCGTTCGCTAGCACCTTCGCTAGGGGAGCCTGCAGCGAAGCTTCGCTAAGCTTTCGCTAGGCGATGCAGTAGAGATCGCGACAACATTTGGTTTTTTGTTTGCTCTAACCTGTTTCGTGTTTGCCATGGCATGGTTTTCTCCTGATTCCATCCTGTTACTCTAACCTGTTTGTTGAGTTTTTGTGAGGGCTCACATGACCTTAAAAGAGATGGCTTGCGTGGTATTCCACTTTATTTGTGGGATACCCCCTGGAGGTTTATTCCGATTACCTGTGCTGACTTGCTTTCTTTGATGGTGCTAGCTTGAGAGATCCTTGGGTTTCTTGCCCCCTTAGTTGCTGTTACTTCGGATCTTTATCTGTGTGGTACTTTTACCTCTTTCCCGTATTTTACCGCTTTCCCGTATTTTACCGCTTTCTTAGCTGGAAGACCTCGATAGGAGGCAATGTTTTCTTTTGTTTGTTTACTTGATACATGTTTTGTGTGGTGTGATCGTCTCCCCATAGGATTGCTAGACTTTGTATAGTCTCCCGTTTGCATGTCAATTAAGGTAGCACTATTCCTTCGTCTAGGACTTCCTTTTTGCATGAGCCTTCCTAAAACACAAACAAACTCATTGATTTTTCTTCTCCTAAGAACATGTTAACTCCTTCTACTACAGGCGAGTAAGTCTCCAAAGGTCGAGCATCCGGTAGATTGCGTAGTAACGTCATTCACCCAAAATAAACCCCGTAGTTAGCCGAGCTACGAAGACTCTGATTCTCACATTCAGATGAGATACGTATGCAATGGATGTGACATCCGTGCGAGTCATTTTCTTTTGACCCCTCTTTTAGTAAATAGTACATTAGATAAACCCACACCCTTTAGACAAGAACAACAAGAGTGGATCTCGTAGAGTATTACGGATGCGTAGGGGTGCTAATATCTTCCCTTCGCATAATCGACTCCCGAACCCAAGATTTGGTTGCGAGACCTTGTCTTTTCCTTTCCGTTTTCCAGGTTTACTTCGAGTGTTTCCTTTCCCTCCCTTGGGATAAATAACTCACGGTGGCGACTCTTCTGTCATTCTTTTTCGCCGGTTGTTTTTTTCGCATTTCTATTTTTTAGGTTGCGACACCAGTCCGGTCAGGTCCACCGGAGAAGATAACCAGAGCTCCGGCTCCGGCGATGACTTGGCAAGGCTTTGAACCACATGATCCTTCTTTCACGTTTTAATCTTAATCGTTCGTATTGATTACCCAAGTTGCAGCACCGTTGACTCAAGTACATGTGGAATGCGTGCTAGGGACCATCAGATCTACCACCTCAATTAATGAGGGAGATCTGATGGTCCACTTAATTTAGATTTTCTGAATTTTTATTTTTATTGCATTTTCTTCAATAATTCACATTAAATTCAATATTGATCCAAAAAATATGGGACTTTCACCAAATATTTTCAAATATTTTTCTCTTTCATATTCTGAATTAAAATTATTTTTTGGATCATTATTAATATTTTTCATGAATTAATTGATTTTGTATTTGTTTTTAATTGTTTAAAAATATTTTTAAATGTCCAAAAATTATGAATTTTTTCTCCAAGGTCCTTTGACCTTGTTTGACCTATGATAAATATCATGGCCATTTCTTTGGTGTTTTGATGAGATTTTAGGAATTGGACAAAACATATTTGATTTAAATGCACTATTTTATTATTTTTAATTGAATAAATGCCAATTAAATTTTGTTGACCATTTGTATTGACTTATATGAATTTGCTTATTATTGTTGGGCCTTGGTCAAGGTTGATTTGACTTTGTCAAGTTAATATCATTGGATTTAGGGGATTGATGGAATGTAAATTCCATCTCCCAAAATGAATGAATGATATTAACTTAATAAAAGTCCTCCTTTGACCAATTTGTGATCTCACTCATCCCCTTCCCACTTCATCTCATTCCTCTTCTTAATTCATTCATTCCATTTGGCCTATGACATCTTAAAGTCCTAATGCAAGTTGATTGAAAAACTGACATGAGTATGGATGAGATTAGGCCACACCTTTTGCATATTCTTTTTTGTGTGTGGTATGTTTCATGAGCATAGTCCATTATATTATGTCTCTAACATGCATTAACACCAAAATTCTATTGCCCGGTCTCAAATAGTTGTGACTTCTATATAAGTCCAATTACGATTGCTTAACATAGCGCTAAATTTGTGACATAAAAGGCATAAGCATTCTAGTTAGTGAGATTGTAAGTCTCCCCTCTTTTATGGTATTGTGTGGAAACTTGGCCTTCTTCCCTTCCTTTGGAAGATGTTTTGGCTCAAGGATCCATGCTTGTGATAAGTGGGTTGAGTGTTCTCCAAAGAATATCTTAAAAAGCAAAAGCAAAGCAAAATTAACTTCTAACCTACTAACTACTAACTTTTAATTTCAAGCTTTTACTTTAATGCAATTTACCTTTTGCACTTTATTTCATTTGCCATTGTACATATCATTCTAATTGTTTATGTTAATGCAATTTTCACTTTGTCCATTTGGACCATATTGTGTGATATACTTTGTTTATGTTACTTTGTTTGTTTGTGTGGTCTTTGACCATTAATGTACATAATAATAACAAAAACCCTAAAAAACTTTTGAATGGACTGTTGGCTTGATCTTGAGCAAATGGACTTAGAATCTAGGCAACCTCCCTAAGCTAAAGGACTTGGCCAATGTCAACTTGTTGAAGAACTAAGTATTTGTAATTTGAACTTCATCTGATACATCTTTGAAGATCTCTCCAAGATTCATCTGCAACATGATCATTGGGAAGCTGTTATTTTGAACATGTGACTTGTGGTTTTCATCTGTTGCATGGGCTATTTTTGAAGGAGAACATGGAATGGATAAGCTTGGATGAGGCCATATTTATTTGATATCTTGCTCTTCAAGATAATATAATTGTGCATTTGTGTATTGCTTAATTCTAATAGTCTAAGGGAATTCTGGGTTTCTATTGACATTTTTGTCTATTGGATTGCTACCCATTTGGTCAGATCTTTTCAACTCTAAACTTTTAAATTTGTGCATAGGGTAGTCTCTTCATCTTCTCCCCATTTCTTTAATTTTAAAATCTCTCCCTCCATTTTCAAAATCTTCTTTGTGTGAACTATTTTTGTTCTAAACTTTGACCACTTTTGCAAAAGAAAGAAACTTTGGCCTTATGCCATTGCATTTTCAAACTTATTTTCTTAAATCAAACTTGTAAATAAATTTAACCATACTTGACTTAAACTTTCAAAAAAAGCCAAAAAGAACTAACTCATTCAAATCATTTTAGGCCTTTGTGCCATTCAAACTTAAAATCTTATTAAAATCAATGCATCCACTTTGAAATTTGTATCACGAACTACGAGGTTTTGATCCCTCATTTTTATGTTGGTACGTAGGCACAAGTCCGAAGGTCTTGTCAAACACAAAAATATAATTAATGAATTCTTTTCTCATCCCCCCATTCTATTTATTTGTAAACATCACTTTATACCAAGTACATATGCACACAAAAAGGGCTCCCTAGGAGTACCTAGGACACTTTGGGTGTTAACACCTTCCCTTTGTGTAACCAACCCTCTTACCTGTGATCTCTGATTTTTATTAGTTTTTATTTGAAAACTCCTTACTATTTGGGTTTTGTTCGTACTTTTTCCCTTTTCCCTTGGAAACAATAAAAGCGCGGTGGTGACTCTTGTTATTTGATCTCTAGCTAATCCATAGCTTGAGGATCATGAATTTACCGCTACAGAAATTAAGTGGCGACTCTGCTGGGGAGTAGTCTCCAGTGGGTTTAGCCTACTTTTTGTGTGAATATATTTGTATATATGTGATGTTTGTATATATGTATGTGTGATATAATCTGCTTGTTGTGCTTGGTGATCTCTGAGTGGTGAGATAAGTTCTAACCCGAACTTGAGTGCAATTAAGATAGGAGGATGGTATAGTCATGTTCGACTTGTGTGGAGTAGTCCTTAACAAGTTGGCTTTAGATCCATCTGCTCAGTGGAGACTCCTTTGGATTTGGAAATGTCACACAAGTATTTGTGGTTAGGCATTACTATCTCTAATTGGGTCTGTGAAGTTGATGACCTTAGAACATTTAACTCATCTTGGCCTATTTAGGACGTAGTGCGGAAACTGTTCAAGTGTAGACTTGATAACAGTTGTTACGTGATATTACACTCAGACGAGTTTCTCTTGAGAATATTATGGGTCGATGAGTTAGTCATCTTAACCTGTAATATCCGATAGATGGAATTAAGACTTTGGGAACTTTTTAGAACATGATCTATAGGTTTTTATCCTTAGTTCACTCCTTTGGGGTGGTTCTTACCCAGACTCCATGCTCGTGACTTGCCACAAACCCTTGATTCTTGGTTGATCCAATCAAGTCTTGTCAATATCAATGGAACTTGGGTGTTGATAAGGTGAAAACCATAAACCACCAAAATGGATGATTGATCTTGACAATGACTTGATTCATCCCTTGACCTTTGTTTGCCTTGTGTGCGATCCCTTATTTGTGATTGTTGCATTCATGCATTCATGCGCATCATAACATTCATGACATGAAATTTCAAGGAACTAAGGTATCATTTGCAAATATTTTCAGACCATGGATTGTGGACAAAGGGACACTAAGAAGTACAGTTTCAGATGTCCCGACTTGAAAGAGTTAAGGAAGCTAGCATCCTTTGTATTAGATCCCTTGGACTTCAAACAACGTCATGGGAAGCTTCTGTCCATCTTGTCTGCTGATGTGGTTGAGGGACTTTTGAGTGTATTGGTGCAGTTCTATGATCCTCTCTACCATTGTTTCACTTTCCCAGATTTTCAGCTTGTGCCTACCTTGGAGGAGTATTCTCATCTTTTGGGGATACCTGTTTCTAGTAGAGTGCCTTTTAGTGGATCGGAGGAGATTCCTCGATCTAGTATTATTGCTGAAGCTCTTCACTTGAAGAAGTCTGAGATAGAGGCTCATTGGGTGAAGAAAGGAGGGTTATTTGGATTGCCATCTGGTTTCCTCATCAAGGAAGCTACCACTTTTTCTCAAGCTGGTAGTGTCGACGCTTTTGAAGCTATTTTTGTGTTGCTCATCTATGGATTAACTTTGTTCCCTAACATTGACGGTTTTGTTGATGTTAACGCCATTAGACTTTTCTTGATTGGGAATCCTGTGCCTACTTTGTTGGATGATATGTATTTCTCTTTGCATCTAAGGAATTCTAAAGGTGGTGGAACGATTGTCTATTGTACTCCTCTTCTGTACAAGTGGTTTATTTCGCACTTGCCTCAGACACCTGCTTTTATGGAGAACAAACAATGTATAAGGTGGTCTCAGAGACTTATGTCTCTCATTAATAATGATATAGTTTGGTATGATCCGTCCTTAAGCAGTTTGGATATTATTGATAGTTGTGGTGAATTCTCTAATGTGCCTCTCATTGGTACACAAGGAGGAATCAACTACAACCCTGCTTTGGCTCGTCGTCAACTTGGGTTCCCATTGAGAGGCAGACCTAATAACATGTTGTTAAAAGGTCTTTTCTATCAAGAGGGTAAAGATCCCCAACATTTGAAGCAGAAGATTGTGCATGCTTGGCATAATGTGCATAGGAAAGAAAGATATGAGCTTGGTCCGCGCAATTGTGTAGCTTTGGAAGCTTACACTCTTTGGGTGAAGAAGAGAGCTATGGAGTTGAAGATGCCTTATCCTTGTGAAAGACCTATGTCTATGGTTGTGGTTGAGCCATTAACTCTCCCTAACCAAGATGTAGAGGAGTTGGAAGACGCGCTCGCCAAGATGAAGCAAGAGAAGGATATGTGGGAAGAGTGTTTTCGTGCTTTGAGCAAGAAGCATGAAGAGTTGCAGTTGGAGTCTAAGGACAAAGATGCACTGATGGAGATACTTGAAGACCGAGTGACGAAGAGACAGAGAGAGCCAGAGGTTTCATCTTCTAGCATGTCTCAGCCTTCCGTTGCTTGGAAGAAGATTGTTAATCAGCTTGTCCTCGAGAAGACTCAGATAAAGACTTCTTTTGAGACCGAGATCCGTCGCATTCGAAGGAAGTACGCGCCTTCAACCAGATCTTCTGACATTGTTATTAGGGATCCTTAGGATGACTAGTCTCCTTTTCTCTTGTATCTTTTTATTTATTTGGTTTCTGAAATTGTACTCAGTGTAATCCTTCCAATTTACATAAATAAAAAGAGATTTTTGGTCATATCAAATTGTTGCAATTGCCATTTAAATATATATATTTGCAAATGATATAGTAAGTTCCTTGATAAATAAATAAAAAATAATCGAGCATTGCATTTCATGCGTCATTTGCATAAGCAGGTTTTTACCAGGTGTCTGATTGGTGTTTCTTCTGTGCTTTAGCCAAGCTGACTCACCGGTACAATACCAGAGCCAATCATCTGAAAATTATGGAGCATTTGGAGCAAGAGAACAGAGAGCTGAAGGACGAGACCGCCTGACTGACTGCCATGATGGAGTCAGTTCTTGCTGCTCAGAGCCAAGCTTCTCCAACACCTGCAACTCCTCCCGTGAGGACTGTTAATTCAGAAGTGATTACCTCTACCGCGCCTGTTGCTACCGCCCACTTCGCGCCAAACCTGCCTGCCGAATTCCCGTGGGGAATGTCGTCCAACTTTATGCCAGAAGGCTTTGCACCTACATTTGCTTCCATGTTGGCATCTAGCCCGGTCATGTCCGTGCCACCTCCAGTTGTGCACACTTTGCCTCGCATAAAGGACACCATCTATCATTTTGAGCCGTCTGAGGGTCCGAATGTGTATGAGAAGATGGACAAAATGAAAGATCAGTTTCTTGAGCTGCGCAAGGAATTGAAGACGCGGAGAGGTAAAAATCTGTTTGGGAAGAGTGCTACCGAATTATGCTTGGTAACCAATGTGAAAATCCCGGTGAAATTAAAAGTGTCTGACTTTGAAAAGTATAAGGGGAATTCTTGTCAGCTCAGTCATCTTGTGATGTATGCTTGCAAGATGTCTACTCAGACTGATAATGACCAATTGCTTATTCACTACTTCCAGGATAGCCTGACTGGTGTTGCACTCCGTTGGTATATGGGATTGGATAGTGCAAGCATCCACACTTTCAACGACTTGGGAGAGGCTTTTGTGAAGCAATACAAATATAATGTGGACATGGCGCCAGATAGAGACCAACTGAGGTCTATGTCTCAGAAGGACAAAGAGACATTCAAAGAGTATGCGCAAAGATGGAGGGAGTTGGCAGCCTAGATCACTCCTCCTTTGGAGGAGAAAGAGATGACAAAGATCTTCTTGAAAACCCTGAGTTCATTTTATTATGAACGCATGATCGCTAGTGCCCCTAGTGATTTTACTGAAATGGTAAATATGGGGATGAGACTTGAAGAAGGGGTCCGTGAAGGACGTTTGTCAAGAGATGAGGCGTCAACAAGTAAGAGGTATGGCAGTAGTTTCAGCAAGAAGAAGGACAATGAAATAAATGCAATTTCCAGTGGGAGGCAAAGGAGGCCTCAGACCAGAAGAAATCCACCACCCCGTCAACATCATCATCATCAAGTATCTTCTGTTATTCCAGTATTTTCTAATTAACAAGCAACACCAATTCAACAACAACCACAACATCAACGTCAACAACAACAAACACAACAAAGAACGAACACCTACAACAACAACAATATCAACAATCAGCATTAGCAAAAATTTGAGAGGAAGAAGGTCTCTTTTGACCCGATTCCTATGTCGCATGCAGAGTTGTATCCATCCTTGGTTCTCAAGAATATGATTCAACCGAGGAACCCACCGTAGATCCCAGAACCACTTCCCCGGTGGTATAAACCTGAGCTTCGTTGTGCTTTTCATCAGGGTGCACCCGGACATGATATTGAAAACTGCTATCCGTTGAAATATGAGGTTCAAAAGCTTATGAAGAGTGGTATGGTATCCTTTGAGGACCGCACGCCAAATGTGAAAGCAAACCCTTTGCCCTCTCATGGGAACTCTTCAGTGAATATGGTGGACAGTTGTCCCGACGAGTATAAAGTTTTTGACGTGCGTTTTATCTGAGGAGCCTTGGTGCAGATACACAAGGACATTTGTATAAAGTTTTTGACGTGTGTTGTTTGTAGTGTGAACCCAAGAGGGTGTAATGTGGTGAAAAGGGACATCCAGCGTCTGATGTATGAAGGCATGATCCAGATTGTTCAATCCCGTCATGTAGATGACGACGCTAATGTCATAGTGCCCGTTTTCAAGCAACAAGAGCAGTTAGTAATTCAGTATGATAGCAGCAGCAACAAGAATGTCAGTTAGAGATCAGTATCGTCGTTGGTAATACGATTCGGGCCCAGTCCCGTATTCATATGATAAGGTTGTACCGTACCAGTACAATGCTACAATGATAGAGAATGGTCAAGAGGTCCCGTTACCTACGACTAGTTCAGTAGTGAGCATTGCTGATGTTACGAAAGTGACCCGTAGTGGTCGAGTGTTTGGGTCGGTGGTCCCAGAGGAAACAATTGTTGGTAAGAAGGTGGAGGTACCTAACGTAGATCCGTTTGGTTGTTCAATGGATAAGTCTGGTGAATCCAGCAACTTAAAAGCCAATGATGATGATGAGGTACTCCGACTGATAAAGAGGAGTGAATTTAATATGGTTGAGCAGTTGCTCCAGACTCCCTCAAAGATTTCAGTGTTGTCTCTTCTTTTGAATTCTGAAGCGCATAGAGAAGCACTATAGAGAGTTCTTGGACAAGCATATGTAGAGCAGGATGTTACTGTGGATCAGTTTGATCACATTGTGGCTAACATCACTTCATGCAATAATTTGAGCTTCTGTGACGAAGAACTCCCCGAGGAGGGAAGAAATCATAATATGGCTTTGCATATTTCAATGAACTATAAGGAAGATGCTTTGTCAAATGTGCTAGTTGACACCGGTTCGTCACTCAATGTGCTTCCGAAGTCAACTTTGTCAAAGCTATCTTACCAAGGAGCGGCTATGAGGTATAGTGGGGTAATTATCAAAGCCTTCGATGGCTCACGCAAAACGGTTATTGGTGAAGTGGACCTTCCAGTCAAGATAGGTCTGAGTGATTTTCATATTACTTTTCAAGTCAAGGATATCCATCCGGCCTACAGCTGTTTATTGGGAAGGCCATGGATTCACGAGGCAGGAGTTGTTACCTCCACTCTGCACCAGAAGCTCAAATTTGTCAAGAATGACAAGCTAGTGATTGTGGGAGGAGAGAAGGCATTGTTGGTTAGCCATCTGTCATCTTTCTCGTATGTTGAAGTTGAGGACGAGGTTGGGACTCCGTTCCAAGCCTTATCTATTGCTGCTGAAAAAAGAGTTAGGGCACCTATGTCCTCGCTGAAAGATGCTCAGAAGATTGTTGAAGAAGGTATTGTTGACCAGTGGGGGCGCATGGTAGAGGTCTCCGACAACAAGGGCAGAACTGATTTAGGGTTCCAGAAAGGCTCATCAGCTGTTAGATTTGAAGATATGCAACTTAGCTTCCGTAGCGGAGGGTTCATTCATGACAATGAACAACACTTAACTGTTGTGCTAGAGGATAGCGAAGAGGAAGACTGCACCAACTTTGTAACGCATGGAAGGACATGCAACAATTGGACTGCATTTGATATTCCTGTTATTTTGCATCAATCTAAGTAATTGCTTTTATATTTTAAAAAAATCCTTCTCCTATGCCTAAGGGAGAAGTGAACATTGTTTGGGCATTTTAAATTGATCATCAATAAAATTAATTATATTCATCCACATCTTTGATGTTTGTTTTTACTTTTTGCTTTATTCTGAAAATGGTAATCACAAAAAAATATAAATAAATAATATAATTATCCATCTGCATAATATTTGGTCACAAATTCACTTCTCTAAAATCAAAATATCGAATCATTATGCGGGTTGGTTCCTAACCCCATTGAATACAATGATCTTTTTCCTTCTCCAAATTTTAAATTCCTTGTATTTGAGGCCGAGGAGGAAAGTGATGAAGAAGTGAGTGAGGAATTATCTCGTCTTCTTGAGCAAGATGAAAAGATTATTCAGCCGTTTGAAGAGCAGATTGAGCTAGTCAACTTGGGTTCCGAGGATGATGTGAAGGAAGTCAAGATTGGGTCTCGATTGTGTCCAGATGCTAAGAAGGGGTTGATCGATCTTCTTCGAGAATATTCTGATGTGTTTACTTGGTCCTATCTGTAACACGGTGGGAGAACTGACTTTAGTTAAATGTTGCGGATAGCAAGAGTCGCCACCGACTTTTATTTTATCCAAAAGGAAAGGACATAAAAGAACAGGAAAGACCTTAAAAAGATTTTGAGTTCGGGGGGTAGGTTATACAAAGGGAAGGTATTAGCACCCTTTATATCCATGGTTATCCATGGGCTCTTAGTTACTTAGCTCACTTTGTTTGTTTGCAAGAGTGTAGTGTGTGATTAGAAAAATTTCTTTAAGTACTTTGTAATGACCCTCGTATGGGTGTATACAAAGCCTAGTTTAGAAATTGTGAGGTGTAAAAGTAATTTTGAAAAGTGTGAGCAAGTAACTATGAGATACCTACCCTAGATTAAGTCTTTCGTGTTCTCGTATATTCTTTCAATGGTAAGACTGTCCCTATTATTAAGGAATAGGTAGTCATTACCTTGGATGTGTTTAAGGGACGGGCGTAGGGTCATCATATGGTCAATGAAGGCAACATAAGGGGTGTCTTTAGCAACTCGTAGGGACTATCATCATATTTACCGAAGGGACAAGATCATTATATCGTAGGCAACCTCGTAGGGACTTGATCTTTTAAGTTTATAGGGACTTGATGATTTTTCTGTTTGAAGGGACTTTGCTTAGGACACCCCTATTTTCGAGGGACTTGACCATTTAAAGAAGGCAACCAAGAGGAATACCCAAGGAAGTACAGATGGCGATGAAAGATCGACTTACGTGTGTGAGTGTTATTTTTCAGATATTTGTCTTGAATTTAATTTTCTAAGTTCAATTATTTACAGTTAGTTTTTTGCACTCCCTAAATTACTAACCACGCAATAAATATTTACAAAAATAAAAGCAAGAAAAATAAATTCCTAAACTATTACATGGCTATGGGACATATACATAATAATCAGGCGAGAAAGAATAAATTTACAACCTATACATTTGTTCCTAATATTATAAATAAAACAAAATTAAAATAAGGAAAATAATGAAGCAAAAATAGAATAGATAGAAGCAAAATAATAATAAAATAATAAATAAACAATGGTAATAAAGCAATAATAAAATAACAATAATAATAAAGTGATAATAAAAAGGTTAGAATTTTAAAAGAAATTATTTTAGGTTAAACAAGTTAGATTTTTTTAGAAGTTATTAGAAAAATATGAGTTTAAAATAAATTAGTAATAATCAAAAGAATTTAAAATACATTAATGTACAAATTATAAAATAAAAGAGTTATATGAAAAATATTAAGTTAGTTATTTACAAAATAAATAAAGATTATAGAAAATATCAAATTATTAGATTAATAGGTTTATTATTATTATTCAATTAGAAAAATGGTCAATTAGATTTTATTTACAAAATATATAAGGATTTATTATTATAAGTAAGTAATAAAAAAAAGTTATTAAAATAGTTAGTATTTATTATTATTTACAAAAAATATAAAGGTTATAGAAAAATATTAAATAATTAATTTAGTAGGTTTTCACGCCCTACATTACTAAACCACGCAGTTAATATAGGATCAATGGCAGGAATTTAAATGGCAGAAAAATAAGTGGCAGAAAAATAAAATGGCAGAAAATCAATGGCAGAAAATAAAACCCTAATTATTACAACGCTTTGGTGCAGTTACATAATAAAGATGGCGAAAAGTAAAACTGAAAATATTACAAGTTAAAACTTAAAATATTACAAGGGCGAAGCAGTTACAGTGTATGAATAACATAAATATGAGCGAAAATAGGAAATAATAATAAGGTTTGTTAAGGTTTAAGAAAAGGTTTATGATTTAGAGGAAACAACACGGTTAAAGTTTTAGGTTTGAAATTTAGAGTTTGTGGCGAAATTTTCAGGGTTTAGGAAAAATCAGGGTAGTTAGTTATGAAAAAAAATGTGCAGATCTAAATATATGTATATATAAAAAAAATGAATTAAAAAAACAACGGCGTTGCTAGCGCAAAATTGCGATCATCGCAACTAGATCGGATAACACAAATGTCACGCCTCATACACGTATATGTGAAAACGGCGTATTGACACGATCCGATCCGAAAACATAATCAAATATATCAACAAAATAAATAAAGTATATATCATATATAAACTATTACCAAACTGTGTGTACGATAGTATAGATCAGCCACTCTCTAGTTTCTTTTTTTGTTCTGTCTTTCGGCCTCTTTCTATCAGTCATGCTAGTAAATATATATATGAACAAATTAGGTTAATGATAATGGGCCTAAGTTTATTTTGAAACCCAATATTAAATTAAAAACTGAATAAAGTTAAATAATTAAAATAGTTAAAATTAAAATAAAAACTAATTAACCTATTTATTTATTCTAGACCCAATATAAAAATAAATAGACTCAAAAAAAATAAAAGTCGGGCACCAAAATGCTCGAAAAAATAAAATGAACACATCAAAATAATCAGCGCGAAATAAATGACTCGGAAAAATACAGCGTTTGGTCGGATTTTGAAATAAAAATTATGACCGTTTAAACCGCTCAGACTGATCAACATATGACCAAAAATAGTCGTAAAAATATTTTTAGCATGTCAAATTAAACCACGTGAACTGCAGATTAATGTTACAGACATTTGCAAACTTAAACTTGACATTTTTTCGTTGACTAATTTTAGGCACAGTTAAAAAGTTAATTTGACCAGTCTGTTTGTAAATTCCGAGAAATTATTCCGGCTAATATTAAGAGAGAAAAAAAATGTTATGCTATGAAGATGATGCAAATGAATGTGAAACAAAAAATTGGTTAGAGTTAAAAATAGAGGGCAAATTTTGGGGTGCAACAGCTGCCCCTGTTCAATTTTCTGAAACCTGAGGAGTTAGATTGGCCTGTGTGCCATTCGTGACTTGGAAGGTTGAAGGGGATTGAACACAAAAGCCCAAAAATTTGCACTCGCCGGTGCGTAAAGTAACACTGATGACTGGTTGTATATGCTTAAGTGGGCTTGAAGATGCCACTTGGAAGAACTGGAGATGGGCTTATAGATTCCATCCATAATATCAGGAGGTGATAATATCTTGATGTTGATACTGGATATCAGTACTAGGTCTTCGTATAGGCCGTCTCTGAATCGTATCTAAGAACATACTTTTAATTCAAGTGTCAAAACCAAATCTTCGTGGCGATTTCTTTCTGAATTAAGTATCAGCACTAGACCTTCGTATAGATCGTCTCTGAACTGTTTTGAATTGTTGAATAGACCAGTAGAAATAAATCTTCGTGATGATTATCTCTTCTGGAAATATCCTGGATTAGGGAATAGATCTTCGTATAGACCGTTTGCCTAATATCCAAGAACAAAAGAGTGTCAGGATGAAATCTCCTGAAAATATCCTGGACTAGGGAATAGATCTTCGTATAGACCGTTTGCCTACTATCCAAGAACAAAAGAGTATCAGGATTAACTCTCCTGAAAACATCCTGGACTAGGGAATAGATCTTCGTATAGACCGTTTACCTACTATCCAAGGACACCTTAATGATTAAGTATCAGCACTAGATCTTCGTATAGATCGTTTCTGACCTGTTGTGAATTGTTGATAGTATTTTATCTGTATATAACCATCCTGCAAGGAAAAGGTTAGTTTATGCAATATGTATGCATGCATGGCATGGTGCATCTAAGTAAATGTATTATGCACTTATGGATATGCCATGGTATGATGTAAATGATGTATGTATGAATCATGCGGCCTGAAGCGTCCGGATATCTTTGTATAACAACTGCTCGCTAGGGAAAATAAATCCCGATTCGTTGCTGAAGAATATGAGGAACTCGTTTCCGTCTTGTTTGATAGTATAGTATTTGTCACTTCCCGTATTCGTTCGTCGTACTTCTATTGAAGGAATAAGTTCCTGAGTATCCCGACTGAGGATAAAAGAGATGGACATAAATTCAAGGGGAGACGTAATTCGAAGCATCTATAAAGATAGATTTGCTCTACTGGGGATTTGTAGTGGGGATGAACTGGCGAAGCTTCGTTGAACTACTACCCTCGTTCGTCCTTAGTAAATACTATTACTGCATTTTATGCATTTCTGGTAAACATCAATCGTATTCAAAAGCATACATACATTCAAACACAACCAATGGACGTTTTCGCTTATGTAAATAGAGTAAAAGTAAATCTGGATTCAAAGATGAAATTTTATTTATATCACAAAGTGACCTATACATAGGCAAGTTTGTACAAGGAGACAGAAATCCTAGTAAGAGGAATTCGTCGTAAATTTTTTATAAAACAAAGAAAACAGCTATGTGAAAAATGATCCTATTGAGTTTCAATTCTACTATTGTCATTATCTTCAAATATCTCATCTTCTGCTGTTGAGACAGAAACGATTGGATTGATCTTTATCTGTTCGAACTTGATTTAGGTAGCACCATCAGTTGAAGTTACATGAGTGATCCAAACGAGACATAGTCATACGCTTTAATCCCTAACTTTTGCCTGGATTGCCCTTTCAGGTTTTCAATCCACCGGGATACCCTTTTTTGCTCAAGCCGCCTTGTCAGGTTTTCGACTTGCCGGGTGTACATTTTTTTTATATATATCCCTAATTTTTGCCCGAACCCTTTTGGTTTGCCGGGATGCCCTTATTTTTTCCTAGGCCAGTCAACCTAGCGGGTCTCTTTTTATGCGTAGTATTTTTTAACTATGTCTGCGTTTACAGGCTGTGGAAAGTCTTCACCATCCATAGTAGTAGTAATCATGGCACCTCCTGAGAATACTCTTTTGACCACAAATGGTCCTTCATATGTAGGAGTCCACTTGCCCCTAGGATCACCCTGTGGTGGTATGATACGCTTGATTACCAAGTCACCAGCCTGATATACCTTTGGCCCAACCTTCTTATTGAAAGCTTTGATCATCCGTTTCTGGTACATCTGACCATGACAAACAGCTGCCAACCTCTTCTCATCAATCAAATTTATCTGGTCGAGTCGAGTCTGAATCCATTCATCCTCGTCTAAACCTGCCTCTTTCATGATTCTTAAAGAGGGAATCTGAACTTCCACTGGTAACACAGCTTCCATTCCGTAGACCAAAGAGAAAGGAGTTGCCCCTGTCAAAGTGCGTACTGAAGTGCGATAACCATGAAGAGCAAAGGGTAACATCTCATGCCAGTCTTTGTATGTTACTGTCATCTTTTGTATGATCTTCTTAATATTCTTATTAGCAGCCTCCACGGTGCCATTCATCTTTGGCCGGTACGGAGAAGAGTTATGGTGTTTTATTTTGAACTGCGTGCAGAGTTCAACAATCATCTTGTTGTTCTTCCGGAGAGAGCAGGTTTCTCAGATGTATATTTGATAAGATCCATCTTAGAAATCAATAAAGTGGTATGATTCAACATATACTGTCTTAGTCGGCGAGCAGCCTAAGCCAAAGCATAGCAAGCTTTCTCGAGCTGGGAGTATCTTGTTTCATAGTCGGTACCTTTTGCTAAGGTAGTATATTGCATGCTCTTTTCGACCAGACTCGTCATGTTGCTCCAACACACACCCTATTGAATTTTCTAACACGGTCAAATACATGATTAGAGGTCTTCCTTCAAGTGGTGGCATCAGATTTATAGGTTCTTGGAGATACTTCTTGATTTTGTCAAAAGCTTCTTGACATTCATCATTCCATATCATCTCTTGCTTTTTCCAGCGAAAACCTCTACATAGTCACGTAACATCCGACTCAATCTTTCTTTGACACTGTTTTCCAAGCCTGCTCCTATTTTGACTTCTTTCTTGTCTACTTCAGTACCCAGATTTACAACCTCAATTGATTCCTCATGCGGCTGTGTAACTTTCTCTTCTTGTTGTAATAACCTAGCAAGCTCTACAGGTACTTCACAATCTTCATCCTTTCCATCTTCAGCTTGATAGATCGGATTCTCGAAATTATAATTGGCAATAGTAGAACTGTTATCAACAGGATCCAGAGTGGATGAGGATCTGCATTTTAGTGATGTGGTGGTGTGTAAGAACACATAGCTGATGAAAATAAAATAAAAAGAAAAACAAAGAGCCCAATATTTACGAAAACGAAACGTCCATTGATTTTTATTGAATGAAGTATGCAAATGAAATGACATCCCGAAACAAGCATACCATTGTGCCCCGGGTAAGGCACAAGGCTTAAAAGTTTAATTGTAAACTTAAAAATAACAACACAGTAATAGTATTTACTCCTGACTAAAGGAGATAGGAATAACGTCTTCAGTCTTCCAATTGTTGAGCCCATCACCCACAGTAGGAAAAATCCAGTTATCCAGATTGTAGTCTTCATTATAGTCACCCACAGCATTGATTTGATCTTTCATGTTCCCTGGATTGGTGATACGAACAGCACGAGCACGACGAACAGCCTTCTGGGACTCTGCAGTGAAACCCAAACCAAACTTGTCAGACTTGTAAGGAATGTCGGGAAGCTGACCCTAAATAGTGCAACCACCTTCTTCAACCACAGCTCTAGCATCTTTGAGGGAAGCCATTGTAGGAGGTACTCTGGTAACCACAGGAACTCTTTTAACCACAGGAGGAGCTTCAGTAGCGCGAACGACCCAAGGAACTACTTCAAATGTCTGGCAAGGAATCTCAACATATTCACCTTCCACTTCAACATACTTAAATGTATTCACATGACTGACCATATATTCTTCCTCTCCATAAACAGTTACGATCTTTCCCTTCACTGGATATCTCAACTTCTGATGTAGAATGGAGGTCACAGCACCTGCCCCGTGGATCCAGGGGCGCCCAAGCAAACAAGAGTACGCAGGACGAATATCCATTACATAGAAGGTAGAATCGAAGACTTGAGAGCCTACTTTGATCGGGAGATCTATTTCTCCATGCACCACTCTTCTTGAACCATCAAAGGCTCTCACCACTATATTACTTGATCTTAACACAGCATCTTCAGGACTGAGCTTGTTCAGAACCTCTTTGGGAAGTACATTCAATGAAGAGCCATTGTCTATCAACACATGAGACAAGGTAGTGCCCCTACATTCAATGGAGATATGTAAAGCTCTGTTATGGTTTCTTTTGGCAGGAGTCAAGTCAGCATCAGAAAAACCTAACCATTATCATAAGTCAGATATGCAACACAATTTTCAAATTGATCCACAGAAATTTCATTTGGTACATGAGCAGTCCTTAAGAATTTGATCAAGGCTTTAGCATAAGCCTCAGAACACAGCAACAAAGACAACATGGAAATTTTGGAGGGAGTATGCCCCAACTGGTCAACAATATCATAATCACTCTTACGAATGATCTTTAGCACTTCTTCCATCTGTTTAGAGAGATTTTCAGCAGTCGGTGCTTCAGCTTGCACAGGTTCAACCACAGGACCTTTGCCTCGAGCATCAGTACTTGGCTCAGAAGTGGAGGTAGTAGTTGGAAGAACTGTATTTTTTGAGGTAGCTGGAGGAGAGAAAATTCTTCCACTTCTGGTGATCTTACTAGATCCAGCAATATTATCAACATCAAGGTTATCATCAGTAACAGGTGTATCAGTCAAAGGTTCCTGCTTAACACCATGGATATAAACATCAGAACCGTAATTCCGGGGTATAGCTTTATCAGAAGTATAAGGAATAGGGTCAGGAGTGGTAATAATCATGGGAGGCACTCTAACTTCAGCAACAGTCTTCACCAGGCCTTCAGCGGTAATTTTGATAGGACCCTTGGAAGTGATCTTGACTGGCACTTTATCAACCATATCCACATCTTCAAACTTCTTACCTCGAGTTAGGTGTTCACACATACTTTCCACAGAAGGAGTTCTCTCAAACAATATAGTGTAATTGTCCATGAGGCGTTGAATATCATCTTTCAACTTCCAGCAGCTATCAGGTTTGTAGGCACAATAAAAACAGTCTTCGTTGCAACCTGGAAAGAATCCAGCCTGCACCAGCTTCTTCTTGATAATAGATAAGGGAATAGTCACATCTGCTACTGAGGAAACATATGAAACTTCATCAACAGCATTAACAGTCTTCTCATGATTGGGCATGGGAGCAGTAATCACATTTGGAGTCCCAAGAGGGTCAAATTCAATCTCCCCAGCTTCAATCATATCTTGAATCTTATTTTTCAGCACCCAACAATTGTTGGTGTCATGTCCCGGACAATTAGAATGATAGGCACATCGTGCATTAGGATTGTACCGAGGAGAGGAAGTATTAGGATTCTGGGGAGGGTCCTTCAAAGTAATGAGTTCCCCTTTCAACATGTGTTGCAAGGCTTGGGCCAGTGACATGTTGATCTTGGTGAATTGTCTTCTAGGCTTCTGTTGATTACTCTGTGGTAGCTCTGGTGTTGCAGGAGTAGGATTAGAAATGTGAACTGCTCCCACGGATTGGTGACTTCTGTTACGGCCAGGTTGACCATACACAGCATTAGACTCCTTCTTTCCACTAGGGGGCTTCTTTGCAGTGCTTGATGAAGAGGCACCCACCTGTATCTTACCACTTCTTATGCCACTTTCCACATGCTCTCCAGTCATTATCAGCTCAGTGAAACCAGATGATGAGCTTCCAATGAGGTGACTATAGAAAGGACTATTCAGCGTACTCATAAACATATCCACTAGCTCCCTGTCAGCCAGAGGAGGTTGAACTCTGCCAGCCAGGTCTCTCCATTTCTGGGCATACTCCTTGAAATTCTCCTTAGCACCCATTGACATGCTTTGTAGCTGCATGCGAGTAGGTGCTAAATCAACATTGTATTGGTATTGCCTGTAGAAGGCCTCAGCAAGATCATTCCAATCACGGATATTGACACTCTCCAATTGATAGTACCATTCCAATTGAGCTCCAGACAAGCTCTCTTGGAAGAAATGAATCCATAACTTCTTATCAGCAGTATGTGGTTGAATCCTCCGGACATAGGATCTTAAATGCAGCTTGGGACATGAGACACCATCATACACCACAAAAGCAGGAACCTTGAAACCAATAGGTATGACCACTCCAGATATTAAACTCAGATCTTCAAAATCCAGCCCAGAAGATTTTTGTAACTCCATAGCATTCATTCTATCCACCAGCATCTTGTACTTATCTTCATTAGGATCATGATAATAATTTGCTTCAGAATCAGAATCTCCCACAGTATCATGGGGACTACCTCCCTCTTTCTCAGAATTTTCAAACTCATAATCATCAACCTGTTCCTTTGTCTTGATAGGGCCTCTGAATCTTCTTCCAGATTGATAAGGCCTCCTGATCTTCTAGTCTTCTTCTTCTTCTTAGCCAGCAATGTCTTCAACTCATCTTGCCCCTTGGACAAGTTCAGAATCAACTCTTGGAATTGTGCATTCTGAGCCTGGAGATCTTTGACAGTCTGTTCAAGAGCCATTTCTGCTTAAATAAACAGCGAGAAGATAAGATACATGTTCATAAGAAACCTGTGATGCAATAATATGGTATGTAGATGCTTATGCAATGTTTTCAAGGACCGTAGGATTTAAATTTGTTTAAACCACCAAAAAGTAAACTTTTATTAGTAATAAACTTGTTTGCCCCTTGGGCTTACAATAAAAATGAAATGAATACAAAAAATGGGGTTTTAAGTCTCCCATGGACGGTTCCTCTTTGTGTTGAGGTATGAGTTGAGATTCCGCTCCTCGTGAAGTTGTTTTGTTAGCTCCAGGATTCTTTCCTGACTTGCCTTGTAATGAGTCTCAAAAGTATCTCTTTGCTCCTTCAACTGGATCCAGGACCTCTGTAACTCTTCCATGTCAGTGGGCATGTCTGGATGAAGAATGATGTAAGAAGTATCTCCTTCAGCAACAGGCTCCATGGTAACTGGCAGGATAGCAGGATATGGCATCATAAGAGTCTGAGCACGAGATCGTACCCATCTGAGATATGGTTCCATAGGAATAGTGTACTTGGGTTCCAGAGTCTTGCTGTCAACCTTGTTCACTTTACCCATGCTCGTATGAACCTTTGACGGTAACCTTGAAGATCGTTGTCGTAGTCGAACACAATACCCTGAATAAGCATGTCATGAGGACCATCAGTCCGAGCGTAACCAAACTGACGTAGAGCTAAAGAAGGGTTGTAGGTAATGCCCCCTCTTATGCCAAGGAGTGGCACATTAGGGAACTCCCCACAACGGTCAATGATGGTAACATTCTCCATAGATCTAGAGCACCAATGAATATCTGAATGAGAAAGTGACATAATCCTCTTGGACCACCTGAACCCTTGTTCATTCTTCATCACTGATCGAGGGAGGTGAGAAATAAACCACCTAGATAATAGAGGTATGCAACACATCAGAGTTCCTCGTGCCTTCGTAGTACGGGTATGAAGAGAGTGTAAGGTGTCTCCAAGTAATGTAGGCACTGGATTGCGAGTCAGAAATATGTTGATGGCGTGTACGTCTATGAACTGGTCTGGATTGGGGAACAGTACTAAGCCATAAATCAATAGGGCTAAGATCTCCTCAAAAGCATCATAACTCATACCTTCAGGAATACTTGAGCTTTCTCCACCAATACCTTAGCAAGAATACCCTTAACTCCACTCCTTGTTTCTAGGATAATGTCTGATTTCTTTAAATGTAAGGCTGCAGCAATGACTTCAGGTTTAGGCTCTTTTTCCAAGCCTGTGAAGGGTTTCTGATCAAGAATAGGTATACCTAGAAGCTTGGAGAACTCTTCCATTGTAGGAACCAGCTGATAGTCGGGAAATGTGAAGCAATGATGTTTAGGGTCAAAGAACTGAAACAGGACACTCATCATGTCTTCATTGAACCCTGAAGTGACTAGATCCAGTAGGTGACCATGCCTCTTGATGAACTGGGAGTTTTCAGAAACTTGAGAGACCAATTCCTTAAGCTTAGGAGGTATTCCTACAAAGTTGATCCGGATAGTATACCTACGAGCAGAAGCCATGACCTGCAATAAAGATAAATCCTTTGGTCCTTGAAATGGTTAGTGAAAATGCTATGCTTATGATGCATGATGATGCTATGATGTTATGCTCAATCACAAACATGTGGCACACACAAACAAGTCACACAATAGCCCTAGGTTTGAAGGCTTGCATGAGGTTTAAAGGTAAGTACCCCCCCTGAAGTTTAGTTGATTCATCCTGTCCTACAAAAGTAACCAGGTTCTAAGGGATCTCAAAATCATTGATCCTTCACAAGGGTGGTTGTTCAGTAGGCAACTTACTTGCCAACCAAAACCCTCCAAGTTTAGGATCTCAATGAGTGTAGTATCGAGTATCAACCAACTTCAGTCTTCACCAAAGCCGGTTATCTCACTACTTTCTAAAGGCCAAGATGGGATGACTAGGGTTCTAAAAGTCAGTTAATGTATTGACAACATATGGCAGCCTCATATTATCCTCAACTTGCTTAAGGAACATAAGCACCAACCAAGAAGTCACACTAACTATGGCCACCAGATCAACCATATCGATATACGCCGTACAGTTTCCTTGGTCTATTGCCATTTACCTAAGGTACACTAGATCCGAGTTAGGGTCTTTCACACATAAGAGCACCCAACATATAAGTATAAAGCAAACAAGGCAAATAATTTTAAAGTGATCTAATTCCTAAGGGTACCCCTCTTTTATTAAATCCCCAGCAGAGTCGCCAGTTCTGTAACACGGTGGGAGAACTGACTTTAGTTAAATGTTGCGGATAGCAAGAGTCGCCATCGAATTTTATTTTATCCAAAAGGAAAGGACATAAAAGAACAGGAAAGACCTTAAAAAGATTTTGAGTTCGGGGGGTAGGTTATACAAAGGGAAGGTATTAGCACCCTTTATATCCATGGTTATCCATGGGCTCTTAGTTACTTAGCTCACTTTGTTTGTTTGCATGAGTGTAGTGTGTGATTAGAAAAATTTCTTTAAGTACTTTGTAATGACCCTCGTATGGGTGTATACAAAGCCTAGTTTAGAAATTGTGAGGTGTAAAAGTAATTTGAAAAGTGTGAGCAAGTAACTATGAGATACCTACCCTAGATTAAGTCTTTCGTGTTCTCGTATATTCTTTCAATGGTAAGACTGTCCCTATTATTAAGGAATAGGTAGTCATTACCTTGGATGTGTTTAAGGGACGGGTGTAGGGTCATCGTATGGTCAATGAAGGCAACATAAGGGGTGTCTTTAGCAACTCGTAGGGACTATCATCATATTTACCGAAGGGACAAGATCATTATATCGTAGGCAACCTCGTAGGGACTTGATCTTTTAAGTTTATAGGGACTTGATGATTTTTCTGTTTGAAGGGACTTTGCTTAGGACACCCCTATTTTCGAGGGACTTGACCATTTAAAGAAGGCAACCAAGAGGAATACCCTAGGAAGTACAGATGGCGATGAAAAGATCGACTTACGTGTGTGAGTGTTATTTTTCAGATATTTGTCTTGAATTTAATTTTCTAAGTTCAATTATTTACAGTTAGTTTTTTGCACTCCCTAAATTACTAACCACGCAATAAATATTTACAAAAATAAAAGCAAGAAAAATAAATTCCTAAACTATTACATGGCTATGGGACATATACATAATAATCAGGCGAGAAAGAATAAATTTACAACCTATACATTTGTTCCTAATATTATAAATAAAACAAAATTAAAATAAGGAAAATAATGAAGCAAAAATAGAATAGATAAAAGCAAATAATAATAAAAATAATAATAAAAACAATGGTAATAAAGCAATAATAAATAACAATAATAATAAAGTGATAATAAAAGGTTAGAATTTAAAAGAAATTATTTTAGGTTAAACAAGTTAGATTTTTTTAGAAGTTATTAGAAAAATATGAGTTTAAAATAAATTAGTAATAATCAAAAGAATTTAAAATACATTAATGTACAAATTATAAAATAAAAGAGTTATATGAAAAATATTAAGTTAGTTATTTATAAAATAAATAAAGATTATAGAAAATATCAAATTATTAGATTAATAGGTTTATTATTATTATTCAATTAGAAAAATGGTCAATTAGATTTATTTACAAAATATATAAGGATTTATTATTATAAGTAAGTATAAAAAAAAGTTATTAAAATAGTTTTATTATTATTTATTTACAAAAAATATAAAGGTTATAGAAAAATATTAAATAATTAATTAGTAGGTTTTCACGCCCTACATTACTAAACCACGCAGTTATATAGGATCAATGGCAGGAATTTAAATGGCAGAAAAATAAGTGGCAGAAAAATAAAATGGCAGAAAATCAATGGCAAAAAATAAAACCCTAATTATTACAACGCTTTGGTGCAGTTACATAATAAAGATGGCGAAAAGTAAAACTGAAAATATTACAAGTTAAAACTTAAAATATTACAAGGGCGAAGCAGTTACAGTGTATGAATAACATAAATATGAGCGAAAATAGGAATAATAATAAGGTTTGTTAAGGTTTAAGAAAAGGTTTATGATTAGAGGAAACAACACGGTTAAAGTTTTAGGTTTGAAATTTAGAGTTTGTGGCGAAATTTTCAGGGTTTAGGAAAAATCAGGGTAGTTAGTTATGAAAAAAAATGTGCAGATCTAAATATATGTATATATAAAAAAATGAATTAAAAAAACAACGGCGTTGCTAGCGCAAAATTGCGATCATCGCAACTAGATCGGATAACACAAATGTCACGCCTCATACACGTATATGTGAAAACGGCGTATTGACACGATCCGATCCGAAAACATAATCAAATATATCAACAAAATAGATAAAGTATATCATATATAACTATTACAAACTGTGTGTACGATAGTATAGATCAGCCACTCTCAGTTTCTCTTTTTATTCTGTCTTTCGGCCTCTTTCTATCAGTCATGCTAGTAAATATATATAGGAACAAATTAGGTTAATGATAATGGGCCTAAGTTTATTTTGAAACCCAATATTAAATTAAAACTGAATAAAGTTAAATAATTAAAATAGTTAAAATTAAAATAAAAACTAATTAACCTATTTATTTATTCTAGACCCAATATAAAATAAATAGACTCAAAAAAAATAAAAGTCGGGCACCAAAATGCTCGAAAAAATAAATGAACACATCAAAATAATCAGCGCGAAATAAATGACTCGGAAAAATACAGCGTTGGTCGGATTTTGAAATAAAAATTATGACCGTTTAAACCGCTCAGACTGATCAACATATGACCAAAAATAGTCGTAAAAATATTTTTAGCATGTCAAATTAAACCACGTGAACTGCAGATTAATGTTACCGACATTTGCAAACTTAAACTTGACATTTTTTCGTTGACTAATTTTAGGCACAGTTAAAAAGTTAATTTGACCAGTCTGTTTGTAAATTCCGAGAAATTATTCCGGCTAATATTAAGACAGAAAAAAAATGTTATGCTATGAAGATGATGCAAATGAATGTGAAACAAAAAAATTGGTTAGAGTTAAAAATAGAGGGCAAATTTTGGGGTGCAACAGCTGCCCCTGTTCAATTTTCTGAAACCTGAGGAGTTAGATTGGCCTGTGTGCCATTCGTGACTTGGAAGGTTGAAGGGGATTGAACACAAAAGCCCAAAATTTGCACTCGCCGGTGCGTAAAGTAACACTGATGACTGGTTGTATATGCTTAAGTGGGCTTGAAGATGCCACTTGGAAGAACTGGAGATGGGCTTATAGATTCCATCCATAATATCAGGAGGTGATAATATCTTGATGTTGATACTGGATATCAGTACTAGGTCTTCGTATAGGCCGTCTCTGAATCGTATCTAAGAACATACTTTTAATTAAGTGTCAAACCAAATCTTCGTGGCGATTTCTTTCTGAATTAAGTATCAGCACTAGACCTTCGTATAGATCGTCTCTGAACTGTTTTGAATTGTTGAATAGACCAGTAGAAATAAATCTTCGTGATGATTATCTCTTCTGGAAATATCCTGGATTAGGGAATAGATCTTCGTATAGACCGTTTGCCTAATATCCAAGAACAAAAGAGTGTCAGGATGAAATCTCCTGAAAATATCCTGGACTAGGGAATAGATCTTCGTATAGACCGTTTGCCTACTATCCAAGAACAAAAGAGTATCAGGATTAACTCTCCTGAAAACATCCTGGACTAGGGAATAGATCTTCGTATAGACCGTTTACCTACTATCCAAGGACACCTTAATGATTAAGTATCAGCACTAGATCTTCGTATAGATCGTTTCTGACCTGTTGTGAATTGTTGATAGTATTTTATCTGTATATAACCATCCTGCAAGGAAAAGGTTAGTTTATGCAATATGTATGCATGCATGGCATGGTGCATCTAAGTAAATGTATTATGCACTTATGGATATGCCATGGTATGATGTAAATGATGTATGTATGAATCATGCGGCCTGAAGCGTCCGGATATCTTTGTATAACAACTGCTGGCTAGGGAAAATAAATCCCGATTCGTTGCTGAAGAATATGAGGAACTCGTTTCCGTCTTGTTTGATAGTATAGTATTTGTCACTTCCCGTATTCGTTCGTCGTACTTCTATTGAAGGAATAAGTTCCTGAGTATCCCGACCGAGGATAAAAGAGATGGACATAAATTCAAGGGGAGACGTAATTCGAAGCATCTATAAAGATAGATTTGCTCTACTGGGGATTTGTAGTGGGGATGAACTGGCGAAGCTTCGTTGAACTACTACCCTCGTTCGTCCTTAGTAAATACTATTACTGCATTTTATGCATTTCTGGTAAACATCAATCGTATTCAAAAGCATACATACATTCAAACACAACCAATGGACGTTTTCGCTTATGTAAATAGAGTAAAAGTAAATCTGGATTCAAAGATGAAATTTTATTTATATCACAAAGTGACCTATACATAGGCAAGTTTGTACAAGGAGACAGAAATCCTAGTAAGAGGAATTCGTCGTAAATTTTTTATAAAACAAAGAAAACAGCTATGTGAAAAATGATCCTATTGAGTTTCAATTCTACTATTGTCATTATCTTCAAATATCTCATCTTCTGCTGTTGAGACAGAAACGATTGGATTGATCTTTATCTGTTCGAACTTGATTTAGGTAGCACCATCAATTGAAGTTACATGAGTGATCCAAACGAGACATAGTCATACGCTTTAATCCCTAACTTTTGCCTGGATTGCCCTTTCAGGTTTTCAATCCACGGGATAACCTTTTTTGCCCAAGCCGCCTTGTCAGGTTTTCGACTTGCCGGGTGTACATTTTTTTATATATATCCCTAATTTTTGCCCGAACCCTTTTGGTTTGCCGGGATGCCCTTATTTTTTCCTAGGCCAGTCAACCTAGCGGGTCTCTTTTTATGCGTAGTATTTTTTAACTATGTCTGCGTTTACAGGCTGTGGAAAGTCTTCACCATCCATAGTAGTAAGCATCATGGCACCTCCTGAGAATACTCTTTTGACCACAAATGGTCCTTCATATGTAGGAGTCCACTTGCCCCTAGGATCACCCTGTGGTGGTATGATACGCTTGATTACCAAGTCACCAGCCTGATATACCTTTGGCCCAACCTTCTTATTGAAAGCTTTGATCATCCGTTTCTGGTACATCTGACCATGACAAACAGCTGCCAACCTCTTCTCATCAATCAAATTTATCTGGTCGAGTCGAGTCTGAATCCATTCATCCTCGTCTAAACCTGCCTCTTTCATGATTCTTAAAGAGGGAATCTGAACTTCCACTGGTAACACGGCTTCCATTCCGTAGACCAAAGAGAAAGGAGTTGCCCCTGTCAAAGTGCGTACTGAAGTGCGATAACCATGAAGAGCAAAGGGTAACATCTCATGCCAGTCTTTGTATGTTACTGTCATCTTTTGTATGATCTTCTTAATATTCTTATTAGCAGCCTCCACGGTGCCATTCATCTTTGGCCGGTACGGAGAAGAGTTATGGTGTTTTATTTTGAACTGCATGCAGAGTTCAACAATCATCTTGTTGTTCTTCCGGAGAGAGCAGGTTTCTCAGATGTATATTTGATAAGATCCATCTTAGAAATCAATAAAGTGGTATGATTCAACATATACTGTCTTAGTCGGCGAGCAGCCTAAGCCAAAGCATAGCAAGCTTTCTCGAGCTGGGAGTATCTTGTTTCACAGTCGGTACCTTTTGCTAAGGTAGTATATTGCATGCTCTTTTCGACCAGACTCGTCATGTTGCCCAACACACACCCTATTGAATTTTCTAACACGGTCAAATACATGATTAGAGGTCTTCCTTCAACTGGTGGCATCAGATTTATAGGTTCTTGGAGATACTTCTTGATTTTGTCAAAAGCTTCTTGACATTCATCATTCCATATCATCTCTTGCTTTTTCCAGCGAAAACCTCTACATAGTCACGTAACATCCGACTCAATCTTTCTTTGACACTGTTTTCCAAGCCTGCTCCTATTTTGACTTCTTTCTTGTCTACTTCAGTACCCAGATTTACAACCTCAATTGATTCCTCATGCGGCTGTGTAACTTTCTCTTCTTGTTGTAATAACCTAGCAAGCTCTACAGGTACTTCACAATCTTCATCCTTTCCATCTTCAGCTTGATAGATCGGATTCTCGAAATTATAATTGGCAATAGTAGAACTGTTATCAACAGGATCCAGAGTGGATGAGGATCTGCATTTTAGTGATGTGGGTGTGTGTAAGAACACATAGCTGATGAAAATAAAATAAAAGAAAAACAAAGAGCCCAATATTTACGAAAACGAAACGTCCATTGATTTTTATTGAATGAAGTATGCAAATGAAATGACATCCCGAAACAAGCATACCATTGTGCCCCGGGTAAGGCACAAGGCTTAAAAGTTAATTGTAAACTTAAAAATAACAACACAGTAATAGTATTTACTCCTGACTAAAGGAGATAGGAATAACGTCTTCAGTCTTCCAATTGTTGAGCCCATCACCCACAGTAGGAAAAATCCAGTTATCCAGATTGTAGTCTTCATTATAGTCACCCACAGCATTGATTTGATCTTTCATGTTCCCTGGATTGGTGATACGAACAGCACGAGCACGACGAACAGCCTTCTGGGACTCTGCAGTGAAACCCAAACCAAACTTGTCAGACTTGTAAGGAATGTCGGGAAGCTGACCCTAAATAGTGCAACCACCTTCTTCAACCACAGCTCTAGCATCTTTGAGGGAAGCCATTGTAGGAGGTACTCTGGTAACCACAGGAACTCTTTTAACCACAGGAGGAGCTTCAGTAGCGCGAACGACCCAAGGAACTACTTCAAATGTCTGGCAAGGAATCTCAACATATTCACCTTCCACTTCAACATACTTAAATGTATTCACATGACTGACCATATATTCTTCCTCTCCATAAACAGTTACGATCTTTCCCTTCACTGGATATCTCAACTTCTGATGTAGAATGGAGGTCACAGCACCTGCCCCGTGGATCCAGGGGCGCCCAAGCAAACAAGAGTACGCAGGACGAATATCCATTACATAGAAGGTAGAATCGAAGACTTGAGAGCCTACTTTGATCGGGAGATCTATTTCTCCATGCACCACTCTTCTTGAACCATCAAAGGCTCTCACCACTATATTACTTGATCTTAACACAGCATCTTCAGGACTGAGCTTGTTCAGAACCTCTTTGGGAAGTACATTCAATGAAGAGCCATTGTCTATCAACACATGAGACAAGGTAGTGCCCCTACATTCAATGGAGATATGTAAAGCTCTGTTATGGTTTCTTTTGGCAGGAGTCAAGTCAGCATCAGAAAAACCTAACCCATTATCATAAGTCAGATATGCAACACAATTTTCAAATTGATCCACAGAAATTTCATTTGGTACATGAGCAGTCCTTAAGAATTTGATCAAGGCTTTAGCATAAGCCTCAGAACACAGCAACAAAGACAACATGGAAATTTTGGAGGGAGTATGCCCCAACTGGTCAACAATATCATAATCACTCTTACGAATGATCTTTAGCACTTCTTCCATCTGTTTAGAGAGATTTTCAGCAGTCGGTGCTTCAGCTTGCACAGGTTCAACCACAGGACCTTTGCCTCGAGCATCAGTACTTGGCTCAGAAGTGGAGGTAGTAGTTGGAAGAACTGTATTTTTGAGGTAGCTGGAGGAGAGAAAATTCTTCCACTTCTGGTGATCTTACTAGATCCAGCAATATTATCAACATCAAGGTTATCATCAGTAACAGGTGTATCAGTCAAAGGTTCCTGCTTAACACCATGGATATAAACATCAGAACCGTAATTCCGGGTATAGCTTTATCAGAAGTATAAGGAATAGGGTCAGGAGTGGTAATAATCATGGGAGGCACTCTAACTTCAGCAACAGTCTTCACCAGGCCTTCAGCGGTAATTTTGATAGGACCCTTGGAAGTGATCTTGACTGGCACTTTATCAACCATATCCACATCTTCAAACTTCTTACCTCGAGTTAGGTGTTCACACATACTTTCCACAGAAGGAGTTCTCTCAAACAATATAGTGTAATTGTCCATGAGGCGTTGAATATCATCTTTCAACTTCCAGCAGCTATCAGGTTTGTAGGCACAATAAAAACAGTCTTCGTTGCAACCTGGAAAGAATCCAGCCTGCACCAGCTTCTTCTTGATAATAGATAAGGGAATAGTCACATCTGCTACTGAGGAAACATATGAAACTTCATCAACAGCATTAACAGTCTTCTCATGATTGGGCATGGGAGCAGTAATCACATTTGGAGTCCCAAGAGGGTCAAATTCAATCTCCCCAGCTTCAATCATATCTTGAATCTTATTTTTCAGCACCCAACAATTGTTGGTGTCATGTCCCGGACAATTAGAATGATAGGCACATCGTGCATTAGGATTGTACCGAGGAGAGGAAGTATTAGGATTCTGGGGAGGGTCCTTCAAAGTAATGAGTTCCCCTTTCAACATGTGTTGCAAGGCTTGGGCCAGTGACATGTTGATCTTGGTGAATTGTCTTCTAGGCTTCTGTTGATTACTCTGTGGTAGCTCTGGTGTTGCAGGAGTAGGATTAGAAATGTGAACTGCTCCCACGGATTGGTGACTTCTGTTACGGCCAGGTTGACCATACACAGCATTAGACTCCTTCTTTCCACTAGGGGCTTCTTTGCAGTGCTTGATGAAGAGGCACCCACCTGTATCTTACCACTTCTTATGCCACTTTCCACATGCTCTCCAGTCATTATCAGCTCAGTGAAACCAGATGATGAGCTTCCAATGAGGTGACTATAGAAAGGACTATTCAGCGTACTCATAAACATATCCACTAGCTCCCTGTCAGCCAGAGGAGGTTGAACTCTGCCAGCCAGGTCTCTCCATTTCTGGGCATACTCCTTGAAATTCTCCTTAGCACCCATTGACATGCTTTGTAGCTGCATGCGAGTAGGTGCTAAATCAACATTGTATTGGTATTGCCTGTAGAAGGCCTCAGCAAGATCATTCCAATCACGGATATTGACACTCTCCAATTGATAGTACCATTCCAATTGAGCTCCAGACAAGCTCTCTTGGAAGAAATGAATCCATAACTTCTTATCAGCAGTATGTGGTTGAATCCTCCGGACATAGGATCTTAAATGCAGCTTGGGACATGAGACACCATCATACACCACAAAAGCAGGAACCTTGAAACCAATAGGTATGACCACTCCAGATATTAAACTCAGATCTTCAAAATCCAGCCCAGAAGATTTTTGTAACTCCATAGCATTCATTCTATCCACCAGCATCTTGTACTTATCTTCATTAGGATCATGATAATAATTTGCTTCAGAATCAGAATCTCCCACAGTATCATGGGGACTACCTCCCTCTTTCTCAGAATTTTCAAACTCATAATCATCAACCTGTTCCTTTGTCTTGATAGGGCCTCTGAATCTTCTTCCCAGATTGATAAGGCCTCCTGATCTTCTAGTCTTCTTCTTCTTCTTAGCCAGCAATGTCTTCAACTCATCTTGCCCCTTGGACAAGTTCAGAATCAACTCTTGGAATTGTGCATTCTGAGCCTGGAGATCTTTGACAGTCTGTTCAAGAGCCATTTCTGCTTAAATAAACAGCGAGAAGATAAGATACATGTTCATAAGAAACCTGTGATGCAATAATATGGTATGTAGATGCTTATGCAATGTTTTCAAGGACCGTAGGATTTAAATTTGTTTAAACCACCAAAAAGTAAACTTTTATTAGTAATAAACTTGTTTGCCCCTTGGGCTTACAATAAAAATGAAATGAATACAAAAAATGGGGTTTTAAGTCTCCCATGGACGGTTCCTCTTTGTGTTGAGGTATGAGTTGAGATTCCGCTCCTCGTGAAGTTGTTTTGTTAGCTCCAGGATTCTTTCCTGACTTGCCTTGTAATGAGTCTCAAAAGTATCTCTTTGCTCCTTCAACTGGATCCAGGACCTCTGTAACTCTTCCATGTCAGTGGGCATGTCTGGATGAAGAATGATGTAAGAAGTATCTCCTTCAGCAACAGGCTCCATGGTAACTGGCAGGATAGCAGGATATGGCATCATAAGAGTCTGAGCACGAGATCGTACCCATCTGAGATATGGTTCCATAGGAATAGTGTACTTGGGTTCCAGAGTCTTGCTGTCAACCTTGTTCACTTTACCCCATGCTCGTATGAACCTTTGACGGTAACCTTGAAGATCGTTGTCGTAGTCGAACACAATACCCTGAATAAGCATGTCATGAGGACCATCAGTCCGAGCGTAACCAAACTGACGTAGAGCTAAAGAAGGGTTGTAGGTAATGCCCCCTCTTATGCCAAGGAGTGGCACATTAGGGAACTCCCCACAACGGTCAATGATGGTAACATTCTCCATAGATCTAGAGCACCAATGAATATCTGAATGAGAAAGTGACATAATCCTCTTGGACCACCTGAACCCTTGTTCATTCTTCATCACTGATCGAGGGAGGTGAGAAATAAACCACCTAGATAATAGAGGTATGCAACACATCAGAGTTCCTCGTGCCTTCGTAGTACGGGTATGAAGAGAGTGTAAGGTGTCTCCAAGTAATGTAGGCACTGGATTGCGAGTCAGAAATATGTTGATGGCGTGTACGTCTATGAACTGGTCTGGATTGGGGAACAGTACTAAGCCATAAATCAATAGGGCTAAGATCTCCTCAAAAGCATCATAACTCATACCTTCAGGAATACTTGAGCTTTCTCCACCAATACCTTAGCAAGAATACCCTTAACTCCACTCCTTGTTTCTAGGACAATGTCTGATTTCTTTAAATGTAAGGTTGCAGCAATGACTTCAGGTTTAGGCTCTTTTTCCAAGCCTGTGAAGGGTTTCTGATCAAGAATAGGTATACCCAGAAGCTTGGAGAACTCTTCCATTGTAGGAACCAGCTGATAGTCAGGAAATGTGAAGCAATGATGTTTAGGGTCAAAGAACTGAAACAGGACACTCATCATGTCTTCATTGAACCCTGAAGTGACTAGATCCAGTAGGTGACCATGCCTCTTGATGAACTGGGAGTTTTCAGAAACTTGAGAGACCAATTCCTTAAGCTTAGGAGGTATTCCTACAAAGTTGATCCGGATAGTATACCTACGAGCAGAAGCCATGACCTGCAATAAAGATAAATCCTTTGGTCCTTGAAATGGTTAGTGAAAATGCTATGCTTATGATGCATGATGATGCTATGATGTTATGCTCAATCACAAACATGTGGCACACACAAACAAGTCACACAATAGCCCTAGGTTTGAAGGCTTGCATGAGGTTTAAAGGTAAGTACCCTCCCCTGAAGTTTAGTTGATTCATCCTGTCCTACAAAAGTAACCAGGTTCTAAGGGATCTCAAAATCATTGATCCTTCACAAGGGTGGTTGTTCAGTAGGCAACTTACTTGCCAACCAAAACCCTCCAAGTTTAGGATCTCAATGAGTGTAGTATCGAGTATCAACCAACTTCAGTCTTCACCAAAGCCGGTTATCTCACTACTTTCTAAAGGCCAAGATGGGATGACTAGGGTTCTAAAAGTCAGTTAGTGTATTGACAACATATGGCAGCCTCATATTATCCTCAACTTGCTTAAGGAACATAAGCACCAACCAAGAAGTCACACTAACTATGGCCACCAGATCAACCATATCGATATACGCCGTACAGTTTCCTTGGTCTATTGCCATTTACCTAAGGTACACTAGATCCGGGTTAGGGTCTTTCACACATAAGAGCACCCAACATATAAGTATAAAGCAAACAAGGCAAACAATTTTAAAGTGATCTAATTCCTAAGGGTACCCCTCTTTTATTAAATCCCCAGCAGAGTCGCCAGTTCTGTAACACGGTGGGAGAACTGACTTTAGTTAAATGTTGCGGATAGCAAGAGTCGCCATCGAATTTTATTTTATCCAAAAGGAAAGGACATAAAAGAACAGGAAAGACCTTAAAAAGATTTTGAGTTCGGGGGGTAGGTTATACAAAGGGAAGGTATTAGCACCCTTTATATCCATGGTTATCCATGGGCTCTTAGTTACTTAGCTCACTTTGTTTGTTTGCATGAGTGTAGTGTGTGATTAGAAAAATTTCTTTAAGTACTTTGTAATGACCCTCGTATGGGTGTATACAAAGCCTAGTTTAGAAATTGTGAGGTGTAAAAGTAATTTTGAAAAGTGTGAGCAAGTAACTATGAGATACCTACCCTAGATTAAGTCTTTCGTGTTCTCGTATATTCTTTCAATGGTAAGACTGTCCCTATTATTAAGGAATAGGTAGTCATTACCTTGGATGTGTTTAAGGGACGGGTGTAGGGTCATCGTATGGTCAATGAAGGCAACATAAGGGGTGTCTTTAGCAACTCGTAGGGACTATCATCATATTTACCGAAGGGACAAGATCATTATATCGTAGGCAACCTCGTAGGGACTTGATCTTTTAAGTTTATAGGGACTTGATGATTTTTCTGTTTGAAGGGACTTTGCTTAGGACACCCCTATTTTCGAGGGACTTGACCATTTAAAGAAGGCAACCAAGAGGAATACCCTAGGAAGTACAGATGGCGATGAAAGATCGACTTACGTGTGTGAGTGTTATTTTTCAGATATTTGTCTTGAATTTAATTTTCTAAGTTCAATTATTTACAGTTAGTTTTTTGCACTCCCTAAATTACTAACCACGCAATAAATATTTACAAAAATAAAAGCAAGAAAAATAAATTCCTAAACTATTACATGGCTATGGGACACATACATAATAATCAGGCGAGAAAGAATAAATTTACAACCTATACATTTGTTCCTAATATTATAAATAAAACAAAATTAAAATAAGGAAAATAATGAAGCAAAAATAGAATAGATAAAAGCAAAATAATAATAAAATAATAAATAAACAATGGTAATAAAGCAATAATAAAATAACAATAATAATAAAGTGATAATAAAAAGGTTAGAATTTTAAAGAAATTATTTTAGGTTAAACAAGTTAGATTTTTTTAGAAGTTATTAGAAAAATATGAGTTTAAAATAAATTAGTAATAATCAAAAGAATTTAAAATACATTAATGTACAAATTATAAAATAAAATAGTTATATGAAAAATATTAAGTTAGTTATTTACAAAATAAATAAAGATTATAGAAAATATCAAATTATTAGATTAATAGGTTTATTATTATTATTCAATTAGAAAAATGGTCAATTAGATTTTATTTACAAAAGATATAAGGATTTATTATTATAAGTAAGTAATAAAAAAAAGTTATTAAAATAGTTAGTATTTATTATTTATTTACAAAAAATATAAAGGTTATAGAAAAATATTAAATAATTAATTTAGTAGGTTTTCACGCCCTACATTACTAAACCACGCAGTTAATATAGGATCAATGGCAGGAATTTAAATGGCAGAAAAATAAGTGGCAGAAAAATAAAATGGCAGAAAATCAATGGCAGAAAATAAAACCCTAATTATTACAACGCTTTGGTGCAGTTACATAATAAAGATGGCGAAAAGTAAAACTGAAAATATTACAAGTTAAAACTTAAAATATTACAAGGGCGAAGCAGTTACAGTGTATGAATAACATAAATATGAGCGAAAATAGGAAATAATAATAAGGTTTGTTAAGGTTTAAGAAAAGGTTTATGGTTTAGAGGAAACAACACGGTTAAAGTTTTAGGTTTGAAATTTAGAGTTTGTGGCGAAATTGTCAGGGTTTAGGAAAAATCAGGGTAGTTAGTTATGAAAAAAAATGTGCAGATCTAAATATATGTATATATAAAAAAAATGAATTAAAAAAACAACGGCGTTGCTAGCGCAAAATTGCGATCATCGCAACTAGATCGGATAACACAAATGTCACGCCTCATACACGTATATGTGAAAACGGCGTATTGACACGATCCGATCCGAAAACATAATCAAATATATCAACAAAATAGATAAAGTATATATCATATATAAACTATTACCAAATTGTGTGTACGATAGTATAGATCAGTCACTCTCAGTTTCTCTTTTTTTGTTCTGTCTTTCGGCCTCTTTCTATCAGTCATGCTAGTAAATATATATAGGAACAAATTAGGTTAATGATAATGGGCCTAAGTTTATTTTGAAACCCAATATTAAATTAAAAACTGAATAAAGTTAAATAATTAAAATAGTTAAAATTAAAATAAAAACTAATTAACCTATTTATTTATTCTAGACCCAATATAAAAATAAATAGACTCAAAAAAAATAAAAGTCGGGCACCAAAATGCTCGAAAAAATAAAATGAACACGTCAAAATAATCAGCGCGAAATAAATGACTCGGAAAAATACAGCGTTTGGTCGGATTTTGAAATAAAAATTATGACCGTTTAAACCGCTCAGACTGATCAACATATGACCAAAAATAGTCGTAAAAATATTGTTAGCATGTCAAATTAAACCACGTGAACCGCAGATTAATGTTACCGACATTTGCAAACTTAAACTTGACATTTTTTCGTTGACTAATTTTAGGCACAGTTAAAAAGTTAATTTGACCAGTCTGTTTGTAAATTCCGAGAAATTATTCCGGCTAATATTAAGACAGAAAAAAAATGTTATGCTATGAAGATGATGCAAATGAATGTGAAACAAAAAAATTGGTTAGAGTTAAAAATAGAGGGCAAATTTTTGGGTGCAACACTATCAAGACATGCCTAGTTTGGATTCTAAGATTGTGGAGCATAGATTATCGTTGAAGCCAGAATGTCCGCCAGTCAAGCAAAAGTTGAGAAGAACGCATCCTGATATGGCTGTGAAGATCAAAGAGGAAGTTCAGAAACAGATTGATGTCGGTTTCCTTGTAACTGCTGAATATCCGCGATAGGTGGCCAATATTGTGCTTGTGCCAAAGAAAGATAGAAAAGTCCGCATGTGTGTCGGTTATAGAGATTTGAATAAAGCCAGTCCGAAAGATAATTTCCCTCTGCCACACATTGATATGTTGGTAGACAATACTACTAAATTCAAAGTCTTTTCGTTTATGGATGGATTTTTCGGATATAATCAGATCAAAATGGCACCCGAAGATATGGAGGAGACCACGTTCATTACACCCTAGGGAACATTCTGTTATAGAGTGATGCCTTTCGGTCTAAAGAATGCTGGTGCAACTTACTAGAGAGCAATGACTACTCTTTTTCATGATATGATGCATAAAGAGATTGAAGTATATGTCAATGACATGATTGCCAAATCGATTGATGAAGAGGAACATGTTGAGCATTTGTTGAAGTTATTCCAATGTTTGAGGAAGTATAAACTCCGCTTGAATCCCAATAAGTGTACTTTTGGTGTTTGTTCTGGTAAGTTGTTGGGCTTTATTGTCAGCGAGAAGGGTATTGAAGTTGATCCTGCCAAGGTCAAAGCAATATAAGAGATGCCTGCGCCCAAAACTGAGAAGCAAGTCAGAGGTTTTCTCGGCCGCTTGAATTATATTTCCAGATTTATTTCCCACATGACTGCCACATATGCTCCTATACTCAAGCTTCTTCAGAAAGATCAGTCTTGCGATTGGACTGAAGACTGCCAGAAAGCATTTGATAGTATCAAGGAATATTTGCTTGAACCTTCGATTTTGTCTCCACTTGTTGAAGGAAGACCGTTGATCATGTATTTGATTGTGCTCGAAGATAGTATGGGTTGTGTTCTTGGTCAGCAAGATGAGACTGGGAAGAAAGATTTTGCAATTTACTACCTCAGTAAGAAGTTCACTGAATGTGAGACTCGGTATTCAATGCTTGAGAAGACTTGTTGCACATTGGCTTGGGCTGCTAAGTGTCTGCGTCAGTATATGTTGAATCATACCACTTGGTTGATATCCAAAATGGATCCAATCAAGTATATATTTGAGAAGCCTACTTTAACTGGGAGGATTTCCCGTTGGCAGATGTTGTTATCAGAGTATGATATTGAATCCCGATCTCAGAAAGCAATCAAAGGTAATATCTTGGCTGACCATTTGGCTCACCAACCAATTGAAGATTACCAATCAATGCAATATGATTTTCCTGATGAAGAGATTTTTTACTTGAAAATGAAAGATTGTGATGAATCATTGCTTGAAGAAGGGCCAGAACCTGGTTCCAGTTGGGGCATGGTATTTGATGGAGTTGTTAATCAATATGGAAATGGCATTGGGGCAGTGATTATTACTCCTCAAGGCACGCATCTACCATTTACAGCTAGATTAACTTTCAAGTGTACAAATAACATGGCATAATATGAAGCTTGCATTATAGGGCTTGAAAAGGCCATGAATCTCATAATCAAGTATTTGGATGTCTTTGGTGATTCGGCTTTGGTTGTGAATCAGATCAAAGGAGAATGAGAGACGAATCAACCCAGTTTAATACCATATAAAGATTATGCGAGGAGGATTTTAACTTTCTTTACAAAGGTGAGGTTGCATTAGGGTTAATGCACTTCAAAACTGTCAATGGGGAGATATTTCAAAAGCCTCCAAAAGAAAATAAAAGTTATACATAACAACAAGCATCAACATCATCTCCTCAACAAGAAGCTTCTATAACTTTGGATGATTTTGAATATGATATCCTTGAGACACCCTCTATCAAAGCTTTACTCTAGGATATCATCAAAATACAGAGGAGGACACATAGGAAGATCAACTTCTTAGCTCATCCTTTCACTCAAGATATAGTGTATCTACCTTTTGGGCGATTCACTGATGATGATGAGGATGTCGAGTAGTTGTCTCACTTATGTGCTTTATTTTCTTTTAGTTTTAAGTATGTTTGATTCCTGCACTATCCCTATTTTTTTTTACTTTGAATTCTATTTAATTATTAAAGTTTTTCTCTTTTTTCTAGTAAATTACGTGTGATCAATGTGATTTATGTTCTTTCTTATTTATCATTACTTTCTTGCATCTTTTTCCTGACTTTTGGTTATGTCAAAGGGGAGAAGTATACTCTCATGGGGATTAAAGTATACACTCTACTCATGTCAGGGGGAGTTTAACCACTCAAATTTTACCCCTTTTGTTTTCTCTTTTATCACCTCTCTGAGAGATGCGCTGTAATCATCAAAAAGGGAGAGAATAGGGATCTATCTGCTTACATGTACTATCAAGGTGATCCAAAGTAGTGGATTTTGTTGATATCAAAGTTGCAATAAATTGTTTGGTTTTCATGGTGACAACACTTGGTATCCAATGATATCCTGTGAAATACTTATCTTATAAAGTTAGCTTAAGCAGTCTAAGATGCTCTTAATACTAATATGTTTTATCAAGCCAATCTTTTGAATATACTCTTATTCAGATTCCTAGAAGGCTTACCTTAAGCATCATGTCATCTCTTTGAAGTCAACATTGATATCCGACGACATTCAAGTGAAGACTTGTGTTTCCATAGTGGTTTTATCTCTATACTATATGATGATGGTAATCAACTTGAAGATATTTCAAGCATCATCAAGCTAGAAGATTCAAGGTTCTTATAAGATATTGATGTCAAGACTTGAAGCTTCAGAGTGAAAGAGAGAAGGTGTGAAAGCTCGTTTAGTTGTGTGTGCCTGAGTGACTATAGTCTTGTAAATACACAAGGTTATATTTGTAATTTCTAAGGAAAACACACACACACACACAATTAAGACCTTTGAGAAGTCTCTCTATTTTGTTCAAATTAGCTAAAAATGTTTTTAAGTCTTAGTTAATTGATTAGAAAACTATTTGATCAATTAAAAGCATGTTTACAAGTGTATAGTCAATTATGCCTAAAAGAATAATCAATTATTTTAATATTAACGCCTATAATCAAGTGGAGCAGTCTCCTAAAGATTGGCAATGACTAGAAATCAAAATATTCCATTTTGGGGTCTAATAATCAATGAGCCTAATCGATTATGGGACTTAATTAGCTCATGTATTGTTTCCACTTTTGAGCTACGCTTTGTCCTATAAATATAGAGCTCATCCAAATTTTCAAATAAATCAAAAAATGATATTTGATCCTACTTTCTTACACTCTAATATTTTTCTATAAATATCTCCTTTTCTCACTTGAATTTTGCCTTAGTGCTTTGAGAATGTTCTTGTATTTAGTGAGGATCTTTTTTATGAGTGAAGGGCATTATTTGTAATTTACCCAATAATGTATTATCTTTTGAGTAAAATATCTTTTGTAAAAATTTGTTTGGTTGCAAGTTAAACCATTAAAAAATTGTTTTGTTTGGGGCTTGTCTTAAGAAGTCTCTGTTTGGTTTGCGA
This sequence comes from Lathyrus oleraceus, assembly GCF_024323335.1. Lineage (NCBI taxonomy): Eukaryota > Viridiplantae > Streptophyta > Magnoliopsida > Fabales > Fabaceae > Lathyrus > Lathyrus oleraceus. The sequence continues at coordinate 373,525,200 of NC_066584.1, forward strand.
GTTTCGCCCACTGTAAAAGCTCTTGCTTGGTTCATGAAGACCAGACAACAAAATATCCCCAAAGGTTCCTGAGTTCTTCCCATGCAAATTTGTTGTTCGGTTCTGAGATAAGTCCGTGTAAAATCTCGTACAAGATTATTAAGATAAGCCCGTATAAAATCTTTGTTAAGTTCTGAGATCAACCCATATAAAATCTCAAAGAAAGGTTTAAAGATCATCCAGTGTAAAATATCCTACAAGGTTCGTGAGCTTATCCCATGTAAAACCTATGGTTGGTTAGGTGGTTAGCCTATGTAAAATCCCATATCAATTCAGAGGGCATCTCGTACAAATTATTTGTTTGGTTCAGAGGATAGCCAATCAAAATTTCAAGTTGGATTGTAAGAATATTAGTGGCCAAATCTATAAAAACTCACACAAGACATATTGAAAACTCTCAAAAAGAAATTCTTGGGGAGAGAAGTATGTCACATTCATTTTGATGAATCTCTATAATTTATCGGTGTCTTTCTCTTTTCCTTATCTGTTTTATTTATTTTATTTCCTCTGTTTTCTTTATTCCGCTGCTTATTTCTTTGTTTTTTTTATGAACAATTTTAAACTCTAATTTTCTCAAAGATTTTGTTTTTAATCAAAGTTTTTCAAACCTTCACAATTCATTCCCTCTTGTATCTAGCTAGACCTGAAACATATCATCGAAAGATAGAGAAAACAACATTAGCATTAGTGGTGTAGGGCATGTGGGACCCACCCCACCTCTTCTCTCATTTTTTTAGAACCATGCCAAGGTTTTAGGACTACACTCTCTACTATGTCTGTCTCACCCCTCCTTGTTTTTTACGGACTTTTGCAGGGTGAGTCTAAACAGGATGGCCATGTTCGTTTTTCACCCCTACTCACGACATCCTTCATCCTGGATAATTCTTCTTAAAACCATGGATCCTCAATTTTGATATCTTTCTATTATGATTGATACATTTTAGCATCTCAAAATATTGCATAAAGAAATTTGTGCATGTAATCAATAAATATATTCATTTTAATTATAAAATTGATAAGTAATAATTAAATAAATTAATTATTCACATCTCTGAATCATATGCTAGGAGGAACATGATATGAATAGGTTTTAAAAAACAGTTTTATGATTTTTTTAAATTGAAAAATAAAAAACTTGTTTGATACATTTGTTTCTCAAAACTATTTTTAAAATCACTTTCAAAATTCAGTGTTTTAAAATCTAAAAAACTGAAACTATTAAAATATGTTTTGATTTTCAATTTTCAGTTTTACTTTTTAATTTTCGATTGAGGTGAGCTGAAAAAAAATATGGTTTCATTAATCGGATTATAGTAATTATTTGCAATATTTTTTAATTGTAATATTTCACTTTCAATCTATTGTTAATCCTCATATATTGTTAATGAAAATTAAAATTCTTACTCTCAATTATTCTCTCTCTAATTAATCCTCATTAAGTGAATAGTATATTTTTATACATTAAATGAATTGTGTATATATATTCAAACCAACACTCAAATATAATTTTTATACATTAAGTGAATTGTATATTTTATCATTAATTATTAAAAATATTTTAATAAACTTAAATGTATATAGCTGAATTTTAATATTTTCAAAAAATATATCACAATTATTTTTATTTAGTAAAATAGATTTTTAAAATATAGATTATCAAACAAGCTATATTGTCCTATTTTAAAAAAAACAATTTTTACAAATTATACTATCAAACATATGTTTTCACTTTTTAATTTTTAAAACAGTTTTCAAAAATTGAATAACCAAATGAATTCTTTTTATTTTATTTTCTCAAAAATAAATTTACAAAATAGATTTGTATTACAGATTTTAAAAACTAAAATTGAGAAGAGATCCAAAGAGACCCCCAATGGTAAGAATCTTCGATTTTCATGAGAAAAAAAGACAATCAAAGTTGGATTTTTATAGAGATTTTAAAAAAATAGATTGAGTGTTTGAGAAATATATGTGTGGCATTCCGAAGTTGATGAATTTTTTTCCATGGAGATAGGGATGGAGGAAAAAGTTCCCCCAATGATACTTCGGGACGGAGATTGGAAAAGTAACATTTGCCTTGCAGATTTTCCGATCTCGACCATATTATTTAACTTTTATATATAATATATTATATAATATATAATTATATAATTTTATATAATTTTTTCATTAAAAAATAATTAATATATTAGAAAATGAAGAGTTATAAATTGATTCTTTAATTTTTGTTTTGTTTTATTGTATAATTCATTGTTTCACTACCCAAGTACATAACCATATAAAAGTGCATTCATTAGATACAATGTACACACGGTCTTCTATTCTTCTTTTCTCAATTATCTTTGCCTCCTCCATTCCTCGTTTCCTTTGTTCTTATCATCATCACAACAACCACTCTTATTTGTTCATTGTGTTTATCTTAATTACTCTTCAACTTCACTAACTTCATTATACTTTAATTAGTAACTTATTTTTCATTCAAGTAGTAAAATATTGTTATGTTTTCGTAACTAGAAGTCTTTTTTCATTTTTTTTATTGTTGATACAAGATGTATTTTTTCAACAAAAAAAAAAGATTCAAAATATATCTTTTTGAAAAAAGAAAAAAATAATGACATACTAGTGTCATAGTTTTGATAAAAAAATATATAAAGTTTTTTAAGACTCCTGAATCTTCGATTCTCCGTAGGAATCTGTGGGGATGAGGATGAAAATAATATTCTCCCATGGTGGGGAACAAAAATGGAATGGGAAAATATTTGGGGACGGGGAGAAACATCCTCGGTATATTCTCTACCTCTTTGACATCCCTAATTATAGCACTTGTTGAACTGGGAAAACATGGTGTCTACAAATTATGTTTAATGCTTTTTATTCCTAATAATATTATTTATTCATTAATTTTTTATTTTCTATTCTCATGCTTAAGAAAAAATCTTACATTCTTATGAGAAAGAATAAAAAATAATAAATTATAACTTCTCATTATCATCTTATTTATGATACTTTTATTTTTATTGTTAAATTGTAAGAATAACATTATTGATAATGATATTCCTAAAACTAATGTTTTCGAAATTATAATTTTAATCCATTACATAGACACAAATTTAAGACTATAAGATTAAGCTCTTCTTATTGGATCATTACGAGAAGCATTTATATTTGGTCAAAATCAACACATAAATGAAAAAGACATCACATATTTACCTAAAACCTTAAGGCAATAGATGTATTATAAAGTGTTCAACATATTTATGAAAGCGAAAACTTTTTCATCCACATACAATTTTACCGTCGTTGTGAGCACTACAAAGAAACACGCCTCCTGACCACCACATTGTCAAGAAGACTTTTGATACAAGGAACCGGTCTTTTAATTGAACAATCGGCTTTGATACCACTGTTGGGTCATCGTGAGGAACATAAGTGTTCAACACATTTATGAAAGCGAAAACTCTTTCATTCACATACAATTTTACCGTCATTGTGAGCACTACAACCAAACACGCCTCCTGACCACCACATTGTGGAGAAGACTTTCGATACAAGGAGCCAGTCTTTTAATTGAACCATCGACTTTGATACCACTGTTGAGTCATCATGAGGAACATCCATATTGGGTCAAGGACAAGTGAAAGAGACACCACATATTTACCAAAAACCTTAGGACGGTGGACCTATGAGTCTTCTCACTTATAAAGTGCTCAACATCTATTTCTATAAACAATGTGGGACTTCCAATTCACTCTTGTACGCAACATTTTTACTTCTCTAACATTTCAATCATAAAAAAAAAAAGTGAATAGTTGAATAAATGTTGTTTCTTTTATCTTTTTTATCACATGATAAACTTTGTTTTAAAATGAACAGTTGATATTAAAGTAAAAAAATATTTTCTTTCAAAATATAGTTGAAAGTAACTTTTAAAATAATCCAAATTTGAATTATATTATTCAAATTAAAATAGAAAATCATATATTTTTTATCTAGTAGTTTAATTATCAAAATTTGACTCCATAAACATAAATAAGTGAAATAACTTGGATTCAAAATTGTAACTCTACACTCAAATGTATAATGCTCAGTTACGAACTGATGGTTTAACGAAACTAAAAAATTATGTAATATTTTTAAGATGAAAGTAAATAAATTATCTTGTGAAAATTAAATTATTTTTTTCTCAAATAAAAGCATATATTAATATATAAAATATTAGTGGATAGAATAAAAGTAGATATAGGTAGTTTTTGAGATAATTTTTGCTATAAAAATATAGATTTTTTAAATAAGTAAATACTAAATAAATAAAAATATTGAGAGTTAGTGATTGAGTTTAAAAAAAATTATTATATATATATATATATATATATATATATATTATATATTATATATATATATATTATATTATATATATATAATATATATATATTATATATATATTGTCTGATAAAGAGATAAGTGATAATATCATTTTCTTTTCTTTCAAGAAGCAATTCATTCTATGTATAAATCTATGAAGAAAAAAAAACTGACATAACATTCAAAATAGATTTTGAAAAGGCCTATGATGATGTTAATTGAAATTTCTTGAAATTTTATTTAAAGTGAAACAGGTTTTCTACCATTAGTATAAAATTGACCATGCACTATCTAGCTAGCTTCTTTATGTCTATTCTTTGAAATGTGAAATGGCTATCAAATTTGGTTCTGATTGAGGATTACGGTAATGTGACCCCTTCTTACCATATCTCTTTCTTATTTGCATGGAATTTTTGTCGTAGAAAATCATCAATATTGTCGATGAAGGCTATTGAAAACCTGTTAAGTTATCTCTTAATGGACCCCTTCTATCGCATTTATTTTTTGCTGATGATATTCTTCTTTTTGCTAAGGTTTCTAACTCCAAGACAGACATCATTTTTTATATCTTGAATTGTTTTCCATGTTTTCTTGCCTTAAAGTGAATGTTGCTAGATCAATGATGTATTTCTACGCTACCACTAAGAGGGGTAAAAATGATTTGATTGTCTCCAACACATGTATCAAGTGAACTCTTACTCTAGAGAATTACTTGGGATTCCCTATGTTGAATGGTCGTCTTCAACATAAGAACTTTTAGTTCATAGAGGAGAAATTCAGTCAGAGTTTATCATTTTTGCAACATAAATTGTTAATTAAGGTTGGTCGTTTAACTCTTGTTAGGTATATCCTAAACTCCATTCCAAGTTATTACATGCAAGTGGCTTGACTTTCTCAGTCAACTTGTGATTTTATTGATAGGATGACTAAATTTTTTTTATGGAAAGGTAATTCAAACTCTGGTGTGCATCTCGTTGGCTAGAATTAAATGACTAAGCCCTAAAAGTCAGGTGATCTTGGGATCTAGAAAGCAAGAGATACAAATACCTCTATGTTGAGAAAGTTGGTTTGTGATCTCCACTAGGATTATGATTCCCTATATGTCCAAGTTTTGAAGCATAAGTACATCAATGTGGAAATGTTCCTTAATATAAATAGAAATCAGGATCAATTACTTGGAATGCAATTATGAAAGCTCTCTTCGTCGTTAAAGATGGATTTGAATTTAGATTGGGGTGAAATTTATTCTTTCTGGTTTTCCAATGGTCTGGGGTAGGGAAATTAGCATAGCAAATTCTTTATGTGGGTATCCACAATATGGAAATGCGAGTGAATGATGTTTACTTGAATGGAAATTGGAACTTCAATTCATTATATACTAATATTCATGCGGTTGTTTGTAACCGCCTAAAAGTGTTTCCCATTTGTTTGAATTCCTTATCGGTTAATCTGAAAAGACAATTTAGATGGTATTTATACTACTTTTGATGGTTATAACTGACTTAAAATACTTGATTTTGTTCAGAGTACAACAGACAACAACTCTTGGAAGTGAGTGTGGCATATTTCTGCTTATGAGAAGGTGAAATCCTTTTGACGTATTTACATAAGTCTCTTTCTACGAGATCAATGTTGTGTCATCGTGGTATGCTCCAACGAATCTATATCCTAGATGCAATTAGGACGTTGAGACGACTCTACACTGTTTGTAAGACTGTGAATTCGCTACTAGTTTTTGAAAATCTATTGACTTCTTGGATTCCTTATTCATCCAAGGGGATAATTTATATGATTGAATTAGACATGAAACCGACGACAGCTTTATCTTATTGGTTGCTTGTTGGTGGTTGTGGCGCGCTAGGAACAAAATGTGTCTTGCGAATGAAGTGGTATCTTCCTATACTTTGAAACTTGTAACAGAGAATTATGCTGATCTGTTAGCTATATGTTTTTTCAAACATAATATGTATCATCCAACGAGAAGAATCACATGGAAAGCACACAAAGATAGTAATATGATTTTGAATGTTGATGGCAGTAGTCTTGGTTATCCCGGAGTCTCGGATTTTTGTGGATTGATTTGAAATATTGATGGTGTTTGGGTTCACGATTTTGCAGATAATATTTGTTATTCAAACATCCTTCATGTTGAGTTAATGATGTTATATCATAGTTTGTGTATGGCATGATAATTTGGCATCAAAAACATGATGTGCTATCAAGTTTATTTAAGAGTCAACATTAAAGAACTTCTCTCTAAGGAATGATGAGTTCAAAAATATTTCTTACTCTTAGAAAGGAGAATATGTGTGCTAACTACCTAACAAAAATATAAAATTTATAATGATGCAATGTACCGGTCTTTTGCAGAACCTCCTGTTGGAAAATCACTCTCCTGCTAACTGATCTTAGTGAAACTTTATTTTCTAAATAATTTTCTGCTTTATTTTCTTCTTTTCCCATGTAAGAAAAAACTAATAGTATTTGATTTTCATGCAAAAACATTGTATTTTTAAAAATAATCAGATTTAAATTTTATAAGAACTCTTATTTCCATCTTTTTTCCCTCTCTAATTTTCTTTACCCTCGTATATAATTAGGCATGCCAATCAAATATAAACCCAAAATACTAGTCTAATCCTAAATAGATTTTGACAGAAATTTTATTTATTAAATTTAAAAACAGTATCTGCAAAATTTACCCATAACAAATATGCTATACCTGCAAAATAAATTTAGTGTAGGTCTGCATGTATGAATATCAGCGTGTTTGTTACGGTTTTCACTTCCGGGTTTAACACTTTAACTGGTTCTCGAAATTACAAGACAACAACCAACCATTATATTAGATTGAGCCGGTAAAGAAGCAGTGGAGTTCATGAAAGGCTTTTACTCATTTTCAGCATATACCTCTGCACTATGTTTTCTATACAAACAACTCATTTCATTCATCTTCATATTTGCCTTCATTTACAAGTAATGTTTAGTTTTTTCACCGAATCCCAACATTAGGTCTCCTTTTCTGCAGTGCAGCTGACATGTTGCGGAGTCTATTTTTAACTTCTGTGAAGGTTGGCCTGGCCTCAGGTTCAGGGCTCCAACATTCTTCCATCAACTTTTTCCACTCAGAATCACAGCGTTTTGGAATAGATGGCCTCAGCGTATTATTGACAATACCTCCTTCAACAAATAATTAGCAGTAAACAAACTCATCATTAGAATTCAAACAAAACTTTTGTTTTGTGAAAAATATACCAAGGTTCAGAGATGATGCAGTATGGATATTGATTATTTGCAACACATTGCCACAAATAAGCTAGATATACACAAGTAGCATTACTTATAGGTATATAACTGCGAGTTGAGATTCATAGTTGATCTGATTAAAGGGCATCGTAATATTAAACTGCCTATAAAAATCAAAGAAGAAATGCATTGTTATTGTTTCAGTTTCGTGACAAAGTTCACTTGAGCGGTTGTTTTTCCAACTGTGAAATACACTAAAGAAGCATCTAATTAGTGGCTCCGCATCCATGACAGAAAGACAGGTAACTAAAGGATCTTGGGAAAAAAAACTTGAACGAATGGTCTAGTTTGGAATTACACATGACAAAAACATACCTATGATAGCACCACAGTGCATGTTAGCATAAGGTTCTTCCCCAGTCAAGATTTCCCACATTGTGATACCAAATGAGAAAATATCGACCTAAAGATGACAAAATAGACAGCTCAATAATACAATCTCCAGGAAAGTACTTGCTTAATCCACTAGAAAGTGCATGGTCAAAATTGAAAAGAACATAGAGAGACAGATGAAGTTCCTAACCTTCTCAGATACTCTAATGCTGTTACCATCCAGTAGTTCTGGTGCCATCCATGGAAGAGTCCCTCTGACACCACCAGAAACAAGTGTGTTGCGTTTAATTCTCGATAGCCCAAAATCTCCAACCTATTAATCATATTTTAGGGAAAGAGATCAGTCTTTGTTTAATCAAAGTTGTTTCTAAAGAAAAATAAAATAAAGTATATCTTGATGGTAATGGAGCAGGATAACAATTGGGGTTAAATTTGTATCAAAAGCTGGGAAATATTTTTAAATAATTAAATGAATAAACAAAATTATTAAAATAATTGTGTATTTTTCTTTTTATTTAACATGACATCAAATGTTTATGAGCACAACTTTTTTAAAGGCTCATAAGTCAGAGGAAGAATAAACTTGTTTCTGCTTCAAAATACCTTACATACAGGCCGCTCAGGATCACCCAAGTTGACAAGCAAATTATCACACTTCAAATCAAAATGAACAATACTTTTTAAATGCAAATATTCCATGCCAAAGGCTGCATCCATTGCAATCATGATCCTTTTACGACGGTCAAGCACTCTGCAAGTATATTTTAGTAAGAGTGATAAATTCAAAATTAATTACCGGGTTGCAGCCTATACATAATACATGTGAGAGTTTGCTTACCTCTCCTTCTTCAAGAGAACATTTCTCAGTGATCCGTGCAACATGTATTCTGTTACAGTTGACAATGTTCCACCTGGGCCATCTGGAACTACCCCATAAAATGCCACCACATTTGGATGGTGAAGAGTTGATAGAATCTTTGCTTCCCTCCAAAAATCTTTAGTCTGGAGAAACAGACGCGATAAGCATATAACTACGGAACGTCATAAAAAAAGGATAACTCTGTGAATTTATGTTAATGGTCGGTAAATATGAGATCTTCCAAGTCAATGAAATTCACTTCCTCATTCATTCCCCACAGAAGCACTTTTTCATGCATATTACAAGTATTTTTATACCCTGAGTTTGAAAGGAAAACTAAATAAAGGACACTAGCAAATTCATTCATCACAGAAGCATTTTCCCATTCATAACTATTTACTAGTAATTTTATAAAATATAAGTTTGAAAGGAAAACTAAATAAAGGACAATAGCAAATTCAATTTATTTATACTCTATGGAGACTTACCAACCGCTCTTGCTCTGACATTCTACCAGCGAAACAGCTACTTTTTATTCTCTTAATTGCAACATCTGTTCCTCTCCATTTGCCATGATAAACGGTTCCAAAGGTTCCAGATCCTAGCTCATGTAGTTCTTCAAGATCACCATTCTCAATAATCTGTATTTTAACACATGAAGCATTTGGGTTAAACGTGGATACTTGTGGATTTTGATCTGCTTTCTTTTAGTCTTCCTACTAAAACAACTTAAGGGATGGAAAAGCAAAAAAATCAAACTAAGAAGCCAAAATCGAGAGGGGAGATTAGATCTCAGGTGGAGCTAGTCCTACTATCAGAATTTGCTCATTAATGAAGACTGACATTAGTCTTTGTTGGAATTTCCGTCTTCATTGTGGTCCACCCCTAGTCGCCTAAATTGCGGCATTTGGCTTGCCTTCATTGTGTTGGGTTTGAAGGGGTGGATTTAGTCCCACATTGCTTAGATATATGGCTTGTGTTATGTTTATAAATGGGGGAAATCCTCGCCTTACAAGCCGGTTTGGTAGAGATGAGTTAGGTCCAACCCACACATTCTAAGAGTCTTCATATGATTAACAACAATATAATTATAATAATGCAAGTGTTACTTTCAGATCAATAACTTTGAAGTATCTCTTTACGTGTAAACCTCGTATTTCTAGAATTCAACTTCAACAATATAGTTTAGAGTATAAAACATTTATCATAAATCTCATGTTTCATATTAGTCAACAAAACCAATTAATGAAAAATGGAGATAAGTAAAAAAGTGGTTTTAATCAACCAAATAATACCTAATGAAATTTGGGGGTTCATGATAATGCGAATATGCTTCAATATACCAAAATGTAGTGTTTTGTACCTGTAAACCATAAAGTTCCGACTCTGTTTCAGCAGTTTCTGGATCACCAATAGGCTTATTGAAGTTTTCATTATCAGCTTTTGCAAGCTATCATTGTAGACAATAACCTCAAGTCAGTTATATAAATCAGTTATCATATATGAAACACTGACACAACAGTTTCATTCATCTTTAGACTCACCTTACTTTCAGATTCTGGATTAACACACACTACCCCTGCTTTTTCAGAATATGTATGTTTGCCCTCTTCATCTGTATTTGAGACAACTTCTAAGCATGACTGAATACTTGAAGAAATATAATCAATTGATTCTTTGACAACTGCTGCTGATTCTGCCTTGTTGATGGAAAATTCATCAATGTATTCATACGATTGTTTCTTAGTGACTATGCTTTCTTCCTTTTGGTTCTGGTAGTATGCAGGAGCGTCGTCAGGGTCAAGAACCTCTCTTAGTGAAGAAGAAACCACATCTGGATACTGAATTACAAACGAAAATACTGTTATTCTTACATGCAAGCATGGAGTTGTTTTGATCAATCAAAGGTTATATTATATACTTACCGAGATAGGTAGCACAGATTCTGTGTCAGTTTGGGGGTCAATAGGACGTATCTCAAAGAAGCCAGGGGGAAGTTGTTGACTGTCTTTTGTCTCTGACACAGCATATTGGTGATGCATTGGTGAACTTTGGCTTCTCATAGGAAACTCAGAAGCAATTGTTTCAAACGGTATACCATTTGGTTGCTCTGTCACGCATCTAGCCAACTGTGATGACATAAGTGGTGCAGCAGAATCACTGCATTCACTGCTTTGTAAATCTGGTGAAGACGAGCAAGCACCATGTTGATAGTAGATGTACTGTAACTGTTGTGGCACAGCTCCAACTTTTTCAACAAACCAACCAGTGCTTTTACCTGCACATTGTAGGTTCTCTTTACCAATTTCTGACAGTCGCTTGCAACTATCAGTCATTCCAAAAGTCGGCCAGTTTTGATGTAAAACTGTACGTTCTTTCTCATCACTTATCTCTTCTGGCTGCATTGAACATTCTTCCAAAGAGCTTGAAGTTCCCAGCGACGACAATTTGTCTCTCTCAACATTAAGCGGAAATTGCAGGTGACCTTTGTAGTTCTCACTATTCTCCAGAAGCGTTGAGTCAGAGAGTGCATGCAACATTCTGTACTGAGAAACATCCTTATCATCAGACACTGAGAAAACACTCGATGACTGATGTGGATGAGAGACAAGTTTGTTAAAATGGTATGAACCTTCTTTGTTTACTAAAGGCCTCTCAAATTTCGTATCTGTCTGATTAAAAATTGCAGAAGAAACAAATTCTTTACTATTGTTTCTTCTGTGAAAATGGAAATTAGCGTTAGACTTCCTGATTTGGTCAGACTCCAATGGATATTGATTACTAGGATGGTGGTTCACACATGGAGGCCCTTGGGGAAGATTGTTATAATATGCAATGGGATCAACATATCCGGTACTGTCTACATACATAGAGTTGTCGCGTGGAATTTTTTCCATGACATAGGGAATAATGTTTTCATTAACAACATTATATGGTTGATCCGTAAATAACTGGACATTAGAAATATTTGGATCTTTAGGCTGTGGACAAATGGGAGATGGAGGCATTTGATCAAACGACTTGCCCGCTACCTTCATTGATGTTACATATGGACTTTGTTTTGACATTGTCCCTGCCAAATTTGAAGAGGTTGGGCTGCAATCCATAAAATCTGAAGCAAATGCATATGTGGATGATTCCCTGTGGAAATGTGGACTGTTGTAATCAGAGGCAGTTGTAAACTGACTTGCATGGCTTGCCAGATTCAGTCCACTAAGATTCTTTCGCGGACTTGGATCCAGTATACCATTAACAGCAACAACATAATGATAATCAGCATCACTTTGCTGATTGACTCTTTGTTCATTAGAATTTGGACTCTCTGATTCATTTGAAGCTATGAGAAAAATCCTCAGTCGTTGCGAGCCTCCACCTCTTTCAAGCTCCTCATACTCCTCAATCATATGATGAAGATCCTCATCAGAACAAACAGAAATAAGAGCATCGAGATCCTCTCCAGGAAGCTGGTATTTGATAATGTGAGTTTGATTGCAAATATCAGATGTCTTCCTTGTAAGTTCCTCATGTGTGATGTTTTTCCTGATCGATATAATCCGCGTCTCTCCCCCCACATATCTGAGCTTCCCATCATTTGGCCTTGGCAGTATTCGACCTCCAAAACTACATAAAAACTTTATCTTTTTGTAGAAGGAACCTTCTGAGAATACTGTTCCATAAGGTTGGCATGAACGAGGAGTATTTGATGCCGAGGCAACTTGATCGCATCCGTCAGAAAACCTACTTGATAATTGTATAGAAAATGCACTCGGTGCTTGTCTGATACCACCATGTTCACACTGGTATCTGCTCAAATTATTATGATATGCCCTGTTGTCAACTTCAGCAACATAGCCTCTAGCAAAAGCAATATCTAAAATATCCAAATTGCTATCAGAATCCATTTTCCGTAGGCCAGGGACGTGTTTTTGATCCTCGTAGACCAGTTGATAATTGTTACTATTATTAATATTGAAGTCCATTCTGTTTGGCATGTGCTGCTCTGCATCAATTATGACAGGAAACCTTCTTAAACCAACCCGGTCGCGTAAGAACTCGGCAGAAAATTCTTCACCAGTCTGTAGACATATATTGTCTCCATTCTCTTTATCAGAAGGTACTCTGTCACTAAACCCAACACTCACTGTACCTCTATAGAGATTACCTGAAATTCCAGGATCCTCATTATTCATGGTGGAAGATTATACAGTAATCTCAACCTAACAACCTTTTGCAATAGACTGCTAAAATATTCTCAATGCCTATCCACATTTTACACTTAACTCTGGTTTCTATTATTGCAATTTAGGCAATTGAGTCGCAAAGTATTTCTATTATCACTCAAGCTAATCTTTATCACAACAACTTACAACACAAAAAGAAAACCGTCAAACCAACACTGTACAATTCAGTATTTCGCATATGTCATCTGTGCCGGTCTCAATTTGTATATCCTGAAGGTGACATAATAACCAAATCCCTCTGTAAACAAAACTAGAAATTGCGGAGAAACTTGAAAATTATGTTTACCCTTCATTAAAAAAAATGGAGAACCAGGGAATTCTACATAATCAGTCCATTAAAAACCATAATCCGAAACACGAAGGTTCATCGTTGTCATTGATATCAACATGATCATTGTCCTGAAAATGAAGTTGCACCCTACCCTAGCTCCATAAACGGGCTTGAGAATTTAAACCCTACAAGAATATAGACATTTATCAAAACAATATAAATTGAGATAATGTAGAACCCGTTTAATTTCAAATTTAATAGGAAGAAACAAGGGTGTAATGAAATGAAATTATGAACAAAGCAAGATTAAGAAGCGTTCGCGCGGCGGAGCAATGATTTGCAAAAAGTACCTGATTGTGTATCCATGAACAGGAGGTGGGGGTTAGATTGAGATGGGAATGTTGTGGTGTTGGGGATGCAAGGTTTTGGGGTAGGGTTGGACGAACCCAAAGGGGAAAATGGGGTTGAAGGTTTGATTTTGTTGGGAATAGGGAGAGAGAAAGAGAGGGTTTGTTTGAGAGGAGATCGTTGAGAGAGAGAGGTGAAAATGCTCCATGAGGATCGGAGGCTACAACGGAGATATGTTGGAGAAGAATATTTGCTTAAAATGGCGCGGAATGGATTTGGACTGTTGAGAAAAACAAGGGGGATATTCTTCTCTTCTATATGTGTACACATCATGTTCTTTTAAATGGGGAAATTGTCTTTTTGGTGCCATTTTTTTAAATTATATAAAAATAAAAACATGAAATACAATTATTTAAGGTGTGAATGAGAGAATATTTGCCTCAACATTAATGGAATGAATGAATGGTATTTATACAGTATAGTTTGTTTCAGGATCAAGTAACTAACTTATCTCAAGTAATAAACTATAACAACGGCATATTAATCCTAACGAATTTAGTTAACTTTAAATATAATGAATTCATGTTAATAGTCTCTCTCAAGCTGGAGTGTAAGTAATGGAGGTTATGTTAATAGTCTCTCTCAAGCTGGAGCGTAAGTAATGGAGGTTTTAAGCTTGGATAAGATAGGAGAAAAAGGTTGAAGATTAAGAGGTTTAGTGAAGATGTTGATCAGTTCTATTGAAGATGGAATAAGCAATAATTAGAATAGTTTCGCAAGGAGTTTTTCACGAACAATGTGGAAATCGATCTCAATATTTTTTGCTCTTTTGTGGAAGGATGTGTTTGCAGGAATGTGGCGAACGGATTGGTTGTCACAATAAAGCAGCGCAGGTGTGATAAAATTGATATGGAAGTCGTGAAGTAAGTAAGTGAGCCATTGTAACTCACAAACAGATAACGCAAGAGAACGATATTCAGCTTCCAGTGAAGATCTAGAGACAATGATTTGCTTCATTTACTTCCAAGAAACCAGGGAGTCTCCTAAGAAAATGCATAAACCTACAACGGACCTTCATGTGTCGCTACATAAAGCCCAGTCATAATCACTAAAAGCCTTGAGTTTGAGTGTATATGCTGATGAAAAGAATAATCCCGGAAAAGGAGATTGTTTTATGTATTTTAGGATTCGATAGGCATCCTGCAAATGCACAATTGTAAGAGAAAACATATATTGGCTCAGTTGTTGGACAAAGAAACTGATGTCTGGTGGCATGGTGCACGTGTATCTTAATCGATCAATGAGACTTCTGTAGGTTGTTGGATCAGTGGGAGAATAGTTGTCAGTGGTTCTAAGTTTGTGTGATTATAACATGTGAGTAGGGACAGGCTAACAACTATAAAAAATGTATCATGTAGCAACTCAAAAGCATATTTTCGTAGAAAAATTACAGATTTCTAAGGTCTTCGATTTTGAAACTACAGTCAAGCTTGGATTTCAAACTTTGTATTTCATCAAAATCATTACTTGAGATAATCAAGTCATCAACATAGATCAGTAGGATTTTAAACCTCTGATCATGAACTTTGTTGAAGAGGGGATGGTTTGTCTGAGATTGTCAGTAATGTAAGGAAAGCAATAGAGATGACAATTTTGCAAACCATTGTCGACTAGTTTGTTTCAATCTATAAATGGGTTTTTGTAATTGCAAACTTGGTTAGGAATGGAGTGAATTAATCCTGGAGGTGGTGTCATGTAAACCTCCTCATCAAGATCAACATGGAGGAATGCATTGTTGACATCAATTTGGATAAGGTGACAGTTATTAGTTGCAGCAATTGCCAATAATAATCTGATAGTTATCAACTTAGCAACAGGTGAAAAGTGTCCATGTAGTTAATGTCTTTAGTTTGTGTGTAACCTTTTGCAACCAACTGTGTTTTGTGTCTCTCAATAGAACCATCAACATGTCTTTTGATCTTATATACCCACTTACACCACAATCGCACGATTTGAGCCACTTCTATTATGAAAGCTCTGCATAAATTATAGAAAATAGATAAATATGGGCAATACATGCTTTCGTCAGTGCAAATCCCTATCGATAATGAATAATTTGTCTGCTTTTTTATCGGAAAAATAGCAAGTGTACTATTTTGCCTATTATAGTAATAAAGGGAAAATTCCCCGAATGTCGATCTCAAGGACTGCAAGTTAATATTGAGTTCAATTGATCGCTCAATTAAACAAAAAGTATGATTTGGGTTTTTAAATTCAAAATTATAAAAAGAAAAGCAAAAAAAAATAGTAATGAAAAGTAAGGGTTTGCAAGGTAAGAGGAACAATGCCAGGGAAGGTGTATGATTTATCCCTGTAACAACTTTGAGTCACTATTGCATCAACAAATATCAATTACTACCAGTTCTCAAGGGTATTTTCTCTCAAGTCCTTGGTGAGAAAACCTTTAATCATTCTACCCTAGTTTCTACGTCCATAGGCAATCATGGTGAAGTTAAGCTTTATGATATCAAGAATGCTCTGATTCATACAGGGTATCTCTAGTCCTTGGTGATATCTACTACATAGTAACCTTATGAAAACCTTACCAATGGCGGTCCAGCCTAATTGATAACCACAAAACAATCTCGATTGGTCCAAAAGAGAAAGCATTAAACACATCAAAAGGTTATCGTAAGCATAATATTATAAATGCAAATGTAAACTCAAAGTTATTACAATTCTAAATCAGGGGCACCCCCTAGCATTGAGGGGTTTAGCTACTCATATTGTTCAAAATGAATTCAAGATGAAAATTACAACATTACAAGTAATTGGATGACTTGGATCTTCAATCGCTCCCGCTCATGAAAACCTTCTGCTTTCCGAACTCCTTGCTCTCTGTAATACTTGATTGCTTGACAATTCTGTGTTTGCCTCGTTCCAGGATCCTCTTTTTTTTGGTAGAAGGTTCCCTTATATAGTGAAAATTCCAAGCAAAAGATGGACAACTCCAAAAATATCCTCAAAAGCCCGATGATAAAAGCCCAGAAATAGGAAAATTATGGGTTTGGGCTGACACGGGCCGTGTCAGCTGACATGGGTGGTCGTGTCAGCTTACTTCCCAGTTTGACATGCCCATGGAGGAGAAACACGGCTAGGGGATGGCCTGACACGGGCCATGTCAGCTGACACGGCCGACCGTGTCAGGCTTCTGCTTTATCCAACGTCCTCCTTCTACCTGACATGGCCCGTGTCAGGTGACACGGGTGGCCGTGTCAGGCCTTTAGTACTGATGATTTTTCATTCCTTCTCTTGTCGGAATCTCGCACTGTTTCGCTCCGAGTTCCTCGATTCTTCCACCTGGACCTGTCGGACAAAAACACAGACATCCCACGCATAAAATCACGAAAATATAAAATAAACATGACAATTAATGGAAATTCTAAAATATCATACGGGAATTAAAATTGACTTTAAAAGTACCAAAATGCTTGCACAGTGTATCAAAATCCTCGGTTTCTTGTCGGATTAGTAACGAAAACTTAATGAAATTGGTGATTAATCACAACCCCAAACTTAGCTCATTGCTTTCCCTTAAGTAATGTTTTAGACGACACCGCGTGTCACTTCCTAAGATTTTCATTCTTATCCTGACACTGCTGAGATCTTTCGCTAACGCCTTCACTCTTCCTTTTATAGTTCCTACTTTTCCTCGTGAGTTTTCCGTCGTACTTCCACTTCGAGGTACAGTTTCACCTGTCAGCTTATATCACATTCTCACCAAATCTCTCGGGGTTAACGTGTTTTCACTCATAATTCATAATATGAAATACCAACTCACAAGTTTGAATAGATTCTCCTTTCATATCGCCTACACACAACACACACTTTTTGAGGTCTTTCGGGTTGTAACGGGGCTTGGGTTATGGTGTGGATATTTTAAACAAAATAGGAAACAAGTGGTTTTTGGTTCAGAGTCAATGTTACTATTATTTTCACTATGTTTGTTCATTTTCCTTCTTTTCCTCTATTATTATTTTTTTAGCTCGGGTTTTTCTTTACTATTCTTGTTTTTTCAACCGAGTGCCCTTCCTTCGGCCAGTGCTTCTTTTGAACCATCGAGTTTATTTCATTTTTTTTATGATTCTCTTTTTTTTTCGCACTCACCTTGGCTTTTGAAACTTATGGGGTTTTACCCCAAACTTAGAATTTCAACACAGCTTAATAATATCAACTTGACTCCGAACAGGGTAAGGAAGTATTTTGGTCGCGGGGTACATTTACGGGGTCAAACAAACAATGGATACATGCCCAAATGGGGTTTACAACGGATAAAATTACCAGGAAGGCTAGAAAATCTCAAGGTTATATTCAAACAACGTGCGTCAATGTGTGTAGATATGTAGTGACAGTCCCAGAGAATCTACGCAAATTAAGAGTGATAAAGACATACCTGAATATCGCTCATGATGATCAATGTGTCTGGCTTTTTATGCACTCGCCTTGTTAGGTAAAGCTTGACAGTATCCATAGTACCTCTAGTATGGTGTGACTTCTTCCTTACTTCGAAATACACAGGGCACTTATGTTGGTTAAGTTGTATACGTTGCGTCCGATCTTTTTCTTCAGTAGTGTCGACTTCCTGGGAAGATCCTTCACAACAAGCAATGGTAAGTGAAGTGATCATTTCATCCACTCTTACTCGTGATCATCACTATTTTTTTTACAATAACACCACAAACCTGAAACACTTGCAGCATATTGTACCCTAAAAACAGACAAACCAAATACAAAACAGTAATAATGTAAAATAACAAAATTATTAGAAAAATTAACAAAATACTGAAAATAACATAAAATCTCCCCCACACTTGAACCAAACATTGGCCTTAGTGTTTGCAAACAAGGACGAAGGAGGAAACTCACAACACTCTACTGAGGAGGCGGGGGTGGAAATGCAGCATCAATTGCCGCATCATGAGGCTCATTTCATCCAACACTTCCCCCTGTCGGGCATGCTCGATACCTTGTCGTGTTTGCTCAGTCCTCAAGTCGCCGAGCTCAGTTTGTACCCAGGTTCATTGGTCGGCCGACCAGGAAGAGGATCATGCATCCTGCTGGGCAGGTTCCGAAGGTGGGGGTACAAATTATTCCTGAGCAAAGTGCTTTTGTTGCATCCGCATGGTCACCTGTAAACTGCTCACATATAGCAAAGTGCTCAGCATCGTGTCCTTCATCAGTGTCAGGGTCAGCACTTACATATAGCCAGTTTGCACAATCAGTAATACTAACTATGTCTGAATCTGGAAGAGCCATAATAAACCGTTTATGAATGAGAACAAAATAATAAATGGGAGCAACGAAAATCATACCTTGTTGTATCAGAGCTGCCATATCAATTTTTGTCTTACCTGTAACCAGAGTGTCATCAAGTAAAACCGCCTGATACCCGAAATGTTGAGCAATTTGGGTGATCATGCCTCCGACGGAGATGCCTCCGGAGTCCGCTCGGCCAACTCTGCCAAGATAATCAGCTGCAAAGGCAGACACATTGATGACCTTGTTTTGCACCATCGAGTACATAAAAAGCAACTTCCGCTAAGTTGCTACACCCGTGTTATCGCCCCGTCTGAACAGGGTGTAAGCCAAACCCTTATGGGCATAGCGGAAACACGGGTTCTGGATGCCAGAGGCTTTAGCACCCTTGGAGGTGTAATTCGTCCTCCCCGTGATGGAAATCCAGAAGTCTTTTGGCGAAAACCCATCTGGGACCGCCCCCGGTCCGTACAGCGGGAGTCGGAGTATCCCTGCCAATTCTTCCACAGACAGTTCATGATAATTATTGAACAAACGAAAATGTAAAGTCCCAAAATAGTACCTGGTTGTGTCGATCCATCTCTTTTCGAGTTGGAATTCCAGCGTGTTTAAAAATTCGAGCATGATGCGCTCATATGTCGGCGCTTTAAGGCTCGTAAACTCCAGCATCCCCAATATGTGGAACATCTTGTCCACTTCAATTTTTAGCCCTGAAGCATTCAAAGTGTGCTCGCACATATACCTGGTAAGTGTGAGCTTTCGTTTCCGGTGGACTTGATATCGTTTTTCCTGTTCTGGATTGTCGAATAGAATGTTGTGCGGATTCGGGTTCCCACTGGGACGCTTCCGTGACCTTGACATTTCGGCTAGTTATTGCTTTCCTGTCAAAATTCTCCTCGGGGGAATTTTGGACCTTAAAAAAAATGAAATTTTGAATATATGGAATTAGAAGATTCTGAAACCATGGTTAGAACGAGGGCGAAAAATGGAATAATAGTTGTGAATGGTGTTGTTGTGATAAGGTAATGGAAGTGGTAGTTATGGAAACTTTTAGTGAGAAGGTTTAATAGAGGTTGAAGAGGGTTTTAGGGAGAAAGAGTGACGAAGATGAAATTGTGAGAGAGAAAGTGAAATTAGTGGTTGAAAATCTGATTAATGGGAAGGGGGAAAGGTGGGTGAGGTGTGGTTAAGTGAAAATTAAAATGGTGGGTCCCACGAAAAATGATTTTTTCAAAAAAATTTAAATCTCGCCTCCCTGACACAGGCCGTGTCAGTTGACACGACGCCCGTGTCAGGCTACTGTCAAAAGAGCCGTTACAGGCCTCTTGACACGGGTTGTGTCAGTTGACACAAGTCGTGTCAGTTGACACGGGTGGCCGTGTCAGGCCACTGCCACGTCCAAAAAAACCTAAACCTTCAGTGCTCCTGACACGGGTGGCCGTGTCAGGCCATAATTTTTACTCTTTTTCCCACTTCTTTCCATGGTCCTGACGCGGGTCGTGCCAGCTGACACGGGTGCCCGTGTCAGACTGCAAAATTGCTCATTTTTCGGATCTTTCATTCTGTTCGTCTTTCGGTAGCGTCCTTTCGTTCGACACGACTTATACATTTATTGACGTGATTTTCCCCTCCTTTATAGAGCTCCTGTGTAAACCTGCAAACATACACACACTGATTAAAATTAAAATTGTGTGGGTTGCATCCCATGAAGTGCTTCGTTTAACATCGCATGGCTCGACGGTCCTTCCTCTTTTCAGGTAAGACGGACTTTGTCTATCGGACCACCCTCATGCCCTTGTAGGTACGATTTGACTCTCTGCCCATTTACCTTAAATGTGTCCCCGTTTTCCGGGTTTCTCAGCTCAATGGCTCCATGCGGAAATACCTTCTGTATCATAAAGGGTCCCGACCATCTCGATCTTAGTTTGTCAGGGAACAACTTCAACCTAGAATTAAATAATAACACCAGTTGTCCTTCCTGAAGTTCTTTCTTCTGAATGCGTCGGTTGTGCCATGTTTTTGGTTTGTTCTTTGTATATCTTGGCATTCTCATATGCTCGATTTCTGAATTCTTCTAGCTCTTGTAATTGAAGAATCTGGGATTTTCCCGCTTTGGAAAGATCATAGTTTAGAAATTTAGTAGCCCAAAATGCCCTGTGCTCGAGTTCGAGCGGCAGATGACAAGCTTTACCGTAGACTAGTTGGTACGGGGACATACCTATGGGGGTTTTGAACATTGTTCGGTATGCCCATAGTGCATCCTCTAGCTTGATCGACCAATCCTTTCGTGACGCGCTAACTGTCTTTTCCATAATCTATTGTATCTGCCAATTTGATACTTCAACCTGTCCACTTGTCTGAGGATGGTATGGTGTGGCGATTTTATGCTTTACGTTGTATTTCCTTAACAGGTTCTCCATCAGCTTGTTCAGAAAATGGGTACCTTCGTCACTAATTAGTGCTCTTGGTACCCCAAACCGAGCGAAGATATAATTCTTTAGGAAATTGATCACCACTTTAGCATCATTCATGGGTAATGCTACTGCTTCCACCCATTTTGACACATAGTCAACTGCTACCAGAATGTACTGCTTTACAAAGGACGGTAGGAAGGGTCTCATAAAGTCTATTCCCCACACATCGAACAGTTCTACCTTCAACATGGCATTCTGAGGCATCTGATTTCTATTTGATATGTTACCTGTCCTCTGGCATCTGTCGCATTCTTTCACTATCCCTTGTGCATCTCTAAACAATGTAGGCCAGTACAATCCAGACTGGAGGACTTTTGTTGCGGTTCTATCTCCGCTAAAGTGTCCTCCATATTCTGAGTTATGACAAGCTCTGAGGATGTCCCTTTGTTCTTCCTCCGGTACACATCTCCTCACCAGCCCATATCATCCCTTTTTGTACAAGAACGGATCGTCCCACACATAAAACCTGCAATCATGCAAAAACTTTTTCCTTTTGTTAGAATCAAAATCATCAGGTATTAGTCCACCTACCACAAAATTCGCGTAATTTGCGAACCGGGGGATATTCGTAACGGCTAGGATACGTTCGTCGGTGAACTCATCTCTGATGGGGTGTGTTTCTTTTGTTTCTTATATTGAAGTCATCCGATATAAGTGATCTGCAACAGTTTTTTCACTCCCTTTTTTGTCTCTGATTTCTAGGTCAAACTCTTGTAGAAGTAGGATCCATCGCAGCAACCTCGGTTTTGATTCCTATTTGGCAAAAAGATATTTTAAAGTTGCATGGTCAGTATACACAATTACCTTTGATCCCAACAAATAGGATCGGGACTTATCAAAATCATAAACAACAATAAGGAGCTCTTTCTCGATGGTTGCATAATTCATTTAAGCGGGGTTCAATACGTGACTATAGTAGATCACATGCAGAAGTTTCGCCTTTCGTTGCCCTAATACTACCCTTATTGCATTATCACTTGCATCGTACATGATCTTAAAAGGAAGAGACCGATCAGGGGCAATAACTATGGGGGCAGACACAAGTTCCTTCTTCAGGGTCTCGAAGGCTTCGTTGAACTCTTTGTCAAAAAGGAACGGTGTGTCTTTCACCAATAGGCTAGTGAGTGGTTTTGCGATCTTAGAGAAATCTCTTATGAACCTGCGGTAGAACCCTGCATGTCCCAAGAAGCTTCAAATGCCTTTTTCATTCACCGGTGGTGGTAAATTAGCTATTACCTCCATTTTTGCTATGTCCACTTTGATGACTCAGTTGGAAATCTTGTGTCCCAATACTATCCCTTCACGTACCATGAAATGACACTTCTCCGAATTCATGATCAAATTTGTTTGTTGGCATCTTTCTAACACAAGGGACAAGTTAGTTAAACATTTATCAAATGAAGAATCGAATACTGAAAAGTCATCCATAAATACTTCCATATTCTTTTCGATCATGTCATCAAAGATTGATGTCATACACCTTTGAAAAGTGGCAGGTGTGTTGCACAACCCAAATGGCATTCTTCTGTAAGCGAAAACACCATAGGGGCGTGTGAAGGTGGTCTTCTCTTAATCTTCAGGGGCAACAACAATCTGATTGTATCCCGAGTACCCATCGAGGAAACAATAGTAGTCATGACCGGCTAACCTTTCAAGCATTTGATAAATGAATGGTAATGGAAAATGGTCTTTTCGTATTGCCATGTTCAATCTCCTGTAGTGATGCAAACTCTCCAACCTATAACAGTTCTGGTTGGAATTAACTCATTCTTCTCATTTTTAATCACCGCAGTGCCCCCTTTTTTTGGTATCACATGGATTGGACTTACCCATGAGCTGTCGGAGATAGGGTAAATTAATCCCGCATCCAATAATTTTACAACCTCTTTGCGTACCACTTCTTCCATGGTTGGGTTAAGTCTTCACTGTGGTTACACCACCGACTTGTAATCATCTTCCATTAAGATCTTATGCATGCAAACTGTCGGGCTTATACCTTTCAAATCCTCGATTGCCCATCCAATTGCGTCTTTGTATTTTTTAGCACTTGAATGAGTTCTGCTTCTTTGACACTTTGTAGATTGGCGTTGATAATAGCTGGGCATTTTTTTCAGTATCTAGAAATACATACTTCAGATTTCCTGGTAAGTGTTTCAGATATGCCCCTGTTTTGGGTTCTTGAGTGATATCTGATGGTGGAGGTGGTCTTAAATCTTCCCACCGGTGTGGTTTAGATCTAATCCATTCAGGTTATTTTTTCATCATAGTGAGCACTTCAGAATTACCCTCATCTTCATCACTTTCGAAAATTGATAGACTCAAAACACGTTCTAATGGTGATTGGGGCATTTTCTTTTTAATTTCTTGAGCAATTACCCGATCTATTATCTCTACAGTGTGTCTTGTGCCAATATCATCTTTGTATTGCATTGTGTTATGCACATCAATCTTTAGCTCTTCATCATAGACTTTGAGGGTCATCGTTCCTTCCTCTATGTCTATCATGCATCGTCCTGTCTCTAAAAATGGTCTGCCCAATATGAGAGGAATATCCTCGTCTTCGAGCATTTCCAGAATGACGAAGTCAACTGGGAAAACGAACCTGTTAATCTTTACCAGAACATCTTCCATTATCCCATATGGTCGCCTAATAGAGCGATCAGCAAACTGAAGTGTCATCCGAGTATCTTGAACGGTGCCAATGCCTGATTTCTTGTAGATGGATAGTGGCATCAAACTCACACTTGCTCCTAAGTCAATCAGAGCCTTTTTGAATTTTCTATCATCAATAGTGCAAGGAGTAGTAACCAATCCCCTATCTTTCTTTTTCACTGGGATTTTCATACCTTGAAGAATGGAAGTACATGTTTCAGTCTGAATGATCGGGTCTATATCAGTGGAAACATGTACTGAAGAATGGCAGTACATGTTTCAGTCATGATTTTCATACCTTGAAGAATGGCACCCTATCTCAACTTCATACTCGTGCCCCTTTTTCTTGTTATTTTCTTTTATTTTTCTTTTGTTAATTGTTTCACTCCATTTTTTTTATTTTTTTTATTGTTTTAATATTTTTTTACCATAAAAATTAGAAATTAAAAAGAATATAGTGATGAAGTTAATTCTTGAAGCACTTAGAAAAAATAACAATGGTTTAGTAAGTATATTGCAGTTGGACCTTAATTGGATTTTAATTACATTGAAAATACTTTGAAAACAAAATGGTTAATCTTAGATGTTAATTAGGTTTTGATTATTGTGGGTCACTAATCCACTTCTAGAAATATTGATTCATCATGTTAGAATTTAAATATTACCTGTATGTTAATTTTGAGTTAAGTTTGTTGGTTAATATGCAATATGGTCAAAATTAGATTTTAATCCATTTTTTGATTGAAAATCCTTTGATTCATGATTAGTTTTAGACCTAGTTTCTAACTAAAATCCAATAGAAGTAGTTTCTCTTGTGCATCCATTCCTGATTGCATTTTGAGGCATGAATCATGATCATGAATGAGCTTGATCTTATCATTGCCACTTGATTGACTTTTAGGCATTGTATGCTTGTATTTTTCCAATTTTTGTATGGTTATAATGTATCCCCCCATAGTGGGTAAAATGTTCCCCACTCCCACAAACATGTAATAATGTATGATTTACTTTTCCTCATCGCTTTCCTTTGCATGTTAACTAACAAGATAAAATCAAAATGATAAAAATAATATTTTTCAAAATGAATAAAATACATTTGATCCATGGTCACGATGAACGTGTCTGTCGGATAATAACTGCAAGTATACAGTTTATTGCGTAGTTTTAAAAGATTGTAGAACCCACAAAGACTAATAATCAAACTAATTTATCTATCATTGTAATCCAAATCTAAGGCTAAAGGTTAAAGGATACGAACGGAAATATAAACGCCAATTGCTAGAGGTTTGAAAATGATGATAAAACGAGCCTAAAATATGGATTCCGTGTTCATAAGGGACTTTGTAGAATTCAGGTGCTAATTACGATTAGATTAAGTTTCATAGAAAATATTGATTTAAATTTGCTTTGAATAGGCAAGATCTTGCTCTTTTACTGCTCTTTTGCTCCTTTTCCGATTTGTTTTTGAATCTGCTTTGAATCTAGCTGACAACTGCAAAACGAATAAAAATAAACTAAAAAGTGATAAAACATATTGAAATAAAGAGGAATAACATGCGAAAAACATGTGACATAAGCCTAAAAACATGATACAAATTCTCGTTATCAAACTCCCCCACACTTAGATTGTTGCTTGTCCTCAAGCAATCACCCAACGCAAATGAAAAATAATTAAGTACAGCGTCTGAGACATAGGCACGACAAAACTCTAAAAAAAGTAAGAGGCTGCTAGGCTAGTGCTAAATAGATAGGTACTAGATATCGACAATAAGGATACCGTAGTGACACATATTCAATTACACTGACAAAAACTCCCCTATATACAAAACCAATCTAAATCATGCCATTATAACTCGACCTACACTCTTTGTTCTTTTTCACCTCTTTTTTATTCTAGCGCAATCACATTAAGCCTGTTATTCATACACATGCATGACAGGCGAACCTGTTAGTGATTATGGTCTCATTTTCAAAAAAAAATATCGCACTTACTTAGCAAATCTGCTTAAGAATCAACTGAATTTTTAAGAGTTTGTACTGTTGGGCTAAATGATCGGGTGATGATCACCTAACTTAGAATGGACATATCTTATCATAGATAATTTTTTTTCGCTTTAAGCCTGAGACTATACACTTATTTGCATCGGCTTCCTTACTCGATGTGTGCTTAGGACGGTGTTGGCTGCTTAAATAAACTACTTAAGAGGCTACTTCAAAAACTTGGAATTTAAGATCTTGACATAATGGTTATTCAAATCGATGTCGCATACTTAGGGAGTTTAGAGTGTTAGGACGGTACTGATATTATTGAAACTTTCCCAAGTCTATTTAACAATTTTTTTCATTGAGGATCAAATCTAAGGGAATTTTTTTCAACAAGAGAAAAGAATATCATGCAATATGACTCAACAACACATGTATGACTCGATCGAACATACAAACAGCAAAGACAAACAACTTAAACTAAAAGAAACTAACTAGAAAATAGTAAAAAAATATAAAATAAAGCGGGAAAGCTCCTCCCCCACACTTGAACCAAACATTGTCCTTAATGTTTCAGTGCAAGGTGGAAAAAGGAGTAGATAAAATCTGACAGGTGGATTAGTGATGTCGGTCTCGACCTCTATGACATCCAATACCGCCTCTACCGTACACAGGGTGAGGTACATGCTACATATACTCCCGCATATTTGATACTTACATGCGCACTCCGTTCATCTGCTCGGTGAGGTCACCCATGTTGAGCTCGGTTCTCTCAACAAAGTCAAGTTGACTCTCTCTGATTTGATCGATGGTGATCCTCATCTCCTCTTGCTGCCTATGTATACTCCTAAGTAACACATCAGGGTCCATATTGACATCATTTGGATGTCTAAGTTAACTCAGGATGTCATCAAGAGTTGTCCTTATCATGGTGTAGTCGTACTCCTTACGAGGCTGATATCCGGATGAGGTACTTGCAAAAGAGTCAGGGAAAGCATGTGTGGTGTATGCATGGGTTCTAGTTTGGGGAGCATCTTGCTCCATGCGATCAGGCCTGACAGTATCATCAAGGTCAGGGGCATTAACATCAAAAGTCCAATTAGCGCTCAGTCGCACGTTAATGCGTGCGGTGCATGGCAAAGTAACCCCCTCACCTCTCTGTTACTAATCATCAGATAATACTTGTCGTCAGATTTATTCTTAATAAGGCGCATGCTACGACAATAATCAAGATCTGCAAAAGGAGTCTCTAATGTCTCAAGTGTAGCCAACTCTATGCTTAGGTCTAACGCAAGCGTTATAGATGTAATCAACCCTCAAACATAAATAGGACCTCCTATCCTAACACTAGTAGACTAAAGGTGTGTCAATAAGAAAGGTGTTGGGTTAACTTTTGTTTCAGATAATGCACAGTAAATGAGGTAAAGATCTATAGAATTTACATTCTTAGTGTTTTCTCGGCCAAAGATAGTGTTGGCCAAAATGCGTTGCAATTACCTAATGGCGAGGTTCTGAATAGTAGTGGCTTTAAGACCTTCCTAGTCAGTGGTGGTTTTGCCTGTTAGTTGCCGCCAAAAGTCAAGAGCATTGGATTCCCATTCGCTTTCTAGAGGGGCTTGGCATGTATATTCATATCCAAGAGGGAATGAAAATATATTGGCCATATGGTCTTGGCTAAAGGTGTAATCTCTATTGAACATACTAAAATAAATAATGCTTATGGTGCGTGATCCTCCTATGAAGGTGGCATATTTAAAAGAACTTAGAAACTCACAGGTAAGCCTGATATATGTAGGGATGGTTAAAGAACAGAAGTAAGACATACCTAGGTTGCTAAGTATCCAATTAACATTGTCGATTAATCCTAAATCGCGAAGAGTAGTGTTATTGGGATACCTTGTGGCCAAGATATTCCTCTTGAAAAGCTTGTGATAACTTCTCCTTTGATTTTCGCCTGTGATACCCTCTACGAATGTGATACCCATGTAATTAATCTCTCTTCTTGGACTTGCTACTCTAGGAGACATGGTGAATGAATGAGAATGAGAAAGTTGGAAAGAAAGGGGTATGGATACTGTGAAGAGGAAAGAATGAGAAAAGATGGATTTTAAGATAAGAAAAATGATGGTTATAGGTTTTATAATGATTGGAAGGAAGTTTGATGGTTGGGGTTGAGGAATAGGAATAAATTGTGGTTAGAGTAGGAAGTTAAGATATTTGAATGAGGGATTTTTGGAAAACACGCAAGAGGGAAATGAAAAAACGGGAAACCTTCTATTTTCCTGATATGGCGAACGCCATTAGGTATATGGCGAATGCCACTTGCCTAAAACGAAGGGATTTTTTAAAAAGAGGCTAATGGTCCTAAAATGCGCAATTTCGGAATCTTGGCTTTAAAATAGGAAAGTTCTATGCTCTTAAGGTCATACTACTGCTAGTTGAAATAATAGTTGCATAAGGCCTTAATCGGAAACAAAAAAATGCATGAAATTAAAGGGATTTACGATATAAAAATAAAAATAAACAACTGAAAGGGAATTTACATTAATTGAAATAGCAGTAACACATGTTCTCGTCGATATTTCGATGGTAAAGTAAACATAAACTGAAAAACAACAACAAAGGGAAAATACTAATGAAAAATAAACATTCTAAACTAGAAAGTCGGGAAACAACGGTACAACCAACAATATTAGCCATCACGACGTCTAATATTAGGCTCAGAGGAACGTCGCAAGGAATAAACTTGCTGGAACATATGGTCGTATTGCTCATTAGTAACGTCCATAAAACCAAGGAGATCAACTCGAGGAGAAGTGAGTCCTCCTATAAGAAAATCAACTTTAGACTGTAGAGCATGGATAATGGTGTCGAAATCAATGGGAGGATTAATACGATGAGCACCAGAGATGTGTGAAGTAGCATTAGTGAGATTGGCATTTCGATTTTCATAAGGTTGGAGACTGTCAGGTAGTGTGGGAGACTCACTTTGGCCCTCCAAATTATATAGCCAATTATTCCGGTTGTGAACATTTGTCTTCTCATGGTTAGATAATGTAAAGTTAAGGACCATTTGGTTATCAATTAATAGCTCAAACTCTGTAGGTCATGAATTAGCAATGATGCCACGGTTAAAGCAAAAGTTCAGGTGCATGGGACGGATACCTCCAAAGGCATGTATGCAGTTAAGTGGGTATCTTAAGCCAATGGCATCATCAATCATATTGACTAACCCTCCAATAAGAATAATACCTTGGGTCTCTCGAGAAATTATGTCTAGGTTCACTAACATGAAAGTAGCAACATTCACGGGTCTACCTTGGTAGGCACAGTACATGATGAACAAATCATCTCTAGAAACAAAGGTAATGTTTTCTTCCTTACCAAATAGAGTGTGGGCTAGGATTTTGTGGAAGTAGCGGATAGCAGGGTTGTGAATGTTTTAGGAAAACATAGTGTGTGGCTCAGGGTGGTAGTTTTCGGTTATGGTTCCCCAGAAATAGTCAAGGTCAAGGTTGGTAAAGGCATCATCTGGAGTTATATTAAAAGCATTTGGGTTATTAAGAAATCCTAAAAGGTTAACCATCTCATGGTGGGTGAAATGATATTTGGTCCCAGAAAGTCTAAAGGTAGCCAGGCCTATCCCAAATACAAGTCCTATGCTAGGGTCATAGTAAAGGGAACTAAAAAACTCAAAGGTAAGCCTACTGTATAAGCTAAACTTCTTCCTCACAGCAAAGTTGTCCCAACCTATCTGGTTAAGAAGGTACATCACACTGTCTCGGATTCCTAAGGTGGTCATGGTGAGTCCATTAGGACAAATAGATAATGTCATATCTCTCTGAGCTAAAACTTCGAAACGTCTCCTCTAAGCTTCATTCATAAAGACAACCTCCATGTCATCAACAAGCTGCATTCTCCTAAGTTAGTATCGAGTTATCCTAAGCTACGTTAGCCTGAAAGTAGACAAAAAATATGTTATTAGTTAATTGAACTGCAAGTAGTGCTAAAAGAGATAATAACAGTAATAATAATAATAATAAAAATAAGAATAAAAGTTAAAAATAAAATAAAATATACTAGTAACAGTTATAATAAGTGAAAATAAAAACTTAAGATCACGGGTTGCCTCCCATGTAGCGCTTCGTTTACTGTCGGGAGCGTGACATTAATTCATAATGGGGCTATTCTTTCGAAGGAGTGGGAAACTCTTCTAATTTGTAACTCATGCAGAAATCCTTGTTTTCTACGCTTTAGTAATGCTTAAGTCGCTTCCCGTTTACGACAAATGTCTCATTGGATTTACCTCTTATTTCTACAGTTCCACTTTGAAAAACTCTTATGACCTTAAAAAGGCCAGACCATCTAGAACAAAGTTTGCCTGGAAATAATTTAAGTCGAGAATTAAAGAGAAAGACTAAGTCACCCTTGTTGAATTCTCGCCTTGTTATTCGTTTATCATGCCACCATTGGGTTCTTTCCTTGTAAATCCAGGCATTTTCATACGCATCTAATCTAAGTTCTTCTAGATCATGGATATCTAAGATTCTTTTCTCTCCTACGAATGTGTAATTAATGTTTAGGGTCTTAACGACCCAATAAGCTTTATGCTCGAGTTTTACAGGCAGATGGCATGATTTACCATAAACTAGTTTAAATGGAGTGGTCCCTATCGGAGTTTTATAAGCTGTCCTATAAGCCCATAGAGTTTCATGAAGTTTTGAAGACAAATCTTTCCTAGAAGTTATAATGGTTTTATCTAATATTTGCTTAATTTATCTATTAGAAACCTTAACTTGCCCACTTGTTTGAGGGTGGTAAGGCGTTGCTACTCGGTGTCGGACTCCATATTTGAGCAACAGTCTTTCAAAGATGTTTGAAACGAAATGGGAACCACCGTCGCTAATGACAATCCTTGGTACACCGAATCTAGGAAAAATTACATTCTTGAAAAGTTTGATGACTACTCGTGCATCATTGGTAGGAGAGGCTACTGCCTCGATCCATTTCGATGCATAATCGACTGTAACGAGTATGTAATTATTACCAAAAGAAGATGTGAAAGGTCCCATGAAATCTATACCCGAAACATCAAAGACTTATACTTCTAAGATACCTTTCAGTGGCATCTCATTGTGTCTAGAGATATTTCCAGTGCGTTGGCACCGATCGCAATTTATAATTGCGGTGTGGACATCTTTCCAAAGGTTAGGCCAAAAGAGACTAGATTGTAAGATATTCGCAAAAGTCTTTGAGGTGCTTGCATGCCCTCCACAAGGTGCAGAGTGGCAATGAGATATGATATCATTTACTTCCGATTCAGGGACACATTAACGGAAAATACCATTAGTGCCTCTCTTGAAGAGTAGGGATTCATACCAATAGTAATGTTTAAGATCATGGAAGAATTTCTTCTTTTGCTGGTAAGTTAAGTCTGGTGGAAGTACTCAAGCTGCTAAGTAGTTGACAAAGTCAACATACCATGTCAGCGTGGTTTTGGTGCAAATTGATTCCACAACTTCATTAGTTTTTGTGTCATTATACATCAAAGAACATTCGACTGTTTCACTTTCACTTTCTAATTAGGCTACAAGTTGATCGTAGGGGAAATCATCGTTGATGGGCACTTGTTCGGGTTTCAGGTCCTCAATCCTAAAGAGATGATCTACTACCACATTTTCGGTGCCCTTCTTATCTTTGATTTCTAAATCGAATTCTTGTAAAAGCAGAATCCATCTTAATAGTATTGGTATGGCATCCTTCTTATTTAACAAATACCTAATTGCGGCGTGGTCGGTATAAATAGTTACTTTTGCTCCCACTAAGTAGGAACAAAATGTATCAAAAGCGAACATAATGACTAGGAGTTCCTTTTCTATGGCGACGTAGTTCATCTGTGTGTTGTCTAAGGTTCTACTTGCATAGTAAATCACATGAACCTTTTTATCCTTTCTTTGTCCTAAGACAACGCCAATGGCATAATCACTAGCGTCACACATTATCTCAAATGGCTTACTCCAATCGGGTGGTTGCATAATAGGTACGGTAATAAGAGCATTTTTCAGATGTTCGAATGCTTTTAAGCAATCTTCATCGAATATGAATTCATCATCTTTCACTAGTAAGCCCGTTAGTGGTTTGGTTATTTTAGAGAAAACTTTAATGAGTCGTTGGTAGAAATCGGTGTGTCCTAAGAAACTGCAAATTTCTCTAACGGTTTTCGGAGGTTGGAGATTTTCTATAATTTCTATTTTTGCTTTATCCAATTTAATTCCTCGGTCGGATACAACATGTCCAAGTACGATTCCCTGTCGGACCATGAAATTACATTTTTTCCAATTTAATACGAGATTGACTTTAATGCATCTTTCAAGTACCATTTATAGGTTCGAAAGACATCCTTCAAAACTTTGCCCATAAACAGAGAAGTCGTCCATAAATACTTCCATTATGTCGTCTATAAAATCAGCAAAGATTGATATCATACATCTCTGAAATGTTGCAGGAGCGTTACACAGTCCAAACGACATTCGTCGATAAGCGAACATACCATAAGGACAAGTGAAGGTAGTATTTTCTTGGTCATCAGGATGAATAGGAATTTGGAAGAATCCTGAGTATCCCTATAAATAACAGAAATGAGAACGTTTAGCCAGTCGTTCAAGCATTTGATCAATGAAAGGTAATGAAAAATGATCTTTACGAGTGGCTTTATTAAGTTTTCTATAGTCTTTGCACATCCTCCATCCGGTTTGAATTTGTTTTATTATGGATTCACCTTTTTCATTACTAACAACTGTAACACCTCCCTTCTTTGGTACGACATGTACTGGGCTGACCCAGTTACTATCGGATATCAGGTATATAATTCTTGCTTCTAATAGCTTTTGTACCTCCTTTTTGACTACATCACTCAAGATAAGATTTATTCTTCTCTGATGTTCTCTAGAGGTTTTACATTCATCCTCTAGCATAATGCGATGCATACATATAGAAGGGCTTATTCCTTTTAGGTCTGAGATGTAATAGCCTAAAGTTGTTGGATACTTTCTTAAGACATGAAGTAATTTTTCAGTTTCTATCTGTCCTAAGTCAGCGTTGACTACTACTGGTCGTTCAAGCTCGATGTCTAGGAATTCATACCTTAGGTCTTTGGGTAGTGTTTTAAGTTCTACAAAAGGTTTCTTTGGGCATGGCATTAGATTGGGTGTTAGTGCTAGACATTCCCTCAGACTGTCATCTACGTATGACTCACGCCAATTATCATATTCGAATATAGGAAGTGCTGATACCTTTAGTACTTCAATATACTTAAATGGTTCCCTCTCAATTTCTTTCACACATTTGTCGATGACGTCTAATAGACAACATGAATCTTCTATAGATGGCACCTGTAAGAATTGAGCTAAAATAAATTCGACTTTTTCTTCCCTAACTTCGAAAGTTAGCTTTCCTTTCTTGACATCTATGATAGTGCCAGCCGTGGCTAAAAAGGGTCTTCCTAAAATAATAAGGATGTGGGAATCCTCCTTTATATCCTTTATTACAAAGTCAGTGGGAACCCTCCTTTATATCCATTATTACAAAGTCGGTGGGAATATAGGATTGACCTATACGTACGAGAATGTTCTCTAGCATACCTATTGGAAATTTAACAGAATGGTTAGCTAGTTGTAGAGACATCTTCGTTGGTCTTAGTTCTCCTAAATTGAGTTTCTTGCATGTGGATAAAGGCATTAAACTAACATTAGCTCCTAAGCCGCACAAAGCTTTGCCTATGATAAGCTTTTCGATTACACATGGTATGGAAAAACTACTTGGGTCTTTCAGCTTAGGAGGCATGTTGTTTTGAATAGTAGAGTTACACTTAGTAGTAAGCATATATGTTTCATTATCCTCAAACTTTTTCTTATTAAATAAGATTTCTTCAAGTAATTTAGCATATGAAGGCATTTGCGTAATGGATTCTGTGAATGGTATAGTGATATTAAGCTGCTTCAGAAGTTCTACAAATTTCTTAAATTGTCCTTCATTTTTGGACTTAGTAAGTCTTTGAGGATAAGGTATAGGTGGTATGTATGGTGGCGGAGGCACATAAGGTGTTTCTTTATCTTCTGCTTCTCCGTTTTTGTCTTCCTTTAGATCATTGGTTGGTTCGTTTACCTTTTCAATTCCTTTACCAGAGTTTTGATACATAGTTGGGTTTTGGAGTCTTGGGTCAACCGATTCATCTAATTCTGTCCCACTTTGCAATATGATAGCATTAACATGACCTTTTGGGTTTGGTTGTGGTTGACCAGGAAATGCTTTAGTTGGAACTGCCATTGTTGCTTGTTGTTGGGCTACTTGGGAAATGTGGGTTTTTAACATTTTGTTATGGGTAGCCATAACATCAAGTTTACTTGACAATTGTTTTATCGATTCGCTCGTATGAGCATTTTGATTTGCGAAATATTTGTTTTATTGAGCTTGAGCATCCATAAAGTTTTCCATCATGATATCTAGATTTGACTTTCTAGGTGCTTATGGAGCAACAAGGGCTCATTTATGATAACCAGATGGAATAACAGGTGTTGGGTTTGGAGGAAACAAAGCATTGTTGTTTTTATAAGAAAAGTTTGAATGATTTCTCCAGCCAGGTTTGTAAGTGTTGGAATATGGGTTTCCTTAAGCGTAGTTTACTTGGTCGATAGTAATACCAGCCAATAACTGACAATCAAGATTAGTGTGCCCAGGGGTTCCACACAATTCATAGTTTGGTATTACTACAACTACTGCAGCTGCTGATATTATGGCTAAGCTTTCGATCCTTTGAGTAAGTGCATCTACTTTAGCATTGACGCGGTCTATGCCATTGACTTCATATGTTCCACCTTTTGGAGTTGGTTTTTCTATAGCAACATATTCACCTCCCATTGGAAATGATTTTGAGCCATATTCTCGATGAGTTCATAAGATTCATCATATGGTTTGTCCATTAAAGCACCGCCAGCTGCAGCGCTCAAATTCATTTTAGTGTTGTACAAAAGACCATTGTAGAAAGTATGGATAATCAACCATTGCTCAAGTCCATGGCATGGACAAAGTCTCATCATGTCTTTATATCTTTCCCAAGCGTCGAAAAGAGATTCATTGTCTTTTTGCTTAAATCCGTTGATTTGAGCTCTTAACATAGCCGTCTTGCTTCGTAGGAAATATCAGGCTAAGAAGACTTTCTTCAAATCGTCCCATGTGGTTACAGAGTTCGAAGGTAGAGACTAGAGCCAAGCTCTAGCTCTATCTCTTAAGGAAAAAGAGAAAAAAATGTAGTCTAATTGCTTCGGGACAGACACCATTTGCTTTCACTATGTTTGCATACTGCACAAACATTGACAAATGTAAGTTTGGATCGTCTGTAGGACTACCTGAAAATTGGTTTAGTTGAACGGATGATAACAACGAAGGTTTTAACTTGAAATCGTTTCGGGTGATGGCAGGGGCAACAATGTTGTTGTGTGGTTCCTCCTATGAAGGAACAACATAATACTTAAGAGGACGATTTTGTGGTCCTTCAGCCATAACTGGTTTAGATTCTAATTTTTGTTTTGGAAAAGGAAGATTGTACTTAATCTGGAAATCTTGAATTCGGCGTTGTAAATTAATAAAATGCTCGACTTCGTCAACTGGTTGTTCTAGCTTTTCGCCTTGTGAGCGAGTGCTTGACATACAATTGACGGTTAAGAAGGGTAAATAAAATAAAAGTTGCCTTAGCCTATACTGCACAACAACAGAATCACAATATTGACTAAATTAGTCCCCGACAACGACACCAAAAACTTGGTCGCGATGAACGTGTCTGTCGGATAATAACTGCAAGTATACAGTTAATCGCGTAGTTTTAAAAGATTTGTCGAATCCACAGAGACTAATAATCAAACTAATATTATCTATCGTTCCAATGCAAAGCTAAGGCTAAAGGTTAAAGGATACGAACGAAAATATAAACGTTAATTGCTAGAGGTTTGAAAATGATGATAAAACGAGCCCGGAATATGGATTCCGTGTTCCTAAGGGACTTTGTAGAATTCAAGTGCTAATTACGATTAGATTAAGTTCCGTAGAAAATATTGATTTAAAGACTCCGTCTCAAACTCTCTCGCGCTATTGACTAAAACCATACCTCATAACCACATGATTTTACTCTCGCTCGCCCATTTTAATTAGAAAGCATATTTTGAAAACCAATGAGATCCTAAACGATACCTGAAGCGCTCTCGCTATTTTTAGGATCGATGTCTAGTTTCCACTATCTGGCTCCTTCCTTTCACTCTCGCGCTATCGACTTGAACCTTAGTTTGTTCTTCACTCTCGTGTCAAAACAATGAAATATACAATTGGAAACTAAAACCAAAACAAAATTTAATCACAATTTCGCGCCTATTGTTTCTACCGAGTCCCGTCGGTAACAACGGTCCTCGTACGTCGGGCTCAGACAAATTTAACAAGACATAATTATAATCAGAGATAACATGATTAAGACAATTATACTTAAAACTAACATATCATGTAATACATTAACAACAATAAGAAGCATAAATAATAAAACGGTAAAAACCTGAAATTAAAGAAATGAAGGCTTTAAATTGAAATGAAAATGCCGGCAGACTTGTTCTTGATCCAAGAGTACAATGCAAATGAAAGGAAATCAAGCGTGACAATCCCTCGATGTGAGTTATTGTTACTTTTACAGGTAAATTTATGCCCAAGACTACGAAGCAAATTTGACGGAGCTTTCGCACAACTTGGATCCCTTTGAAACACACAAATGACTCCTATTTATGGAGTCTAACACCCTTGTAACTTCCCTTGATCGTGCAAGCAAAATGGAGGGAAAAGAAGTTGGAGAGAACTGTACAAAACCGCCCACTATCGCAGAACCGCTGTTTGCATAAGAATGGCGAACGCCATTTCCTTGGTCATTAAATTATATGGCAGGTTAGGACAATGGCAAACACCATATACACACGGCAAACACCATTTGAGCAGAATGGGCAAAATCTTGATCTTTTGCTCCTTTTTCGATTTGCTTTCGAATCCGCCTTGAATCTAGCTGACAACTGCAAAGCGAATAAAAACAAACTAAAAGGTGATAAATCATATTGAAATAAAGAGGAGTAACATGCGAAAAACATGCGACATAAGCCTAAAAACATGATACAATTTCTCGTTATCAATCCAACATCAAGTGTTTTTCAAAATAAATTTCACTTAAAAGCAATGCGAGTGCTTGATCCAACACCAAGTGTCTCATCCACTCTATCCCATTCCATTCTCCCACTTATATCTCGATCCCATTCTCACACCTTTTACATGATCAGAAAATTTTAAGTTAGAAAGTTTCACCATCATTTTTTCTTTAAGAGTAACAACTACTTCACAGATCGTCTGACTAAGATCATTGGGGTCAAAAACTGGAATAGACAGCGCCCCTTAGAGGGCGCTTTATTACAAAAGCGCACTCTAAAGTGAAGAGAAAAAATAAGGAGCGAACAACTGGAATAGACAGCGCACTTTAGAGGGCGCTTTTGTAATAAAGCGCCCTCTAAGGTGAAGCGAAAAAATAAGGAGGAGATAGAGGGACAACAATACAGGGCGCTTTTTAGAAAGCGCCCTCTAAGGTTACCCTTAGAGGGCGCTTTTAAAAAAGCGCTCTATAAGTCCATGTGCATTTCCAGTTTATAAAGCGCTTTTGGAAAGCCTTAGAGAGCGCTTTTAGAAGCGCCCTCTTAGGCCCCCTTTAGAGGGCGCTTTTGTAACAAAGCGCCCTCTAAAGTGAAGCCAAAAAAAAATGGAGGGACAACAATAGAGGGCGCTTTTGTGAAAGCGCCCTCTAAGGTTACCCTTAGAGGGCGCTTTTGTGAAAGCGCCCTCTAAGGTTACCCTTAGAGGGCGCTTTTGAAAAAGCGCTCTCTAAGTCCATGTACATTTCCAGTTTATAAAGCGCTTCTGGAAAGCCTTAGAGAGCGCTTTCATAAGCGCCCTCTTAGGCCCCCTTTAGAGGGCGCTTTTTTTCCACAAGCGCCCTCTAATGTCCCCTTTAGTAAACATTAAAATTATAACATACTGCGCGTTTTGTTATTTCA
Organism: Lathyrus oleraceus; assembly: GCF_024323335.1. Classification (NCBI taxonomy): domain Eukaryota; kingdom Viridiplantae; phylum Streptophyta; class Magnoliopsida; order Fabales; family Fabaceae; genus Lathyrus; species Lathyrus oleraceus. The sequence continues at coordinate 373,563,506 of NC_066584.1, forward strand.
CTATCTGTTATTAGCGTTCTTTTTCATGTTAGGGTTCTGAGGCGTTTTCCTTCCACCTCTGTTAGATCTACATGCGCGTTTCCTCCTTCTACCAATCAAAGGTACACGCTTTTCCCAATTACTGTTTTATGTTATTGCTTTGTTTTAGCTTTGCCCAATTTCTATTTTACCTTATTACTGCGCGTTTCCTCCTTCTACGTTTGTTTCGACCATGATAGCGGATGCACTAGGAAATTGACGGTTGGTTTTTAGTGACCATGATTGCGGATGCAATGGGTTATACGACCTATGAACATCTGATTTTGTGTCAACACCAGTATCATTAGAAACCTAGGTCCGAATGTGTTTGAACTCTTCTGAAATTGTTTTTTATTTATTCTAATTAGTAATGGATAATACATGGATGTCTTCCAATCGATTGTCGAGAGAGTACGAGAATGGGGTATCAGAATTCGTTAAGTTTGCCGTTGCGCACGCCGAAGACCCTAGTAGAATGATATGTCCTTGCTTGGGTTGTTGTTATGGGAAACGGGTTGACGCAGTTCAGTTGACATCGCATCTAATGAGGCATGGAATTGATCGAAGTTATACATGTTGGAATTTGCATGGTGAGAAAAGTAACGAGAATGTTGAACCGGGGGATAGTACGACCTATGCCTCAAACTACAGTGGCGCAGATACATACGATTGTGATCGAGTTGAAGAGATTGCAGAAGCACTTGAAGGAGATCTTAAGGATTGTCCCGAAATGTTTGAGAGGTTGGTAAGTGATGCAGAGAAACCTTTATATGATGGTTGCACTAAATTCACAAGATTGTCTGCGGTATTAAAGTTGTACAACTTAAAGGCGGGCAATGGGTGGTCGGATAAAAGTTTCACAGAGTTATTAGCCCTTTTGAAAGATATGCTTCCTGAGGATAATGTTCTTCCCAATCGAACATATGAGACCAAAAAGATGTTGTGCTCTATTGGCATGAGCTATGATAAGATACATGCATGTCCAAACGATTGCGTTTTGTTTCGAAATGAGTATGCATCGTTAAATGAGTGTCCTAAATGCGGTGTCTCGCGATATAAGAACAAGTTGTCTCCAGCAAAGGTCTTGTGGTATTTTCCTGTTATTCCGAGATTTAGACGCATGTTTCGTAGTGAAACCGATTCAAGACACTTGACCTGGCATGCAGATGAAAGAATTATAGATGGAAAGTATCGACATCCGGCAGATTCACCACAGTGGTTGAAAATTGATAATGATTATCCTGAATTTGGAGAAGAATCAAGAAACCTTCGCTTGGCATTATCTACTGATGGAATGAACCCACACGGTATCCAGAGTATCTCACACAGTACATGGCCTGTGATTATTATGATTTATAACCTACCTCCATGGCTATGTATGAAGCGTAAGTACATGATGTTGTCTATGTTGATTTCTGGACCTAAACAACCAGGGAATGACATAGACGTGTACTTGAAGCCCTTAATCGAAGATTTAAAGATTTTGTGGGAGACCGGTGTGGAGGTTTATGATGGATATAGGAAAGAAAGTTTCAACTTGAGGGCGATGTTGTTTGGCACAATTAATGATTTTCCAGCATACGGAAATCTATCAGGGTATAGCATAAAAGATCAATGTGCGTGTCCTGTTTGTGAAGATAAAACAGATTGGAAGCGCTTGGAGTTTGGTCAGAAGAATGTCTTTCTCGGTCATCGGAGATTCTTAAATTCAAATCATCACTACCGTGGATGGAGAAAGGCGTTCAATGGAGAGACAGAACAAGGCAGAGCTCCACCTATATTGACGGGTGATCAAAATTTTGAAAAGGTGAAAGATTTGGATACTCAGTTTGGCAAGCCTTTTGCCCACACACTTGTCAAAAGTGGGTGGAAGAAGAGGTCAGTTTTTTTTGAATTGCCGTATTGGAAGTCCTTGTATGTGAGACATTTTCTTGATGTTATGCATATTGAAAAAAATGTATTTGAAAGTGTTATTGGCACGTTACTCAATATACAAGGAAAGTCTAAGGATGGCCTTAAGGCAAGAAAGGACTTGATAGCGATGGGAATAAGAACTGAATTAGGACCATTGAAGAAAGGAAAACGAACATATCTACCGCCTGCTGCTTATACTCTATCTAGAAAGGAGAAAAAAACATTGTGTAAGTTTCTAAGTGAAGTTAAAGTTCCAGAAGGGTACTCTTCAGATATTAGAAGACTTGTGTCTATGAAAGACCTCAAGTTAAAGAGTTTAAAGACCCATGATTGCCATGTTATAATGGAACATTTCCTCCCAATAGGTATACGTTCTATTCTTCCAGAAAAAGTAAGAAGCTCTATAACTAAGTTGTGTTCTTTCTTCAAGTCAATTTGCAGTAAGGTGATCAATCCTGCGATCTTACCAATGTTGCAAAAAGAAATCGTTATTACTTTGTGTGAGCTTGAAATGTTTTTTCCTCCATCATTTTTTGACATAATGGTACATCTAGTTGTTCATCTTGTGAAAGAGACACAATTGTGTGGACTAACTTATATGAGATGGATGTACCCTGTTGAACGTTATATGAAAATATTAAAAGGGTACGTGAAGAACCGAAGTCGACCAGAAGGTTGTATGGTTGAAAGATACATTGTTGAAGAAGCGATTGAGTTTTGTACTGAATATTTGTCTAATGTTCAGTCAATCGGACTCCCCAAGTCTCAGCTTGTCGAAAAGAAAGAAGGAAAAAATCTAATTGGAAATAAAATCGTGGCAGTATCAAGGGTCGAACGGGATCAAGTGCATTTGTATGTTCTGCACAATAAGAATGAGGTTGAGCCGTATGTTGAAATTCACAAGGATGTTCTCCGAGGTTTAAATCCCAATAGAAATGAAAATTGGATAGTACGAGAGCACAATCGATGTTTTATACCTTGGTTTAAGGATCATATTTATTCAAAGTATTATTCAGATCCCGCTTCAATAACAGAAAGGTTGAGATGCTTAGCATATGGTCCAAGTTTCCATGTTTTTTCTTATAGCGCATACGCGATTAATGGATACACATTTTATACCAAAGAACAAGATGATAAAAGTACTATGCAGAATAGTGGTGTCACCGTGGTAGCTGAAGCAATGCACATATCAAGTGTGAAGGACTTAAACCCCAAATTTGCAAATTTGTCGTATTTTGGTGTTATCGAGCGCATTTGGGTGTTTGATTATGAGAAGTTTCAGATTCCTATATTTGGTTGCAAGTGGGTTGAAAATAATAACGACATTCGAATGGATAAGTCAGGATTTTTGCAAGTGGATCTTAATAGGGTGGGATACAAAGATGAGTCTTTTATTCTAGCCTCTCAAGCTAGACAAGTGTTCTATGTCAATGATCCGAAAAGTACGAAATGGTCTATAGTTCTTTTTTCCAACAAAGTAATTGATGAAAACACTGGAGATCAAGGTGATATTGATGTTGAGATTGAATCGTTTACCAGAAATGATCAAGATGAGAATATTATATCAAATGATTCATATATTAGAAATGATCATAATGAGGGTATTTGGATCAATCCAACCGTCCGTGTTGTTAAGAGACATGTAGAACATATTCCAACCAAGAAAAGAAAGAGAACTTAGTGAAAAAGGTACAGGTCAAATGATTTTAATTGTTTTCTTTATTACAGGTAAAATGACTTTTATGATTTTAATTGTTTTTACATTTGTCATCTGATTTTAATTGTTTTCTTTTTTACAGGTAAAATGATGATGCTGGATATTTGTTTAGATGGAGATGCTCTATTGTCGTCAAGCCTCATTCGCGTAGATGATGATGCTGGATATTTGAAAGTATCCCTCTACGACAATGGAACATGTCCATCTAAACATATATCAATTCTATCTTCAAAAGATAAGGGTTCAATGTTGGCAAGTTACATTGGTTTCCTTGTTCGACAACATATTCCGATTACATGTGATAATTGGAGAAGTCCGGACTTGAAGGTTGGCAAAGAAAAAATATGGTCGGAGATACAGGTACTTACCATATATTGTTATATGTTTTTTGTTGCATCAACTTTGCAGCCCTGTATTGTAGGCAGAATTTAGGACTTCTCAAAGTTGATTTCTTGTTACTTTGTCGTTCATAAAATACACCACTAAATTCTCTGCGTTAATTTTTAATTTTTTTTCATCAGGCTTGTGTCTCAATAGAGGGTGGGTATCTACCTAAAGTTACTTTTGTAGTGGTCCAAAAGAGACATCACACCCGTCTCTTTCCTGTCAACCCCAAAGAGACCGATAGAAGTGGAAATATTATGCCAGGTTTTTTCAATATATTTCTCAACGCAGCTGGTATATATTATCATTTGAATTTATCACGTTTTGCTGATTTTGTTGTTCTAAATTGTCAAAGGAACCGTGGTAGACACCAGCGTTTGTCACCCTAGGGAATTTGATTTTTACCTTAACAGCCATGCAGGAATTCAGGTAATATTAGCTATGTCATTTAACTTTATGCCATTGTTTACTATTTGTTGCTCAATCGCCTTTTGACAGTTCTGTGTTATTTGCATTTGGACGTGTTCTTTTTGCAGGGGACTACTTATGCTGCCATTTGTTGTTTTGGTTGAGCCTTATTTTGTATGGATGTGCGATAGAACTACTAGACAGCTTTTGGATATACAGAACATGTTTGCCACCATGGGTGGATGGGCGTTTTTGTTTAGTATTGGTTAGAACTACTAGACAACTTTTGGATACAGTGGTCACTGGGTGTTGGTTGCTATGTTTTATTCTCTTAATTGTAGTACTTTGAGAATATGTTGTTGTATATTGTTGATCAAAGAATCATATATTAATGTTGTATATATGGAGGATTAATGTTGTATATAAATGGATTCATGTTGTATATGTCAATGGATTAATGGTGTATAACATTGGATTAAAGGATGAAATCAATATGAATTTTACACTTTTGCAGCATGCGAACAGGTTACCAATTAAATATATATCCACTGTTTTTCAAACAAATTTTTTTAAAATAACTAACACTTTAGAGGGCGCTTTGTCCAGAAAGCGCCCTCTAAACACTTTACATTGACAACTTTAGAGGGCGCTTTTTCCTGAAAGCGCCCTCTAAACACTTTACATTGACAACTTTAGAGGGCGCTTTTTCCTGAAAGCGCCCTCTAAACACTTTACAATGACAACTTTAGAGGGCGCTTCTTCCAGAAAGCGCCCTCTAAACACTTTACACTGACAACTTTAGAGGGCGCTTTTTCCAGAAAGCGCCCTCTAAGGTGTCCCTTTATGGACCACTCCAGAGGGCGCTTTTTTCTTAAAGCGCACTATAATGTGGCCACTTTAGACAGCGCTTTCTCCAGGAGAACAAAGCGCTGTCTTTACCTATGCCAGCGCCAGATTAGAGGGCGCTTAAAAGCGCTGTTATAGGCCAAAATAAGCGCCCTCTTTTCCCTTATTTGGCGTAGTGCTTCCCTTGATCGTGCAAGCAAAATGGAGGGAAAAGAAGTTGGAGAGAACTGTACAAAACCGCCCACTATCGCAGAACCGCTGTTTGCATAAGAATGGCGAACGCCATTTCCTTGGTCATTAAATTATATGGCAGGTTAGGACAATGGCAAACACCATATACACACGGCAAACACCATTTGAGCAGAATGGGCAAAATCTTGATCTTTTGCTCCTTTTTCGATTTGCTTTCGAATCCGCCTTGAATCTAGCTGACAACTGCAAAGCGAATAAAAACAAACTAAAAGGTGATAAATCATATTGAAATAAAGAGGAGTAACATGCGAAAAACATGCGACATAAGCCTAAAAACATGATACAATTTCTCGTTATCAATCCAACATCAAGTGTTTTTCAAAATAAATTTCACTTAAAAGCAATGCGAGTGCTTGATCCAACACCAAGTATCTCATCCACTCTATCCCATTCCATTCTCCCACTTATATCTCGATCCCATTCTCACACCTTTTACATGATCAGAAAATTTTAAGTTAGAAAGTTTCACCATCATTTTTTCTTTAAGAGTAACAACTACTTCACAGATCGTCTGACTAAGATCATTGGGGTCATATACCGTTTCAAAATATCGTTGGAAAGCCTAAATGTCATTGATGTGTTTGTCTCTACCTTTTTTGAACTTTTGCTGCAAATAAGAGAAATCATCTGTTAAATATTGAGATAATGTTGCGACCTCAAGAAATTATTTCGCATGGTAGGCTCTCCACCATGTGTCGAATTCTTTGGTGCAATAGAAGGTTGGTTGAAAAGAAAATTATGTGAGTACAACACGTTCAACAACTTGTCGAGCAAGACGTCGAAGGTATTCATCCTCTGAGTAATCGACAATGCAATGACAAAGTTCACTTTTTTGACTAAAAAAAGACATGGGCATAATTTGGCTAACCCCAAATTGGTGTGATACCAAATCGGGTTGATAGCAAAATATTTTCACGTTTTCTTTGGAGGTCCCAAGTCTGGTCGAAAGAAGCTTTGGAGTGAGGAAAACTTCCAAAATCTTTTTTAATTCAACCTCTTGTTCGCCAGTAGCAAGAAATTTTCTTATGAACCATTCAAGCCCATGAGTTATATCAACGAAATGAGCCATTGTGGGAGTGAAGTTGTGGCGTTTGGTGAATATTATGAAATAAGTCGAAAAAGCTTCTCGATCTGATATATTTTTTTCAACTGGGATTATTTGAGCAAGTCGAGTACCTTCGGCACGCCTATTCTTAATGTTTTCATCAGTATCATTTGGCAAATCATGAAATAAGTCGAAAAGGCTTCTCGATATGATCTATTTTTGTCAACTGGGGTTATTTGAGCAAGTTGATTACCATTAACACGTCTATTCTTAATGTTTTAATCAACATCATTAGGGTTTTCTACATCCAGGGAAGGTTCAAACATGACATTTAGCCATAACTGGAGCAACCAATAGGGTTCAGTCAACAACAAGTTATCTTTAGGTTGAAGGTTTTTCAGGGTTTCAGTGGCTAAACCTAAAGATTCAGAGAGGGGTCCTAATATCAGTTGGCTAAGACAAATGTCTCGTCCTTTATGTAATTGGTTGGTTAGGGTTAAGTATCTCTTAGATACCTTCAAGGATTTGCAACAAAAGACACATCTCGACAACCACAAAGCTAGAAAAGCAATGTGTTCTTCATCAAACACTTCGTCAATGATAAGGTCAGTCTCCGATGTATTTGCCAAAGTTGGCAAGTATTTCGATACAATAAATTTTTTAAGACACCAACAAAACTCTTTCTGCAAGTCTTCTGGAAGTTATTTAAATACAAGTCAAATATCTTTCATAAATTGATCCAATACAAAAAATACATATTGAAATTCATTTTCAAAGTCTTCCCATTTGAATGCGTAGGAATACAATATTTAAAAATCAATAGTAAAAAGTAAAATGACAAATTAGTTAAAAATATGCCAACATAAAATTGAGTTGTTAATAAATTGTAGGGGGTATATGGATATGTGTAGATATGAGTTAAAGTTTTCCGGATTGAACCGGGTCGAACCGGACAGCGGTCACCCACAGTCTCACCTTGGGGAAAGAGCGGGAAAAAAAGAGAGCCAAAAACGAAAAAACAACAAAGCCATTCAAACACCGAAACCGAAATATAAATAGCAAATAAAAAAAAGTTCGAAGATAATAGACACTTGAAAATGGCGGAAGGAAGCTCCAACACCGATATCCAGAGAATACTCACAGCCATTAAATCTTCCGAGGCAAGCTTCTTCTTCCATTCTCGTCTCTCTTTTCTTACATATCAACTACACTTTCATTCTGTTCACACATTTTAGGGTTTCGCGCTTAATTTCCACTTCGTTTTTCTCTTACAAATTCGTTGCAGGTTGTTGAAGATCGTATTCAATTGTTTACTAATCTAGGAAATTTAAACTTCAAGAACGTATCTGAGTTTGATCATGCTTCCATCATGAATTGCCTTGTAGTATCCTTTATTCACTTCATCTTCTATAATACTTGTTATGTTTAATTATATGTTACTGATTATTGTTAGATTAGTTTATTCAATTAATTAATTATGTAGATTGGCATAATCAAGTATTATAAATTATTTAATATTCATTGATATGTTAATTATGATACAGAGTCAATATTTTGGTCTTCAAGATTAATCTCAAATGTTTTGGTACAAATTTGTTAGCCGTTGGTTATATTTTCCTACAAATCCGGAACAAAGTTGATTTTGTTGATGGTTGTTATTGTTGCTTAAGCTTGGAATGGTAATATTTCATGTAAACCAAGCAATATATAAATCCTAGATTAAATGCTAGTTTGATTAAAGTTAATGCCAAGGAAGTGCCAAATTATTTAACAATGGTACTTCATGACCTTAACCATTACCGTACTTGTATACTATTTCACTACTCTACTTCTTGTCTGCATTGTTGCTTCCACCTTAACTGCAAGCTTGACCTATTGGGAAAATTACACATGTTTGGATGTTACCCAATGCATGCTTAATAGAAGCATTCTACATGTTGCTTTAAAAAGTATAGATCTTCACCTACCTAGTTGTTTACTTCAAACTCTCACTCTTGGAGTCAAGGTATTTCTTTGGTTGTGTCTTGTTTTTACTCTCTGTTTATTCATTTATACATATCAACACACTTTCTGATCTCTTAACCTTTTCAGGAAGATATGTCTTTTCTGATTTCTGATAATATAATATTGATGAATAGGCTAGTATATGGTGTGGCAAGCATCTAAAAATGACTCTTTTGTCGACAGCAGAATCTCAAGATGACGAACACAACTCTGTTTTTTACCAGGTAGGAGTTTTTTTTTTAAATGAATTTTGATCTCAAATAGTCCTTGAAAGGTTCTTATTCACACAAAAGCTTCTTACACGCACACAAACACACCCACAGATATAGAAGAGGGGCAAGAGGCAATGAAGCTGAGCAAGTTAGGCTGTAATTTGGACTGTAGTATTATATATATGACTCGTAACACTAAAAACCCTAATTCATTCAAGTAATAGTACACAACTATAAGTCTATAACTGCTCTGTAGCTGCAAATGTAGGCATATTTGAGCTAACTGCATAATCAAACGGCCGTGTTCATCTTTTGTGATTTGCGTTTCTATTTTCTCTTCTGTCACTACTTGTAGTTATCTTATGATATAACCATAAACTAAATGTAAAGAAATACTATTCTTCCAAAAACTGCATCAACTATTCAAATTACGAATTCATGTAAAAGTTTCCACATTTACACTTACTTCTTTTTCTTCTTTTTTCTGTCAAATGTTCCTGCAAGCAATATAAACCAAAACATTAGTGTACAATTATGTGATACTGTAAATTTGTTTGTCCTATATGTCCTATATGTTTTACTGGACAATTGTTAAACCAACAATGTTGTACGGGACAGCGTATTGGGTTGTAAAGAACCAAGACAAAAATAAATTAACTGTAGCAGAAATGAGAATGTTGTATTGGATGTGTGTTAAGACTTTACACAATAGGATTAAAAACAACAAGATTAGAGAGAGTTGGGGTAACACCTATAGTAGAAAATATGATAGAAATTAGATTTGAGTGGTTTGGGTATGTAGAGAGAAGACTTGTGAATTATGTAGTAAGAAGAGTAAATTAGATAGATGGTAGTCGAACCACTAGAGGCAGAAGAAGACTTAGAAAAACTGTAAGAGAAACTATTAAGCAAGATCTCGAAATTAATGAGGTAGATAGAAGTTTGATTTTTGGATAGAACATTATGGCGTTGTTGATCCATGTAGCTGACTACATTTTGTGGGATACAGCTTGATTATTCTTGTTGTTGTATGTTTCCGTATTTAATAAGGATAATGAGTGAAGCTTTACTATTAACATTAATAATAATGGACAGTGCATAGTCTTTTATATCAAAGCCCTATAATTTAAACTAATATAAACAAAATGTTCCAAAGTGTGAACGGCTTTCCTAATGTGGAATGTTATTTTGATGGTATAGATTGATTTGAGAATTTTGCAAAGGTCATTCAGGAATCTGCTAGTTTGTTGGTCTAAACATTCATTTTAGTGACATCATATTTTACCTGAGTCATTTATATTTTTGCTGTGCAGCTTCTTTTGGAGATCCTAAGGTTTTCTTCATCAACTTTTTCAGCCTTGTTGAAATTCACCGATATTAGTAACAATGAATTGATGGACAATGTTGAAACCTTCATTATAGAAGTGTTAAATTTAACTAAAGATTCCGTATCAGAAGCCAAGGTAATTTGTTTCTTCCTGTGTATGAAACTCGACAATATGAAAATATAATTTTTATTATTGTAATTCTGTCAGATATTTTTTCCTTTTCCTTTTTATCATCGGTTAATCATTTATTTCCATTTTCTACATTACTAAAAGTGTTCAGCTTTAATAACAACTGCTTAAATATGAAATTTATATGTGGATACATGATTGAGTGGCAGTGTAATAAAACCTTGATTGAGAATCAAAGTTGAACCCTATGATATATCAATCCGTTGAGGTTCCTCAAATATTGACATTTATGGTCTTCCAAAATTCAATGAAGTATTTGAATGTTTAAATCTATCATCTCAATATTCTTAATTGCGTGACGCTCGATGGTAGTGAATGCTAGGTAACTCAGTATCAGCAAGAGTAAAAAACACTGCCATTGATGAAATTTCTTCTGTTCATTTCGTATTTACATTGCAAGGTTTTGTATATGTTGTTAAGCACGGTTCTTTTCTGATCCTAAGCAGAGAATTCAATCATTTGGATCAGAGATATTGAAGGTTGCACACATGGTCATTGATGCAGTGGTAAAACTATGCAAGGCCCGTTTTGAATTAATAAACTGGGAGGCTTGTGATGAAAACCACAAACCTATTAATGTTTGCCATGCTATCAACATAACAAAATACACTATAGAAAAGCTGTCTCAAATCGGTGTTCTTGCTGCAAATGACGGTGGAAGTTTAGTCAATATTCTTAGTATCTCTTGGAAAGGCGTTGTTTCTTTGCTTCAAATTGGTGGGGGACATTTTACTGAAGTGAATATAGCAAACATAGTGGTATCTTTGCTTGCATTAATAACTGAGCCTTTTAAATGTGCTGCTGAGGTCTGGTCATCATCACTGAATGAAACCATATCTGTAACTGAAGCTAAAAGGATATTTGTCCCAGTGAAATTTTACCTGATTAATGCAGTTAAAATATGCTCACTGTATCCTCATCAGACCTACACAGTGTACAGGGAGATTACACAATGTGTTCTCATTATGACTTCTTTTTGGACTTTTGCAAGTAATGAAAATCTTCTGAAAAATGCAACTGCAGTAATTGCAGAGCTATTGGAGGAAACAACCTTGGATCTGGTGTTGTCTTTGATAAATTCTGATAAACTAAAACTGGAACAGAAGCTTGAGGTAGTGGAGTGGCTATTCATTAATGAAGGTGATTCTAATTCATGCCTTGATGATGATCCAGCATTAGCTGATTGTAAGTTTACGTTGGTTAACAAAGTATTTTTAAGTAGTTGTGAAGGTATAGACAGATCAAGAGTACTAATACTTGGTCGAGTTGTATTGTTTATTAATTTCCTTAAATATTCTGTAAAGCTTGACGGAGATATCAAATTAGCAATTACTAAGAAGCTTAATTGGTTTTTGGAAATTTTAGTTGAGGAAAATGTATATTCTCGTATGCTTGTTTTGCAACTTCCTTTATGCTCTGGCTCTGGAAAAGCAGTTGAACTGGTGTGGCAGCCTATATTATCTCTCCTCTTGCAAGCATTCAAAACCTTCATGATTGTGATCTCTTCAAGTACAACTTGGGGGGAGTTGGAGTCTTTCTTACTAGAGAATTTCTTTCATCCTCACTTCCTTTGTTATGAGATTGTGATGGAATGCTGGTGTTTTATACTGCAACATGCTGAAACACAAATGGCAAACACCATAATTAACAAACTATGTTCATTACTTAAGCTGCTGGCATCCCCCGACTTGATTTTCATTCCTCATTCTTCCTTCAGGAAATTGACAAGATCAATTTGCTTGCTTCTAACCTGTTGTGAAAAACCAGTGGTCGACGAGGTGTTCATGTCTATTGTTGGTGATGGGAAATCACAATTGTCACTAATTTTGTGTTTGGCTCTGTTCATTGAAGGGTTTACGCTTGATTTACTTTCAGATGAATTGAGAAAAACTTCCATTCAAAGAATTACATCTGATTATTTTGACTTAATCGACAGCTTTGATGAAGCTTCATTGATGGCATGCTCCTTTGGTTTGTTTGGCATTCCAGTTTTTATCCTTTCCGCTTCTTTGCAATCTTCTTTGCAATCACTGTAAGTATTTTGGCTCTGTTATATCCGTTATTGTATGCCTATATATATAACTTTATTTCCTATTAATTACAATTCTTATGGTCAGTTTGTCATGAATTTATTCTGCTTCTTTATATCAAAGACTCCTAAATCTTGGAAGCAAAAATCAGAATTGAGTTTAATTTCCCACTGGCATGTTTCAAACCGATCTGAATTTTTATTGATAGGCCTGGTTTGCGTTCATTTAGACCCAATTCCTTTTATTCTTTCACTGAACAAGAATATCATACTGATTCCAGTTCTAAGAATTATGTTCCCATTTTCTGCAGCAAGGGTAGACTACCTGAGATTGAAGCAAGGACCTTAAAGTTTTTGATTTCAATTAGTTCTATCTACAAAAGTACAGTAGACAAAGAAATAAAGAACCATTCTCTTTGTCTTTTTGGTGAAATTCTAGTGATCATTTCATATCTGAAACATGTATACATATCGAATGATATTGAACAAGCCATAATGGAGATTGAAAACATCTTTATCACTGAGCCTCCGGTCCTTTTGTACAAATGTAAACCGCATTTGGCTCGCTTCCTCATGGGACTTGTTGACATGGAGTTTTTAGAAAGTGATGACTCTGATGCAAAAAGCCGTGCTGCATGGAAATTATTTCAATTGATCTTGACAGAGCGGCACTGGGCATTCACTCACTTGGCAATAGCCGCATTTGGACATTTTGCTGCTGACACAAATTGCACTCAGCTATGGAGATTTCTTCCACAGAATGCAGCTCTTTCATATGATATAGTTTCAGGATTAGAGGTAACTAATGGGGGATTTATGGCTGAGCTTAAAGCATTTCTTAATAAACAAAATGCTCTTCTGACAATCGCACCAAGTCCTGAACAGCTTGAGCTGCTACAAAGAGAAGGTCTTATACTAAAACAGATGGTTCATAACATTTCAGTCAGTGCTGAACAGAGAGAGGGATGTGAGGGCATGGAAATTGATGACAAGAACCAATCAAATAGCATGGAAGTTGATGACAAAAACCAATCAAATAAAAAAAGGAAACTTCCAGATGGAATTAGCAAAGGAGTGGAATTGCTGAAAAGTGGTTTGAAGATAATTAGTGATGGCCTTTTAGAGTGGCAGGTTAATCAATTTGAAAGCAATGAACTGCATGTCAAATATTCCACTCAGTTTTCTCAACTTGAAGATGCTATCATGCACTTTGAGGAATTGGCTGGGAGTGGTGAGGTATGTTTATCTCCTATTCAAAGCAATTTGCGAGGTTGATTGCCTGTTGATGCATGTTTTATTGTAAAGAAATCTGATACATCAACAAAATTTACTGTATGTTTCTGAAGTGTCAAATGTTGAGCAAACTTTAATTCCCTCTTACCTCTTTTTATCTTACATTCTAGTGATTTAGTATTTACGTAGCAACTACTCCATCCATTCCTTAACTCGATGTTTAAGTTAAGTGCACATTAAAAAAATAGTGAATAAATATTGAGTTGGATTATAACATTCTTGTTTAAGCTCTTATTAATGATAGTCAGACTTATGAAGTAAATCTTGTGCACCAAACACCTCTATTTTTGGTGGAAAACAAAAGTATAAGGTACTAATCGACTAAACTTTAACTTTTTTTTATGCATGGTACCCACTCTTAATATTAAAAGAAAGAAAACCATTTTATTCTTTTATTATTGACGGATAAAGACAACAAAAAATAAAAACTAATGCTTTGGTATATATCAATTCATAGAAGCCATCATTTCCTCGCCAAGATTTGTTCAATAAGAGGCTTTAAAAGAGCAACCAATTTCTCTTTACTAGGGGTGCTTTCTTTGATGATTGGAACATCCTTGAAATTATTAAACCATAATTTCAAGCGAGGGAACCTCTCACTTTGCAAGATCTTCACTTCAAACATATCCTCTTGAACGTCAATAACTTTGACAAAAGATCCAAGAGCTATGTCTACAATGCTAATGGTGTCTCCCCCATAGAATTTCCTCTGATCTCCCAAACACTGATCCTCAACAACTCTGAGTCCTTCCCATATATTCTCTTTGGCCTTCTCTCGTTCTTCATCACTTCTGCTATCAAGGTGGGCCGCAATTGCCAGAAACTTTAAATATTGATAAAGATATTGTTGTTAGTTTGAATCAAGATGGGATAGTTAGAACAAAGTAAGTTAAAAGTATATCTATAAAATAAGCAGAACATGTATTGTGCAAGTATACAAATATGATGATTAAGCTTTGAAATGGTACCAGCTCATCAACGTATTTAACCCAAAACCGGGCTTGAGCTCTGTCATAGGGATCAACAGGTAGCAATGAGTTGTGTGTCCATATTTCATCAATGTATTCAACAATGAGCATGGATTCACATATGGGTTTTCCATCATGAACTAGCACTGGAATCTTTTTATATACTGGGTTATATTGAAGAAGTTGAGGACTCTTATTGAAACGATCTTCTTCTATGTGCTCGTATGATATACCCTTCAGATTTAGAGCCCATACTATCCTAAAGGTAAAAGGACTATACCAAAATCCATGCAGTTTCACCTCTGCCATCTTAGCTTATGTTTTCATAAACCAAGACAAACCCTTTTATAGATGGTGATTCATGGCCAAAAGAGTATGGAAAGGGATTCTCTCCCATAGAAATTTCATCCAGTGATATCCTAACCACATGAAATTATAATAAACAAAAAGATAGAAGAGTAATAGTCAAACCTTTTTCTTAATAAGGAAGAGTAATAGTTAGACTTAACTAGCACAATGCTAAGTTTTGTTTTTTTAGAGCGCTAGGTTTACACTAATTCACTACAACTTATCTAAATTACACCGTATTTATTCAATTATTTTTGTGTTACACATATATCAAAATAAAATAAAAAATCATTAAAAAAATAATGAGTATGTATTTGGTGTATAAAATACGGTGTGGATATAAAATATAGTGTCAAATGAGCATTTTTTTTTAATAAATTGTTTTTCTTTTTGGAACATATTTTATAAAAAATATTTAAAACTACAGGCATAAAACCTTGTAAGATTCATTCATTCTTCGACTACTTTTCTTGGGGGCATTGTTTTCCATACAAATGTTTCTTTTTCTGCCCCACCAGCATTTTGGTAACAATTATTATTTTTGATGTCTTCTGAATCGATGTCGTAAGTGCTTGCATCACTAAGAGATAAATACTTCAATTAGAGAATTCATACTAGGTTAATAGGTTTCTTACTACCATAAATAAAGAGCACATCTATTAGAGATTAGTTACTAATTTGTTTTTATCTCAAAGTTTGCTAGAAT
Source organism: Lathyrus oleraceus (assembly GCF_024323335.1). Lineage (NCBI taxonomy): Eukaryota > Viridiplantae > Streptophyta > Magnoliopsida > Fabales > Fabaceae > Lathyrus > Lathyrus oleraceus. The sequence continues at coordinate 373,579,167 of NC_066584.1, forward strand.
AAGTTAGTTGCTATTTTAAATTAGTCCAGGCTTCTCTTAGGCCATATAAACACATGCATGTAACCTATTATTTTTAAGGATATACAAAGAGAAAATTTGCTCTTTAATTTCCATTAAGGCATTGGAGTATAACGATCCAAATGATTGAGACTAAGAAGAAGAAAAAGTCCTTTTCTTAGTCGATTTAATTGTGATGGCATGCTTAACCAATACTACAAATCCATATCTTCATGGTAGCATCTCTCACGCTTCCTCTGATCATGACATATGGATCTATCTTGAAGAAAGATTTCCTAGATCAAAGTACCACCTTCATCAAATATGGTGCACAATATATTTGATGTGGAAAGAGAATAATACAAGTGTAACAAGATACTAAACTCAATTCAAGAGTCTTTTTTATGAACTTTATGAATTGCAAGCGTTATTAGAATAGTTGTGGAGCTTCCAAAAATTTGACATAACGGAGAAGAGGAACAACGAATTCATTTGTTTCTCGGAGGTCTTGAGATTGATCAATTCGATCACATCAAAGGGTCAACCAAGTCTGGAAGAGAATGATAAGTTGACGGCTCTATAACTTGATATTGCAAATCGTGCTACGGTTTTATTTCAATTCATAAATTGACTTGGGATCTAAATTATAGTGTGACTTATGATAAAAATTGTTGTATAATCTTTCACCAAAACGCAAAAAAGGAAGAGTGGAATAGGTAGCTTAAATGAAGGAGTATATGAGTTCGCAAAACAATTTTAGGAAGGATTCTCATGGCAGCTAAGAAGGATATGACAACTTTGTGGCACACTAGAATGAGGTCCCTTCTATTCAATCTCGACAACAAATTTTTCATAATCTCAAATATTGTTTTGATTTAAATAAATATGATTTGTTGTGATGTTTATAAAAAGCAAAACAATGTATAAATTATTTTCATTTGAGTAGTAATAAAATTGAGGAATCCTTTGATTTAATTTACTGTAATTTTTTGGAGAAATATAATACTGCTCCACATTATGGAGCACACTATTTTCTTAGTATTATAGATGATTATACTCGAAGCACTTTGTTGAATGAAAAACAAAACAAAAACACTGCACAACTTGGTTAATTTCTGCAATGTGATTAAAAACAGTTAAAAAAAACCATTAAAAGACTAAGGAGTGACAATGCAAAAAAAAAATTGTCAATTCAAAATTCTAATCATTTATTCATCAAAAATGGTCATTCATGAAATCTTTTGTGTGTCAACACCTCAGTAAAATGGAAGAGGAGAGCATAAACATTGATAAATATTGAATATAGCAATTGCGGTATGTTTTCGAGCAAACTTTCCGCTATGTTTTTTTTGGGGATCGTGTAAATACATCATATCTAATAAACAGAACACCAACTATAGATACACTCTATATGAGTTGTTCTATAAAAAAACACAAAATTATGATCACTTAAGAAATTTGTTGTTTATGCTACATGAATAATGTGTCTAATCTAACTAACAAACTTGAATCATGTTCCATTAGGAATCACGAATGGATGCAGTTGGAGAATTGATGATCTTGAAGCAGTGGTGCTGATCTTCGTCACGACATGCTTAACACTCCAACACTTAAGTCAGTTCAAGATTTAAGATGAGTACGAGGAAACGTTGAGATAAGAGAATGTACCATGCTTTCTGTGTGAACTGATTTTATATCTTTGGTCAAGTGGAGTGGATTTAAGGATAGTTGGGTCTTGGCTATTTGGGTCCACGACCATGCCATAACACTTGCCCCTAAGGCTTTCCCAGGCATTGAGTGAGCCTGGGAAGCCTTTAGCGATGTTGACCGGTTCCCTAGGATATCGTCCTACTAACAGGGAATGACACACTTGAAATCAGTTAAAAAGGTAGAGGAACATAAGCATTAGATGCTTGACACTCTAACACTCAAGTCAGTTCAAGAATCAAGATGTGTATGGTGAAAAATAGAGATCAGAGAATGTAACTTACTTTTCGTGTGAATTGATTTTATATCTTGTGTCAAATGAAGTGAATTTGAGGATAGTTGAGTATTGGCTATTTGGGCCCATGGTCGGCACAAAACAATTGCCCTTAAGGCTTTGCCCGATATTGAGTGAATCATGGAATCATGTAGCGAGGCTGGTCGATCCCCAAGGATATCGTCCAGAAAACATGGAATGACACAATTGGAATAAGTTAAAGAGATATTGGGGGACATAAGCATTAAATTCTTTCTTATCACCGAAAAGTTTCATCACGTACTCCCAATGCGTCACCCTAGGCAAACAAACTATGGAATAATTCTCTTGTCACTTCATTCTGCTAGATGGAGTGGTGTGATGACAACCCTTGGATCAGTATCCTACTTTGAATATGGATCTTTGATTTCTGAATAATTTTTCTATAAGAAATGGGTTTTGTTCCATTTCACTCCCTTGCTGCTCTTTCATATTCACCTCTCTATGGGCTATTAGCCATCACCTTCCTTGCCCAAACTTTAGGTTTTCGTGGTACTTTCCTTCCTCTTCACAAATGAAGTTGTTGCCCCTTTCTTAAAGAGAACTAGGTTCGCTCCCTTTTGATATACGGGGGTCCATAATCTAATGCTCATGTTCCACATTTTTTTCAACTGACTTCAAACAATTTAGTTTCAGCTTGCACTAGACAATATCCTAGAAGCCAACCTAAAACCACTAAAGGATTCTCCAACTCACTCAATGTACGACAAAGTCTTGGGGATAACTGTTATGTGCTAACCAAATGCTCAGATAGTTAAGACCCAATTCTCCTCAAATCCACTCCACTCGACCCAACCAAAAACATAAAATCAGCTCACGCACAAAAGCAAGGTACATTATTTGATCTCCACTTTTCACCATACTCATCTTGAATCTTTAACTAACTTGGGTGCTAGAGTGCTAACCATGCAGGTCCATCCCACTTCGCTGTGACAGAGATCAACACCACCGTTTCAAGATAATAAGTTCTTCAACTGCATCCATTTCTGGTTCTTGCACGCAACAGGAACGATAAAAAACATAAACACTTTTTTTCAAGTCGAAAGGGGAAAATGACGCTTCAAAAGTCTTTTATACACTCTTTGTGCACTGAGGATCGTACGATTACTTCATATTACCAACGATGAAGATTTCCCCGAAACGATTCGAAAGCCCTCAAGTATTCTAAAGGAGCGTGAAACGTCATTACTGACTAGAGTAAGATGACATGTCAATCATTCTTAGCATCACACTGCATCTTACAAGAAAGACATTTTAATGCATTGTTCCCAAGAGCGGCGACGTCCCATCAAAGACTTTCACGTTCATAAATTCCATGATCGTGTAAATACACATCGTCACAAACTCTCACCTTACAAAGCAAAGCCAAGGGTTTGGGAGAGAACTGTTTCGGGCCTTCCATAAGGCCCAACGACACGTAACATATGGGCTCCTTCACCAAGCAGTTAACCTCTCCACGAGCCCTATCTTAGCCATCATCACACGTGATCGGTTAGTAACAAATTCTCCTATTTAAAGAAGAGATCACACCATTTCACACGTAATCGAATTATGTCACTCTCTTACTGACTTAAGCATTAAAGTGTTAATCTTGCAGATCAAACTTCTATCTACTCTATCAAATCTAATTCCAGTGCGGAGCAATATTTATGTAGCAAAGCAACTTCTCCCTTCGTTTATTTGCTCGATGTTTAAGTTAAGTACACATTAAAAAATAATGAATAAAATATTTATTTGGACTATAACATTCTTGTTTAAGCTCTTATTAAAGACAATTAGTTAGACTTATGAAGTAATCTTGTGTACCAAATACATCAATTTTGGTGGAAAACAAAAGTATAAGGTAGGAATCAACTTATCTATAACTTTATTAGACGTGTGGTGGTACATACTCTTAATATTAAACAAAGGAAACCATTTTAATCTTTGATTATTGACTAACAAAACAACACAAGCAAACACACATAACAAGATGACTCATGATGATATATCAATCCAAGAAGCCACTATTTCCTTGCCATCATTTTTTCAATAAGAGTCTTTAAAAAAGCCACCAACTCCTCTTGACCAGGGGTATTTTCTTTAATGATCGGAACATCCTTGAAATTATTAAACCATAATTTCAAGCGAGGAAACCTCTCACTTTGCAAGATCTTCACATCAAACATATCCTCTTGAACCTCAATAAACTTGACAAAAGATCCAAGAGCTATGTCTACAATGTTAATGGCATCTCCCCCATAGAATTTCCTCTCATCTCCCAGACACAGATCCTCAACAACTCCGAGTCGCTCCCATATAATCTCTTTCGCCTCCTCTCTCTCTTCATCGCTTCTGCTACGAAAGTGCGCCGCAATTCCTGAAAACTATAAACATTGATCAAGATATTATCGTTAGTTAGAACATGTACTGTGCAACTATACAAATATATGATGATTAAGCTTTGAAAAATGGTACCATGTCATCAACATATTTAACCCAAAACCGTGCTTGAGCTCTGTCATATGAATCAGCAGGAAGCAATGAATTCTGTAGCCATATCTCATCAATGTATTCAACAATGAGCATGGATTCACATATGGGTTTTCCATCATGAACTAGCACTGGAGTCTTTTTGTATACTGGGTTATATTGA